>NW_027526446.1:401131-734275 GCF_048455015.1 Haemaphysalis longicornis
ACGGGCACACCCTAAAGTGTGATCAGACCATCAGGGTATGTGCTGTGTGCAGGCATCAGCCATGTGGATAGGTAGCAAATAATCTAGCCGTGAGGGAATGCGCTCATGCCAGTGTCAGCGCAAGAAGCACCACAGAAGGCGCTTTTGCGCGCGAGATCAGCCATCGCCTTGACGCTCACACTCACGCTCGTCCTGCCTCTCGCCTGTAAATAAGTCCTCTGGCCCATCTGCCGGAGACTCGACTACCTCTCTTGCATTCCATATTAATTAAGAAAAACGAGCGCTAAAAACCAGGACAGAAAAAACGAAGTCGTTTCTTGTTTTTTTCTGCCTTGGTTTTTAGCGCTTGTTTTGCAGCAACTAGCCCAACAGCATGTTTTACTCACATATTAATGTGCCGATGCGGAGTGTGAGCAGCGCGGCTGAAAAATAGAAGGCCGAAATGAGGAGGGGACAATGCACCTCTAGAAAATTTCCGTGGTGTTCTGACACCGAACCCCCCCCCCCAATTCGCTCCAGCTCCCCAAAGACTGAGCATTGTGATGGGCTAGCCCACAATTGCTTGCTTTGTGCCCGTCGACCGTCCGGTTTTGTTGTCCAATTAGCGCATCCTAGCCAAAATATGCACTCGGCCGGATGTGCGGGAAGTGGTACCTTGCGTGATGATGAGCAGCGTGGTCTTGTTGGCGGGGTCCTCCTGCCAGAGGCTGTAGCAGAAGCTGGACTCCCGCGGGCAGCGCTCGGTCGTGTTCGAGTCCAGCAGCTCGCCCATGGCCAGCTCCCGCTGCTGCTGTCCTCTCCGGGCGTCGTGCTCGTCCGGCTGCTCCGCCTGGGAGGAGGACTTGGGCTCCTCCCCGCTGCTGGGCCCGTCGGCCGCAAGCTTGGGCGGCTGCTGCCGCACCGACGACTGGCGCGAGTACGCACACAGCGCTTGCGCCCACGAGGCCGCTGCAAGGGGATAGGAGAACGGAATTGGAGGCTGCCACGTCGCTCGTACATTAACGGAGGAGCACATTTTAGTTTGCCAAGCTACGCGTACATCGTAATTCAGCGGAGGGTGTGTGTTCACGATGTTCCAGAGTAATGTTACGAACTCCTGACACGGCTCACTCAGCCATGTATGGTGCAATGTATGGTACAGTTAATGGTATGATGTACACTATATTGACACGAACCATGGTGAATGAACGGTCTATTTACAGTATGTGCGCCCCAGAACCCAGCCGCTTCTTCGTCGTCTTCATCATCACCTCCTTTCTGAGCAAAGGCAGTACGACACATTGCCCCCCGCCTACGTGTCTCGTGACATCAGTCACGGGACAACACGGTACACAAAGTGATGGTACAATGTATGGTACAGCCATGCATATGGTACAAAGAGGAATTACATTTCCCACACACAATGGTTCTGACCAAGAAACGAACGAATCGTATAAGGCGTTATTCGCTTTGATATTCGAAAGCGACAAGTCAAATTATAAATCAACCACACTTCTCAAATTCTGATTCTTACGGCGACAGCTAGCCGCTAATGCGAGGAGTACAAGTCCTTGCACGAGCGTTCCCGCTTTCAGCGTTCCTGTTTCGAGCCTTTGGTGACTGACTCAGCTCCATTCCGGCAACGAAAGACACGTTATAACCGAAAAAACGCAAGAAATATTGAAATACTTTCACATTTCGTGGCACGATGTCAGAAGTGCCGCGAAACGGGAACACTCTGTGGTTACCAGTGTGTGAACTGCCCGTCAGCATGCGAGTTTTGGAGGTAAGAGGGCTTTTAGATGCAAAGCATCTCTTGCTCTCGGCTCCGTCCGTCGTCCATCCATCCGCCGGCCCAGGAAGACACCCGCAACACTGCCGCTCCAGGAGCCCTTTAAGGGGAAGCGTGCTCGTCTCGTGCCGGCCCAGGAAGACACCGGCAACACTGCCGCTCCAGCATCTCATGGTCGGGGCTATGTCCCTCCCTTGTTGTGGCGCCGTCCACACCCCCACTGCGCATGCTCGGCTCATCTCGGACCGGCCCAGGAAGACACCGGTAACACTGTCGCTCCAGGAGCCATTAAAGGGTAAGACACCACCGGCCGTTCTGCAAGCCGAGCATGCACAGTGGGGGTGTGGACGGCGCAACAACGGCGAGGGAGGAACATAGCCCCGTCGCATCTAATAAAATTACACCATCTTCCCATAGGGGAACCCTGAGTAGTATGCGATACAGCCATTGGCTCAACGCAATTTCCCATTTCGTAGTTCCGGTAAGTTAAAAGTGTGGTAGTTACCATGGAAACCAAACTGTAAATATAACAGTAGCTACGTACCTCAACCTAACGGAAACGACGAACTGAAAACTAATGGGCACTTGAATCGACCCCATGGCTGCTTTGCATACTACTCAGGATTCCCCTACGGCAAGATGGTGTAATTTTTTTTAAAGCAAAGCTTTAGGCTACTACTTTTGTCCAGCGGTTTCACCGCGGAAGCGCAACTTCACCTTTTGACCTCAGACACACCCACTGCGACGCACCCCTTGAAGCGCATCGCGTGATTTGCCGGTCCTACTGTCGGCGCGGCGCGCAAGGCCCCGTTTTCAATCGTTCTTCTCACGTAGCGGCAGCGGCCGCGACGGGAGCGGCCGCTCAGCTGATTGGCAGCCGACCAAACCCGTAGCCTCCCACGCATGCGCCGCTGGGTCGTCTCGGACTATGTGACTCATCTGGCGCCGCGTTCGCCGTGAGGAACGCCGCGTTCGCCGAGAATGAAAGCGAAGCCGGGCCTCCTTCTGTGAGCGTTGCACGGGACCGAACGGCTTTGAGCCGTGGTCGGCAATACATCAGCTACATCAAAGGTTAACCAAGCGAAACCAAGACTCAACCAGACTAAGCGAAGCTTTTGCTTTGCATATCCAAAGTTGTATTTTGTCGTCATGGATTAATCCTCGTTTTGCAAAATCAGTACTCACTGCGACCGAGGTTTCGTTGACCAGGTCGCGGGGGACTCACCCGAACCTACACCCCTTACGAATAACGAAGAACTCGCACATTACAAACTCGATAGCAGAACACTAACTAACCCGGCACAAGACTCCCTCCCACAAGACTCGCCAACAAGACAGAGTCTAGCTCTCTCACACAACGGTGAAAGGAAAAACACACACACATACAGAGTAAGTTATACCAAGAGGCCCCACTAAAACTCGTCCAAAAATACGCATCTCCACCCAACACTGATCCCCAGTCAATATGCGCGCAATCAGGGGCACTCGTTGTACGACACACAGGTACGTTACCCTGGACCTCCATCACGCCCTCTACATTCCCCCCGAGCAGTGGCTGATCGTGCTGTCCAGCGTCGAGAGAGCGGTAGGTAGCAGCCAGGATGGCGCGTTGCTACCTGTAAGACGGCTCTTCTAGTTCACTCTATGGCCCTAACTCCCACAAAACTCTCTCTCTCTCTCTCGCTCTCTCAACGGTAGTAGAAAAAACACATACAGTTTAAACTATACTAAGTCGGGTTTATCAAGATCTGACAAAACGGCTAATCAAATGTTTTAGTCAATCAGCTTTATTGATCTTATTGAACAAACAAGTCAGTCAACTTTATCGAGCAAACTTTAGTAAAAATAATTATAATCAATATGTAAAAAATCACAATCAATCACTAGCAAACTCGAATCAACAACTTCATCTCGCTAGAATTCGCCGCACCTTTCCGTTATCGCCCCTGATTTTTTTCCCTCGTGGTCCCGTCGTTTCGGCAGTGGCACCGTCGCACATTTATAAAACATTTCGAAAGAAACGACATAACCGTGCCGCAACCTGAACATGAACGATACGCGCGCTTTGAGAATATGGCGCCAGCCACGGCAGTGCGCGCCTTTTCTTCGCAGGTTTCCTGAAATACCGGCCGATCGATATTGCCCCTCGAGCGAAGCCGACAGGGAAGTGTGACGCCCGCCGATCTGCCCACCCAGAAAGCCACGAACATACACTGCATGTAGCAGGGCTCTGCCTGTTGAGATTAACTTACGCTGTTACGCAACAGAACCAACCAGCCTTGTGCAACTCTCACCGATGTGCCGGTCGGGTCTGATCGCCTCAAAAGCTTCGATGCTCACTTATAACACGGAATGCAACACCGATCAATATAAGCCGAGGAATTGTTGTGAAACCTTTAGTAGAGGAAGACACCGTTCTTTCCAACAACGTATCAGAAGTCAAAAGCATTCACTGCGTATGTCGCATGTCGAAAACGACGGCTGTAGCGCTGAAAAAGTCACAGCGCATGTGGACGCGGACAAGCAGACAGATATGACATTGCGGAGCGCTCCGTGGTGTCACTGTCTTCTTGGTTCTTGCCCCCGTCCACATGCGCTATGACTTTTTCTGCAGTGCAACATTAACTCGCCCAGGAATCCGCACTAGTAGCAAAACTGAGACAGGCTTAAATGGCTTCAGCAACGCTTAAATGGAAATCCTTTGCACGACCAGAGAAATACCGGCACACCCAGGAGAAAAAAACAATTGGAGGCCCAATTGGACCTGTCAAAAACACGATTGGGCCAAATGGAACCATGTGAAAATGCAAATGGTTCCATTTGAACCAATTGTGTTTTTGGCAGGTCCAAATGGTCCTCCAATTGTTTTTTTCGCCTGGGCAGGCAAGCAACCTCGGCGCACGAGTTAGTGGCTTAGCCAGTTTGGGCACACATAGCAGGGTATGCGCAAATCAGAAAAACAGACGGAGAAGCGGAAAGGCCGAGAGGTTATCCAGGCTTAGAGACCAGATTGCTACTCGAAACTGGGGAAGGGGTGTGCAGGGGATGAAAGCTCCTCACGAGGCTACCATGCCACCAACTTCTGCAGCTTCCTCAAAGTTGACCACGCTCTTCAGTTGCAGCAATTGTCGCAGCGCACAGGGCTGAGGTACCGTCGAGTTACACGCCAGCGGTGACACCGTTATCCCCGTTGTGGCGCCTGGCAACCCCTGAGATTCATCTCCATGTTCCGGGCATTGGAAAGAGGGCCGACTTGCCAGTCCACTGGCTCTCAGACAGTTTTCCATGCAGTTAGTGCACGAATAACACAATGACCGGAAGCATACATACACAGATGGTTCTGCAAAATTCTCGAACTCGGGAGGTGCGGTGGTTATACCATCAGAATCAACAAAAATCCTATTTCGTGTCGCCTACGTTATTAAAAGAATCAAATAAAAGCTTGAGAGGACCGTATGTTTCCTTTGAAGAAGGAGAGAGGGGAGGGGGGGGGGTCTGCCACGTAAGCCGCGAAATAATCAAAAAGGTAAAAAAAGTATTACGACCGTTCCTGCGTAAACGAAAATCGCACGGTCCCAGATATGAATTAATTTTAATGAGCGCCAGTATGTAGGCACTGCGGCTTAGTCCAGCTTGTACAACCGCCCAGTGCAGCAATGCTCTCTCTCTCTCTCTCTCTCTCTCTCTCTCTCTCTCTCTCTCTCTCTCTCTCTCTCTCTCTCTCTCTCTCTCTCTCTCTCTCTCTCTCTCTCTCTCTCTCTCTCTCTCTCTCTCTCTCTCTCTCTAAGGTATAAAATGCACCTGTTCACTCTACAAGTTGCTCTTGAAGCGCTGCAAGCCCTTTCCAATATCTGCGGGCGCGCGCTTCTTGCGTGAACGAAAATTGACTCCCCATGCCGAAGGAGTCCATTTATGGATGCTTCAAGGATCGTTCTATCGGGATTTGAAAAAACGTAACCATGGATCGATTCTATTATACGCACAAGCCGCTCCAGCCCCGTCCAGAAGTGTCACTTTAGTTTATGTGTTTGCCCTTCTTTCTTTATTTCTGCGTTTGCATTTCGACGAAGCGGATCGCTGTCTACGAGGCTTTTGAGAGGCAAATATGGGCGCAACACAAGCCGATGGCAACGCGCTTTTCAGAGGCACTGCATATCGAAAAATCCCGTTTCGTGAACACAGCGAATCCAGCCAGGTCGAAATGAGCGCCCGCATGCGACGCGCAGCCGCAAGCGTGCTCTTTTAAAAAGCAAACGCATTTATCGAACCAGGAGAAGCGAATGATGGGGGAAGGAAAAAATGGTGATCTTTAGCAGTGTTGCAACACCGTCGGTTCATTTGTCAAGTTTTTCCGCCAGCGGCCCCGGAACGCTCGCAAGCCGCGGCGCCGTTGCAGTGCACGCACAGCGCGCGGGCGGCAACGAGGGAGAGAGACAAGCGGCCCAGACGGGATGGCAGAGCGAGAAAGATGAGGTAGACGAGCCGTTGCCATGGTTACCGCCGTCTGGACCAGACGCAACGGAGGAGGACAGGGAGCGAACGACTCCAGTCACAACGACGCGAGCGGCGGCCAGACACCAGACACACTTTCCCTCCCTCCCTCCTCCCCTCCGCCATTCCGAAGCGCGCCCTTCTCCGACGCCAGACAGCAGTTCTCTCCTCTCGCGGCACGCTCCTCCCTTCGCGTCAAAGCGCTTCCGCCTCCCTGCCGCAGGAGCCAGGAGCGAGCGGCGGCTGGGACGACGATGAAAAGATCGCTGGCCGACGGCGACGATTCAACGCTACCGACTTGCCCGCTAATCCGCGATTCGCTTCGCTTTGTTTACTGCTCGCTTTCCTCTCCACGCTTGTTTCTTTTCTTGCCTTTTTATCGCGCTACCGGAATTTGCGCTTTCCGTTTCTCCTCGTCCTCGGTGACGTTTTGCTCGCACAGAGTACGCAGTGCAGACGAATCAAAGCTTTAACGTAGGCTGACCATATTTAAGGAACCTTAAGGAACACTGCAAATATCACTTTTGTATTAATTTGTTGTCTTATATTTGTGTAATGTTTTGTTCTTCTTCAACAACGTTGACAAGTATGAACATTACACCGGACTTAGACGGGTAGATTTAGCTGTGATATATATGACTTGCGCAGGTCTTGTTTTACTTTGGCCGGGTGGCTGAATCGAGTCGCAGACAGACAGACCAAAATTTCTGGGTTTAAGTAGCCAAAGACAGACTATCGTCTTTTAAAAAACACCCGTGTGCTGCAGAGGCGGCCGAGAAGCTACTGACGCGCCGGGATTGTCGGCGTAGTAGAACCACTATTCCCCCTAGTGTTTTCCGTCGAGTCTTTCCCCCACAACCACGCGCTCACAACCTGATCGAGAGAGAGAGAGAGAGAGAGAGAGAGAGAGAGAGACGTTTATTGAAACAACAGGGACGGGGTAGAAAAGAAAAAGAATGAAAACGCTTTTTTTTTTTTTTTCCTTCCTCCGTGAAGGAAGAAACAACAGTTTCGCAATGCTAGCAGCACTGTGTACAACAGACCCCCTCGCTGCCGCGCTCCTAATACTCCGAGTTTTTCCCCAACACCGAAAGGCCGACGAGTCAAAAGACAACAGATGACAATAGACACGTGTGCAGCGAACACGGTGTCGTAACAGCTTTGGTCAAGGGCGTCCGCAGAACTTTTTGCAAGGGGGGGGGATATGGTTGGATAGCACCAAAAGGGCGCTATTTGCGGTTACAAAAAGTACAAACAGCGAATTAGAACCAGATTTGGAGGATATACATTGGATTTTATTACCGAACAAAGAAATAAAGTTAATAAAGAAAATGCGAAAAGTTGCTGTCACTTTGTATAAAGAGTGACCAGTCTCACTGCGTGAGGGTTCTCGACTCACGCCAACTGATCACCATCACACAGTACAATACATTCGCATACATAGAACTGCATTCCGTCAATGTTCCTTGAATAGCAGCTGCAGACACCTCAGGTTTTTCTGGGCAAATCGCGAGATGACATGTGTGATGAAGTCTCTTGAAATGGCTCACGATACTACTCGCCTCCCTGATTTTTCAATGCACTACAGGCGTACAAGCGCTTCGAGGGGCTGATTTATCGGTTTTGTTTCGGGGCTTGGGTGATGCCGACATTTCGCAATTTCGAAGGGAAGGGTGTACAAGGTGATGGGACGGCACGGGAGGATGTTACACTCTCCCTACTAGGTGTAGCGGTGAAGATTTTTTGCTAGATGTAGCTGCAACTTTGTCCGAAAACTGAAGTTCTTGCAGACTGCATAAATCTAGAGATTAGAAAAAAAAACAAAAAAAAAACGCCAAACCTTTCAGAATTGTTCGCTATCTTCAATAGCCAGCACAGGCAGTCTGTTTCACTGCCGTCACATGATCGGCAATGTTAGTCAGTGTCTAAAGTGCAATATTGACCGCAGTCCTGAAAGGCGTTCCATACGGATACGCAGGACCTGAGTGAGCTAATCATTTCAGTAGCGTGGATTGTTGCGCTAGTTGGTTCACGTACATAATTTTAAAAACTTTGCGCTAAAGGACGGGACAAAAGAGAGAACGTCGGTGTCGTTCTCTCCTCTCTTCCGTCCTTCAGGGCAAAGTTATTTTAATTATGGCCCAACCAAGCTGTGCAGCTTTTTTGTAGTGCATAGCCCCCCCCCCCCCCCCCTGCCCCCCCCCCCCCCCCCTTCCGGACGCCCATGGCTTTGGTCTGATCGGAGAATGCGACGCACAGAATCGTCTAAGTAACGACGTCGCTGTCCCACCATCGCAACTCGAAGTGCGGATAATGACGATCATGATGGCGACGATGATGACGATTACGATGATGATGAATAACTTTACTGTGCCCAAAACTGGGAAAGGAGAGGGCGGAATGGGAAGTTCCCCATTTCCCTAGTTACAGCGGCAGCTGTGTAAGAAAATCTGTTAGGATTTGGTGTTGTCTGTATGCGAGAACTTGCTACCATCGTCGTCTCTTGTAGGCGTCGTACTGGCCAATGAGCCAAACCAATGCAACCCTGGTGTAAATCGACAGCGTTCGCGCTCAAGACGCGCTGCTTCTCAAATCGCATCACAGCAGTGTCCTTGAGGGGGAGAACTGGGAAGCACTGTTCTTCGCAAACAGAAACGTGCGGCAGCACGTAACATGCCGTATTTTCACGATTCTAACGCGCACTTTTTTTTTTTTTTTTGCGAAAAGTAGCCTTCCAATTTCTGTGCGCGTTACATTCGTGCTGAAACCCGAACGCGGCTTCAAAGCGACCAGCAGCACTGCCACAGACACGAACCCCTCGCTCCAAAATCCAGCTACAAAACAATCCGTCAATATCACGTGAGTGCACCCATTTCTCAATGGGCATGCATTAGACAGCTGTTGCATATATTTCTGCTGTTGCAATAAGCACCTCGTTTGAGTCGTTATGGTTCCGAAGGGGTACCGCTATGAATCGACCATCAAGTGCAAGGTAATTTACTTGCCCAGCAAGCATCATCGTTAATTTTTGCTACCAAAATGTCTTCTTCCTAGTGTCATGTCTTTTATATATGCGTGGTAGAACTGGCGTCAAATTAGTTTCGAATTTTCCTACCTAAACGTACCTGCGCGTTACAAACGGGGGCGCGTTAGAATCGCGCAAACGCGGTATTCTTCGCAGAAAGTTGGCTGTGAAGCTCAGTGCGCCCTTTTCGGTCAGGTCCGTTCGTGAGCATTAGTAGCCTTCATCGGTGTAATAGTCGTGTTGCCCCTGCGCTACTGGAAGAAAAGCTAAGCAAACTTCATGACGAAAAAAAAAAAAAAACAGCTGCATTAGACGTCGCTGAATCAGACGATGGCTGCTCAGCCTGTGCAAGCGATATGAAGCTGTCCTACGCGTCAGGCTCAGAGTGGCTTACACTAAGAATTTTCTGTTTGAACTTCGCCAGGCTTCTTCACCTGTGTCCGACTTGTACAGTTCGCGAGGACTTGAATCACATTCCCTGCGCATGTCCTCGCTACGAACTTCAGCGTTCCACTGCTAAGCTTTCTCTGGGCCTGCATGTGTCCGCCCAGGGGCGGTATTCTCGTGTTTTGTCCGTTTTGTGTCCGTTTCGAAAGTGTCCGTTTTGAGCAAGCCCTGAGTGGCTAAAAGCGAACACCCGGATGTGACGCCATGCAAGCACAGCGGAGCATAGAGTTTCATACTAATATATACTAGAGGGAAATCTGGCGCTGCATTCGCGGGCCGCCGTGGGCGGCGCCATTGCAGCTAGCGACGTTCCTCGCCTCCTTGGCTTGGTTACCACATGGCTTCTTTTTCATCTTGAAGCCAAAAGGGGTAACATTGTTTTTTTTTTGTTCATCTTCCATGAAGCTTCTAAATAATCCCTGACAAATAAATCTTTCTGGAGCTTTAATTTTATAATAACAGAACAAATTCGATTAATTTTCTAGTAATATTGTTGCATTTTTCCAGCCAAAACTTTTCAGCCTGTTCGTGAGCCATGCCAAGGACAAGTGGAACGTGTCTGCCCGGTACATGACGGCACGCTCGCTGAAGCGCGGCTCCCCTAGACAGTTGCGCCAGATTTCCCTCTAGTATATATTAGTATGAAACTCTATGAGTTGCGGCTTCTCGTAGCAGACGATTTGGAGCAGACGATTTTTACGTCGCCTTGTTGTTTACTCGCTGGTGGTACAATAAACACATTAAAGATAGTTTAAAATAGGTTTAGTCGTTTAAAAAGTGTTTACAGGGACAGATGCGCAAAAGTAAACTCAAAGCCCGCCTACAACTGCAAGTACGCCACAATAAAACGGACGCAAAACGGACGTTTTCAAAACGGACAAACACTAGAATACCGCCCCAGATCTCTTCGAAGCATCTCCTTGACAACAGGCATGGCATGTCACGCAACAAAGACGCTTTTAACGCTCCTCCGGAACACTGGACTTGACAGTGAGCTACGACCTCTCAGACAGAGGTGGCACCTGTTCCGTGCATTTTTCGTCTGCGCGAGCAGAAACGCCTTGCGGTGAAGCCAACTTTATCACAAATGCTCAGCAGAAAACTGCTGTAACTCTTGTTTTATTAACTCCCCTCCCCCCCCTCCCCCCCCCCCCCCCCCCCCCACACACACACACCGGGAAAAAATTACAAGATAATTGGCCGTTCACAGGACTCTTTCATCACTCCGAATTTAATTTACTTGTCACCGATGGTTTGTTCACGCTAAAGTGAATTTTACAGAATTACGGTCTAAGAGTTCGAAAAGTTATTGTAACATCCATAACGAAATGATGAGGAAAATAAATACGCGCACATTCTTTGCCCATGTGTGGGATGTGCATCTCACACAGCTTCGCTGATCCCCAACCTTGACCGAGTGGAATGACTCCTATTTCATTCGCGTTTATTTTGGCATAGAACAGAGCAGACAAAGCGCAGGACCGAAAAATCAGGACGGACGGTACGTACATGAGAGAGAGAGCCTTATTTACTGCCCTCGGGTGCAATAAATGAAATGAACTAAAAGTACAAATCCGGAACGCGTTCAGTTCGCTCTGTTTCAGCATACTGAGCATACTGAACGCGTTCCGGATTTGTACTTTTATTTCATTTCATTTATTGCGCCCGAGGGCATATATGCTGAAACAGCGCGTACTGAACGCGTTTGGGATTTGTACTTTTATTTAATTTCATTTATTTCACCCGAGGGCATATATGCTGAAACCGCGCGTACTGAACGCGTTCCGGATTTGTACTTTTATTTCATTTCATTTATTGCACCCGAGGGCAGTAAACTCCCTCTCATGTAAAGGCATTCCGACGGCATGCAGCTGCGGCGGTTTGTGGATGGATGCAAATACCCGCGACACACGGGGGACACTTCCGTCGCTTGCTTGTGGTTCAAGCGAGGCCACCCTCTCTTGAAGATAGCCAGGGAGAGATGGGGTTCCTACCGAACAGGTTTGCACACAGCGCGCGCAAGTACGCTTTCATGCACGAGAAGGGATTTACGGCCACCCTTCAAGGTCGGCCACTGGCTTATTATAACTCTCTTCTCGCTCTCGCGGGGGGACGGGAGAGAAGGAGAGTTGCGCTGCCTTTCGTCCGTCCATCTCGCTGTCACACACACACAAGCCTACCAAGCATCGTGCGTCGATGCCTTGCACAGTGCAGTGCCGACACTGTCCAGTAAACGTGCGCGGAGTAAAACTTGTACAAGAGTAAACTCGCAGAGGAGTAAAACTTGTGCGAGAGTAAACTCGCAGAGGAGCAAAACTTGCAGAAGAGTAACTTGTTAGATGAGTAAACGAGTAACTTGTAGAGGAGTAAAAACTTGTACGCACGCGCACGTGTACCGGGTTCTCCGCTCTGCTGTAACTCTCGTTTGTGCAAAATGGCGGTTCCGCGGGTGTGAAAGAGCCAATGCAGACCCCGAACGCGGTTGCCTAGACTAGAGCGCTACTAGTAACTCAGCGGCGTTATGCTGCGAGTCGCGGGTTTGGCTCCACCTCTAATCAAAAAGAAATCTGAAGGGGAAAAAAAGACAGATAATGCGATTTTTACTGCATTCGATTTTTACTGATTCTTACGATTTTTACTGACGATCGCCCAGGGGCAGCCATCCAACGGACGCCCGTCGAGCCCTGGCGCGTAACTTTTTTTTTTCTTCTTCATTCTGCACCCCTTTTGGCGCCCATCTACGGCGGACCCTCGCCTTCCGGACTTGAAATGCCTCCTTTATTTCTGTTTTTACAACCGTGATCAGGCCCGTTTTGCAAGCCCGTAAATCAGCGTACTAAACTGCGTGAACAAGTTGAGGGCCCTTTCTGGAATTCGCTGAAGCGAGGCGAGCTTACCATACGCGTTCGCAGGGGGTAATCCGGTGGCGCGGAAGCTGGCCCACCAGCGTGTTTTACAACCTCCAAACCTGTGGCTTTCGTCGGGAACGACGTCGACCGGAATGCCGGCACAGCGCGCAGGAAACCGGTAAGGTTAACACTGGCTGTTTTTAAGCGGCCGATGTCGAAACAAAACTGCGGTTGATTCATCTGTCTTGGGAATCGGTAAAACTCGAAAGTGAAATGTGCAGCAAAATCTGCAGCTGAGCATGATTTGCGGGCCGGCGGCTGTCTTGTGGGAGTGCTTGGCGAGCGACGTCCTGCTGGCGGGTCGCTTCAGCAAAGTTGTACTGGCGTCATTTCCGTGACGGATACGACGTCAGCGAAATATTGGGGTATCCCGGCATAAAACTCTTTCGTGTTAAAATATAAAACCCGAAAACGAACAACCCTAAGTATAACGTACTCTTTAGTACTAAAGGTTGCTTCCCCACAAGAAGACCCTGTGTGCTAGGGTGCACCCTTTACAGGCCACTTGCTTCGTTGTACTGGCGTCATTTCCGTGACGGATATGACGTCATGGAAATCTTTGTGTATCCCGGAATAAAACACTTCCGTGTTAAAAAGTCGTCAGCAGCGGAGTTAGGAAGAAAGGATGGGTAGAATGCCCGGCAGGTGCCGTGACTAACGACGCCTTTCCTTTTTTTTCCGTTTTTGAATGCGTCTTCATGCCAATAACCACTTGGAAACATCCCGGTAGTGTGTGACGACTTTTATCGGCAACTAAACACAACCGAAGCGCGCTGTCTACGCGGGAACCAACATAGTGTAGCGTACAGAAAATACGTGCTCCGGGTGCCGGGCGGTGGCCTTGTACAGCGGCGGAGAAGCGCTCGAGCATCGATCGAGAGTCAGGCTCCAGGGCGCGATCTGAAGCCGACGATTTTGTTTCTTCTTCTTTGCCGCCGGTCATCGTTGCGTATCCCCAACAAGCAGGTGTCCTCTCTTCTAAAACACGTGACAATAGTCCCCAACCAGCTTCGGCATCTATATATCTGGTCGACGCCTTTTATTTTTATTTTTTTGAATTTGACACACATACTGCGGCAACGAGCGCACGTACTTTAAATTAACTTTTCTTTAAAGCGCAGTTTCGGTTCATAAAAAGACAGTCGCTTAATTTTCCCCTTTGGATAAGAGGGCGCGTCGGAAGCAGCCAATGATCGTAGCAGATACACCCACAACGATGGTTCTCCGCGGCATCCACGCCCGCTATTCCGGCCCCCTTGGCACATGACGCGCATTCGCCTTCCTACGCCACAAAGCTTAAACTGAGCTGCACGAAGTTAATGAACCCAAAAAAGGACGTTAGTGGGGAGCTGAACGGGAAGCGGAATAATAGCAACGAATGGATTGCGGAGCACTGCGTGCATGCTTGCTTGTCTACCCGCCTTCATATCCGGTGCGCTTAGCCAAACATTATTCGAACTCTGCCTGGAATTCTTTACCACTATTTCGAACATCCGAATCGATGGGTGCTCTCGAAATGCAGTCAACGCCGCCCGCCTAGGAGGATGCGCGGCAGTGGGCTGCAGGGCGTGGGTTGTACAGAACCCTCCTCCTCCTCCTCTGCTCGCGCATGCCACGGCGTTATTGGTTTTGCCCGCCTCGTTTCATCTGTTTGCCAAACCGAGCTGCCGTTGAGCGATCACGGCTCTGATGGTGTTTGCAAGGGGCCAAACGTTGGCGCAGCGTATGTTCGCCAGCCGCAACGACAGGCGCGCGCTCCGCAAACACGCGTCCGACGAAGGGTGGCGGGGCGAGCGAGCGACCCTGCGGGCCGCCGCCGTACAGTGCAGCGCTGCAGTGCAGCGTTCCCCGGCGGCGGGGCGCATTGCTGTGTTTTCGCCGCACGGTCGGCCATTGCGATCGATCAGGCGCCGCCGCCGCCGACTGTCCCCGCAAAGAGGCGCCGACACAGTGATGTGTTCTCTTCGCAACCCCTTCGCCGGCATCGGGGCACGCCACATGCGCAGTTCCCACCGCTGTCGTTCCCCGCCGTTGTTATCGCAATAAAGAACTTGCATGCCTCTGAGGGTAGAGGCAGAGAATGGCATCCATCACCTAGGTCGTGCGTATTCCTCTCTCGCTCACAACCTAAGCGTGTCTGCGTGCGGAGGAATTATGCGCGGCACAAAACGCCTTTCCTGTGTTTCGCAGCGCAATAACGTAAAATAGCCAAGTATTTTGCGTATTCCCGACTCTTTATTTCGTTTTTATCCAATAACTACGACACAAATTTTAAGCGTGCTAGCCAGAACGTAAACGCCAACCTTAGCAGATCGCACCATGTCTGCGGCTTCTTCGCTCGCCTGAATTTAGCCGACCACCGCCAGATGTCTACCTGGGCGTTGCAACACGTGCGACGTCAGATCGAGGGTCGGAATGACGTCATTATCGGCGGTGTTGCTATGCGTTGAATCCGTTGCATATTGCATGTGAGCACTTAACTGATGAGGCGAATGTGTTGCTAGATAGAGCTAGGGGGTTATACGCCTACGCCCGCTAGGTGCGGTAGCAGCGCAAGAAATCTTAAGGTTAAGTTCGAGCAGAGTCTTTCAAGAAGCATTGAAGGACTCTGGTTCGAGTGAAAATAATGGCAAAAATTCTCTAGTGACCACTATCGGATGAATGAGTAGGCCGCGCTTTTATACACTGTGCGCCTCCAAAGTCGGCTTCACTACTATACACTGCTATGCTGCGCCTGGCTGCGCTCTTAACGTTCGTCCGGAGCACTGGACTTGACGGTGAGCTATGAATTCTCGGACAAATGCTTAGCCTGATTGTGTGTGTGCTTGAGCATTCATGTGTAAGTGAAAGTTCCTTTCATACATTTGCATCACACCTTCAACCCCCTTTGGTGTAGCTAGCGTCACTAAATAAGCTAAGTGCCGCCACTTCGTGCACCCGAAAGAGTCTGGGGGCCATTTTGTTTCTGGCTTGCAGTGTTGCCATCTCTACCAACGAAACCGCCGCCGGTTGTGACGGGAAGAGTGCGACCGTCCGCTCTATCGTCCGCACAGGAGAGAGAGAGAGAGAGAGAGAGAGAGAGAGAGAGAGAGAGAGAGAGAGAGAGAGAGAGAGAGAGAGAGAGAGAGAGGGAGAGAGAGAGGGAGGGAGGGAGGGAGGGAGGGAGGGAGGGAGGGAGGGGGGAGGGAGAGGGGAATCGGTGTCCAGAAACAAAATGGCTGCGCCCATATGTAAACAAATATCACGTGGTGCCGACCGACCATTGAAAATCCTGGCGGCACATAATGAGAGAAAAGAGCGCCGATACTCTCTAAGACTTTATTTAGTGGCGCTAGGTGTAGCAATTCGGGCGCCTATAGCCTGGCTGACCTCACTTTCCCATTAAAGATATTTCCCTCTCTCCCTCACTCCCTCTTTCCCCTCTCTCTCTCTCTCTGTCTCTCCAATATTCCATAAACTATTAAGCTATATACATACTATACAAGTAACAGCTCGTTAATTCGAACTCGAAGAGGCCCATAAAATTGTTCGAATCAAGCGGAGTTCGAATTAGCGGTGGACGCTAGAATGAATAGACATCGCGTCACACTGCGCGGGAAGAACGCAAAGAAGCCACCTCCGGACTCGTTATCGCGAATTCGACGCTTCTCCCACTAAACCATGTGACGGCATGCGCCGCAGCACTGGCGCCGGCGGCGCGGCACCGCTGCGGAAGCGAAGTAAGCTGTCGCAGCAGCCTGTAGCGCGCGCTACGCTGCGGTTTTAAATGCAGAGCATTTCTTAGCCTCGCCTCTTCCTGCTTCGGACGGCGTCCACAGCTCCTTGTCCGCAGCAGGTGCGCCTCTCCTTCTTCCCTCCTCTCTCTCAACAGCAGCTGGCGCGCGCATGCGTCGTAGTCAGCCCGTTCGCTCCGTCGCGGTCTCGGCGTAACAGGAGCGTGATAGCAGCGCGGTAGGGCGTGGAAGGGCGCGCGCTGCTTGCGCATGCGCGCTCTCCCCCCCGTACTGCTCTCCCTCTACTGCGCGCGCTGCAAATATAAAGCGGCTAGCGGTCGCTCGTGCTTCAGTCACTGCGTTGCTCCTTCCTTCCTTGGTTGACGCTCGCTCCACCCTAACGCGACTTTACTCTCCTCTCTCTACCCCAAACCAACACCAACGCAACTACGACCCAACTACCCACCCTAACGCGACTTCACGTGGCGTTAACGACCCCCAATGCTCTGCATTTACTCGTGTTCCCCTCGCGGGAAGGCGCGGGAATTTTTTATGTTTCGTTGTATTGCATCTGTATTGTCCTTCGTTTTGGTTTGAGTCGGCAACACATTGTAATCGGTCTCGGCCGACTTCTGCGAGGAGTGATGGCAGGGGATCCCAGTTCTAATTAACCGTTCTGGATGCGGACGCTTTCGATTGATTGGCTGTAGGGTTTAACGCGCCGACGCAACGCAGGCGATGAGGCGTGCCGTAGTGGAGGGCTTCGGATTAATTTGACCACCTGGGGATTTTTAACGTGCGCCGAAATCTCGTACACACGGGCGTTTTTGCTTTTCTGCTCCATCAGAAAAGCGGCCGCCGCGGCCGGGAATCGAAGGACGCTTTCGAATTATCGGGAGTTTTTTCCCATTGAAATATACAAGGCTGTGCAGGCGTCAGTTCGAATTAACCAAGTTCAAATTAACTAGCTTTTACTGTACTACTATGCTAATAATACGGACAATATTTTAAACGCTGGTCTGTAATATCGCATAAAGTAATATTCGTTGGATGTATGTCTCTCGGTCTGGTGCGTCTGTTTGTAAATTTTGCGTTTATAATAAGGCTAAACTGCTACTTTTAATCACTTGCCATACATGCAATAATAAGAGGTCCCATCGGCAGTGCTTCACTTTGGGACCTCTTTCTGTATTACCCGAATGTATTTGTACAGTTCTCATGAAATTAATAAACTTTGATTTGGTTTGTTTCGACTGCACTTTACTACATTGACTACACTATATACTATACCATACATCTTGAAAGTCTGCTTCACTACTATGCACAAACGCAGTGCTGGGAAGACACTTCCGAGGAGCCTGGTATCAGTGTATGAAGGCTCTAGCTCCTTCTATTAAATACCTGTAAGGACCCCCTTTAACAGCGACACACCGAGCCCTTTTAAAGCCGGCTTCACCGACGCACACAACTGCATCATTGTGAACACATATTTCCAGGGCGGTTTTACACGAACCTTACTAACAGCATTTTCGTACGCGGCGAAAGTGCGGCGCACCAAGCGTTAGAGGCGGTTTTTTTCCCAGCCCACACAAGAATGCTTACGCGTTAAAAAATGCGGAGTGCTTTCTTGGTTCCTGTGCGTCCGCGAAGCATGCAAGATGGGCTGGCTTGCTTTTAGAGTTCATTATTAAGGCCAAACCACGTGGACGCGTAAAATCGATGTACTCTCTTTCGACGTAGCTCGGCGCAAGCAAGCGCAAAAACTCCGGCGTACGCCGAATACATTGCTACGAGCTTAATTGTTACGCTAAAGTCAGAGCCAGCCAGACATCGACGCAAACTTCGGACGCACGGTGTTGACGTCGGCCTCTGGGTGTGATGTTATCTGGCCGTGAGGTCGCATAGCAAGTAAAGCTAATAGAAAAATAAGCTAACCGAGTAATTTAGAAAACGCGCGAATTAAGCAACGAGCACAACTATGGGAGCAAGGGATCCGTTTACGCCAAATAAAGAGGGGGGCTGTGTGCCTGCCAAGTAAGCATATTAATAATCGACGTTTTTCAATATCGCAAGTACTCTTTTGTTATAAGAATTGGCATTATTTGCTTTATTTCAGTCGAAAAGTAGTTGAACTGGTCTCCACAAAGCTGAGTACGGGGTAGCCTGTCACACTGCGCGGCGCAGTGTAGTACGCTGGTACAGCGTTCTAGAATATAGGCTCCAGAAGAATAGAATATGAGTTCTAGAAGCACTAGAGCACTGTAACGCCGCAACGCTGGGCTCACGCACGCGTTGCGGCGCCTGTGTCGTTACTCGCCCTCTCCGGCGTCGTCGGTCGGTGGCGGCGATTGTCGATGCGGTTTTATTTGTGCACTTTTTGCACGCGCGGGTAATCACACGTGTGGCGTGAACGATTTTACACGGAGTTCTTGAACACCATTCCCCTTGTCCCTTCTGGTTTTTTTTTTTTTTAACAGCAAAGCTGTGTACCTCTACCCCTAATGGTTTCATCTCCGTAGAAAAAAATTGGCCGCGTATCTGTTCCTTTCGTTGCAAATGTCGTCAAAAGACGATAGTCTTTATCGACTTTTGTCAAGTAAATGCCTCCCTTCGCTTTCCCGGTCACCTCTCATGTTGTTCCTCTTGCGTCGCGCTCCTCCCAAAGTAAAGACGTCAAAGGTTTGCTGAAAGCATTTTAAATTTCCCGCGTTCCACTGCTCCAAACCGGGTGTCCCGATGCCAACGCTGCCGTACGGCGAAGACGCGCGTGAATAGAGGAGCCCTACTTTAAGGTTTATAGAACCGCGTTTCTCTACTCCACGTGCGTTGCAAGCAGAGCGTGGAATCTATCTAGTGGAACCGTTCGTAACTGTTGCAGGTTGATTTCTTAAAATGCCGCCAGAAGCTATAGTTGCGCGGGCGACAGCAGGCGACGGCGGAGGGATTTTTTTTTTCTGCAGTTGATGGAGTATTTAATCTCGCACAAATCGAACATGTACGATTTTTTATAAAGGAACGCTGGAAATATCACTTCTGTATTACTTTGTTGTCTTATATTTGCGTAATGTCTTGTTGTTCTTCACCAATATTGACAAGTATGAACATTACACCGGACTATATAAGACTATTGCGCAGGCATTGTTTTGCTTTGGCCGGGTGGCTGAATCGAGTCACAGACAGACAGACGGAGAGACATACAGACAGACCAAAATTTCTGGGTTGAAGTAGCCCAAGAAAGACTATCGTCTTTAAAAACGCTTAGAGGCGCCAAAGCCTAAGACGCCAGACGTCTTAAAACGTCAGGTTATGCAGGCATACAACATAGAGCCCAGAATTCGTTTAAGGAAGCCACAAAACAAGCATCGAAACCGTATTATGGGTGATAAGGCGCCTGTGAACAATGGGACCAACCATGTGTTCCTGGTAAAGATTATGTTTTGAAGGCTAGGCAGGACTAGTGTCACTAAACAGAGCAGCTCTTGCCAAAGACGCCGAGCGCATGCGTCAAGAGGCAGGGCCCGGCATTAGCCGCCAGAGAAGCCGAGCGTAGTGTCAATAGATAAGGTATTAGAATACCGCCACTGAGGCAGGCAAGTGAGCAATGGCGGCCATCTTGGCGTTCATCAGAGTTGTGAGATTGCCGCATCTACGGCCTCGCCGTTAACTTCGACCGGGTCGTTTGTTGAAAACGCTACCGAAGATGCAGCAAAACGGCATCTTCAATTTGTGCTGCTGAAAATGCTGCCGCACGCGTTATCTTTGATTCGCATTCGGAACGACGTCACTCGCGCGCAGCCGCAGAGCAGGGAGGGCGAGCTGAGACTAGCCCTATTCATAGAGTTTCATAAATCTGTCGCTGCAGTCGCGGGCCGCCGTGGGCGGCGCCATCGCAGCTAGCGACGTTCCTCGCCTTCTTGGCTTGGTTAGGCGCATGGCTTCTTTTTTTGTCTCGAAGCCAAAATCAACAAAAAAGGGTAACGCCGTTTTCATGTCCATCTTGCATGAAGCTTCAAATAATGCCTCACAAATAAATATTTCTGGAGCGTTAATTTTATGATAACAAAACAAATTTGATTAATCTGCTGCAGTAATACTGTCGCTTTTTTGCAGCCAGAGGCAACTTTGCAGCCTGTTCGTGAGCCATGCCAAGGACAAGTGGAACGTACCTGCCCGGTGCTTGACGGAACGCTCGCTGAAGCGCGGCTCCCCTAGGCAGTGGCGCCAGATTTCCCACTAGTGTATATTAGTATGAAACTCTATGCCCCAGATGACCGAGAGAAAACGCATAAACAACAAAATGGCGGCGCCCATGAACCGTCGCAGCGTAAACAAATGTCACGCAATGCGAACTGACCACTGATCATGGCGGCGGCACGGAACAATAGGAGAAAAGAGCGCCGATACTCTGAGCCCTTATCTAGCCGAGCGCAAGCGACAAGCCCGCCGAGACGACGAGAAATATTTCGTACCCTCCTTCATCACCATTTGTCGTCGTCTACAACAGTCTTGCTAGACAACCACTTCCGCAGGGCGGGATGGCGACCAATGTTTTTAATCAGTGGGTTACATAACTATTAAGCTACCTAATTGTGTCTGAAATGATGTTGATATGAAAGTGGTTTTCCTTCCCTCTTTAGGTAGAATCGCGTATGTCTGGACAAAAAGTTTGGCTAATTTGGCAGCAACAGGCCTGTTATGCGATTTCGGGCTTGATGTGGCAGTTCGACCAACACAGTCGAAGAGATTGTTCGACCACCCCTGTATGAGAGAGAGAGACAGACACAGAGAGAGAGAGAGAGAGAGAGAGAGAGAGAGAGAGAGAGAGAGAGAGAGAGAGAGAGAGAGAGAGAGAGAGAGAGCAAAAAAGAAAGAGCAGCCAGCGAGATTCAAGGAGTACGTCATCCTTTCTTCTTTTTTTAGTTCTCTAATTGTGTTTCCATAAACTGCCCTCAGAACATTGCTCGGGAAACCGGCATCCCGGAGGCGACGCACTTGACCATCAAAAGTCTGTTGTAAGCGATGCAAACATGACCTGTCCAAAGCGGAGCACAAGACAGACATTGCAGTTCCCCGTTTCACCAACTTGGAGTGCCCCGACGCAAAACTCCTAATCGGCTTCACGGACCTAGGCTTTGATAACACCAGCACAAATGCTAATTCTCAAGTTTGTGGTCTCTACCTCACAATATGCACCACCCTAGCATTGCACAAGGCATGCACTCATGCACACTGCGAGGAACCACGTTGGGTTCGAGCTATTTAGTTGAGCACGCTCACGAAACTGGGACCGTGGGACGCCGTCGCGCCAGCTCAACACCGCCTCTGTTGTGCAGGTGGAGTAGGGGGGGGGGGGAGGGAAGGGGGTGGGGGGGGGTCGAGAAGGAATATGCCCAGTGTAGGTCAAGAGAATGCGTTTATTTGCGCCAACCCCTTCTGTTACATATCAACATCCCCGTGGGTGGAAAGGGGCGATGGGCGACCTGGCGCCATGCCCGCACAAGTGTGCGCGTCATCGGCGCGCTGAACCGGTGGGCTCAGCAATAAGGGCAAAATCTGGGGTGCTGGCCGATGGGCTCGCAATAGAAAGACACTGCCCTTCCGTTCCCAGGCACGTACCGCACGGCGTGATCGTCGAGTGTCAGGTACGGCTGCCGGCGCATAAGAGCTGCGACCGGGCAGTGAGGGAAATCGTTACGCACCCAGGCTGTCCTCCTGAGCGTCTTCCCGAACGGACCCCCGCGCAGGGCGCGCGTCCCGCGTCCCGGCGAGGAGGAGTTCGGGCGCCGTTCAAACAAGCCAATGAAATGAGGTTAAGCAAGACCCAGGGCGGGGCGGCCAGCTGACAGTGTTTCATCGCGCAACGGCCGCCAGCGCCTTCACCTCGTCAGGAATTTGAAGCTTTGGCTCGGCCCAACGGACGCAGTGGCGCAGGGGCGAGCTGGCCCATCGGGAAGAAAGGGGGGGAGGGGGGGAAGCGCCGCGCTGACAGCACTGAACGAGTGCTCCCGCAATGGCGGCCCGGACGCCAGGATCCCCACAAGTTTTAAATTCAAATCCAGGTGCCGAATTCTGTTTTCACAAAGAGTCTCAAAAGTGAATTTCAGGCCTAAACCAACCTTCTCAAAGAGGTTTACAAAATGTTTTTGTATTTTGCCTAATTAGATAATTAGTGAAGATTATTTAGCCAACTTCTAAAGCAGCAAAGCTAGGCAAAAAAATTTTAACAGAAAGTTGCATAGCGGTTTGCAAAACTTCCGAATAAAAAAGACATCCCCCTCGCGAGGGGCACGATCAAATGCACAGCATTTCCGAGGGGGTGCGCCGGCAAGTCGTATCTCTCGATCGCGGGACCCGTGTCGCCATCTTTCGGAGGCGCGGAACAACTTGTGGCGCTTTCGAAACAAACCAGAAGTGAGTGAAGGATATAAGGCGCGTTCGGTGCATCGAAATCTGTGTCGGTTTCGTGGCTCAGCCGGTAGTGCGCCGGGCACCCTGCGCTCCGCCCGCGGCGTCATGGGTTCGAAACCGGGCGCCGGAAACTGTTATTTCTTTTATAGTGTAGTGGCCTGGCTGCGGACTACGACAAGGCGCGCCTGCGGACTACGACAAGGCACGCCAACGCCGCGTGACATTGTGAGTTACTAAAATGCTATGCATTTAAAACCAGTGACCACGGCTACATACTACCGAAAAATCATCCACCTACCGGAATATGCGAAACACTGAACTGGTTTGCTCAACAAACGTCTGCCCACTCGAGCTAAGAAAATATCCCTCAATGCGGGCGTTACGCATGATCCTATGCGCACCCCCGAGCGTTGAACATACGACTGACCCCCCCCCTCCCAGCCCCCCTAGACACAACCGTTGTTTTCAAAGAAAAGGCCAACAGTTCCAAGAAAGCTACTACAGAGACGCCACAAAAGATTTGTTCTTCGTTGTGATCGCTTCAATTCATTCTTGCTGCACATGCGTCGCTTTAATTCTACTTAGCGTACATGCGTCGCCAAGCAGTGAAACTATCCCCTTATTTCTCCGCTGCAAAAGCATTAGCCGCTTTCTCGGAACGAATCTACGGCGGATTGTAGCAGAAAAGGCGCTCTTTCACTGCTTCCTCTTTGTTCGCGGACACAGATAAGAGCACAGCGCGCAGCCCTCGGAGGGAGACGGTGTTCCGGACGCGGACGCGACGACCGCGAAGCTCCCGCCACTGCGCGCTTCGTTGGAGGCCCTAGCTGCCCGTCGTTGTCGCTTGATTAACGCAGCTTCACGCAGTAGGACCACGGGATTTTCTCTTCGCCTGTACCATACAAAACTTTGCTGTAAAAAGCATTCCGTAGGAGTCAGAACGTAACGCACGTTTCCGCATACGTAAACCGCGAAATGGTTAAATAAGCATTTTTTTTTTCGTTTACACTCACGCAGCGGCTGTTAAGAACCTCGTCAAAAAACTGGCAGAATGAATTCGAACCCGCGAATCGCCTATGTACGTATACGCTGTCGCTCTCCACCACGCGTCGCCCCAAGAGTAACCGGTCACGTGACTGAAGCACTAGGAAGGCTAGCAATGGAAGGATGGATAGGTAGAAACTTCATTGCTCATGGGATGGTGGGGTGAATCAGCCGCCTCGGCCCAGGCAGCCGCTGAGGGCCCTGATGGTGTGGGCCGCCAGTTCCCGTTGCTCTCGGAGGCTCGCCGCAACAGCCAGCCCCTCTCCAGTGCAATTGTGTGGTTGGGTAGGGTTGGAGGGGCACTCCCGCAGAATGCGGGCCTGGGTAGGGGGAATAAGGCAGTGGGGACAGAGTGGGACAGGGGTGTCTGGCGTGCGTCGGAATACATGGAGCCGAGTGGGTGTGCGCAGTGTATACGTTCGCGCCTGCCGAGTGGCCGAAGTACATGGAAGAAGAGAAGTAGAAGGGAAGGGCTTGGTTTTCCGACCGGGACTGTTGCATCTGGCTCTGTAAAACACAGGAGGCGATGAACTGAGTGAAGGCACACTAGACTAAAGGATCGTACGTGCGTAGTATTATGTAACCTGGCAGTGTGCGTGGTCGTGGAGCAGCTTTCGTGTTTCAGGTGTTCACGTCGTCTTCTTCCGGCAGGCCAATCGGGGGGCGCTTTCTCTGGCCTTGAGCGGCGCGTGAGCGGCTGTGACGCGTTCTTTCGCTTCCGTTCGGAAACGAGGCTTGTTTTGGCTTGTTTCTTTTCTTTTTTTTTTTTTTTTGCTTCCCTGCTCTCCGGGGTGTCGACTCGCTTACGCCGACCTCGGCCAACGAGATGCTAACAGCTTCGCTGCAAGAATTGCGAGTTGGCTACGACTGAAGCCACCGCCACCCACCGCGGCGCTTCCTTGGGGGGAGTAACAAATATCGAGATTTGGGCAAGCGCCCGTGCACGAGCTCGGTGAGCGGGATGAATTTTAAAAGTGGAGCGTACTTGTGCGGCACTCGCGGCAAAAGTAGCAGACAATCAGGCCGACTGCTGGCCAAAGCCGTACAAGCAGGAGAAAATAGCATGGCGTGTCGTCGCAGAACCACGACGCAAGACAACACACGGTCGCAGACGGACGACCAACGGAACCGAACAATCCCCAAAAGAAACAGCGACTACAACTACGAGGGAGAGAGAGAGAGAGAACGATCTGTAGATGTCTAAGCGTTCATAACACTTATGCAGTTATACAAAGCTACCAGCGCGACTGCGCGCAAGTGCAAGGCCTGAAACCGGTTGTGCGCATGCGTAGTTATAACTGCCACGTACCGGACGCCATACCGGGACCAGTTTTCGCTCTGTTATAACTCTCTATTGACGATTTTAAACACTGAATCAAAAACCTGAACTTTAAAATCCAACATTTATATTACCTTTCACTGGAATATTTATCTTGCAAATCCTTCCCAGCTGGCAATTTAACAATTGTTTCTTCAGGCATGCGTTCCAGAACACGCTACAGATCCGAAGAGCTGTAAATGGCGTGACAATTCAACATTTTCTTTCGGCCCGCAATCTCCCTACATAAGCTCTCAGCGCCACACGAAACGCAAACTTGGAAAATACGAACCCGCGCCGAAACTCCCAGGAATCCGTTAAAGAAAAGCAAAGCAGCTCGCGCAAGTCCCTCATAATAATTAATTGCGGTCCCCGCACTGCATATACGTGCGTGCACGCAAGCATGCCATAATTTGGCCTCATTGAACAAGAGAACCTTCGAATTAAAATCTTCCAAGATTGCGTTGTCGTGTTCGAGTTTTATTTAAGTTTTTCGAGTTTTAGTTTCGAGTTTTATTTAAGTTTTATTTAAGGAAAAGACGATCCACCCAGCAGCGTTCGGATATCGTGCATATATTTTTTTTTCCGCCAGAACAACGCGTGCACCCAATTTTACGAGAAAGACGAAAGTACCGCATTTGCACAATTCTAACTCGCACCTTGTTTTGCTAAAATAAATTCAAATTAAATTTGTGTGCGCGTTATAATCGGGTTCGAAATCGAAAGCGGTTTCGACGCGGCCAGCAGCATTTCCGTGCACACGAACGCCCCCAAATATACGATTCAATTCCGCCGGAACACCTTTTTTATTATTTTTAAATTTTCATGCGCGTTACAATCGAGGACGCGTTAGAATCGTGTAAATACGGTATGTGGGGTTCGGAGTAAGCCGCGAAAAACAGTGGAACGCACCCCAGCGTTGTCTCTGCTGGTGTTGGCCGGCGGCGCTCGCAACGGCACAGAACCCGCTTGCACGTGGACGGCACGCTACTTTCCCACGCTGAGCAAAGGGAAATTTGAGAGTTTTAGCAATCCGTCTGTTCCGTCGTGTACGTAGTTACCGTGCTGACCGGGACACGACTGCGCCTACGCGCGCGGAAGGGCGAGGAGGTGCACCCCACCGTGACGAATGCGCGGACATGGCGAAGGCCGGCCCGCGGAATCCCCCTACCGCGACGAATGCACAAGTGCCCAGACGGGTCCCGGTCAACTCGGTAACTACGTACATGACGGAACAAACGGACTGCTAACACTCCCTTGCGTGTTCTGCTCCTCATAACGCCGGATGGTACCACCACCACCACTTCCTTTGACATGCACTGAGTGGTGCACTCTCGCCAAGCTGAGGACCGTGCACTGGACGCTAGTGCACTGCCATTGCAGATAAAACAGATTAGCCCAGACGTCCTCGAAATGGTGATGTGCTGCTGGCCTTTTAAATCCTTTTGAAAATTCTGTGCCCCCCCTCCCCAAGAAAAAAGTAAAATGAAGTGGGGAACAATACCGCTACCGCGGAACTCTAAGGTTAATAAATGGAAAGTCACTGCGTCCAGCGCGAACAATGCAACTGTCACTGCCACGCACTGTCACCTGGTACACACAATACAAAAAAAACTACACCGCGCTGATCAACGGCATGAATTGTTCCAGGGAACATGACTCCAGATGGAACACGTGCTTCATGTCATGTTCACTGAAAACACAAATTGAGGAAACCAGAAAAACAAAAACAAAAACAAAAAAACACGCGCACCGGCGAACCGCACAGATCACGAGTGACATGTTGGGCCGTAGGGATGCACAGGCTTGTACGTAAGACGGCACGAATGAAAGACCATTCGAAACACACCGGCACCACGCCTCGGGTAGGGAACGGGAAATGAAGTCCACGAGCTCGATTAAGATGTTGATGGCTCGAGAATCATCCAAGCTCTGATGCTATCCTGCTCCGATGTCCACAGAAGAAAAATTAATGCCCCGACATTGTTTCAACCTGAAACGTTTTCGGACGAGCCGTGCAAGATTTCGTGGCCATGAAGCAAGCGAAGAGCACGAGGACTCAGCGCTGATTGGCTGACGAATGAGAGAGGGTGTTAGGTGAGGACGACGCTGGCGGAGACGGAACAGCGACGTCGAATGGTCACCCCGGCTTGTTCAAAGGGTGGCAACATTTTCGCGTTCCGCTGGAGCCACAACGGCTCATCCACCGCGACGACGGCTGCGGCAATCAGGGCCGGCCAAGATAGCCGCGGCACTCCTATATACCACCTGCGATGTAAAATGTTTCACCTGCGCTGCACAACTGCCTAGAGATTTGTCACACATTCTTGCCTGGATATTCTATGAGATGTGATGGTGGTGGTTGCTGCGTGGAATCAGGCGGGGTTAGCCTGGCTGGATGCGCCGGCAACTGCTCCGCCCGAGCTCATCCTAATTAGTCAATGTCAGGGTCCTTCCACCACGACTTTGCCAGTTCCGCCTCCTGAAGGAAGCTTAGTAGAAGGCGCGACACGTCTCTGCGCAGCATCCAATGTCCCCTTGGAAAGACGATGTGGTCCGAAGTGCTGTGTGGAGCAGCCAACTTTCGAATCGCTGTGAGCATTGCAGTCTGCTCGACATTATGCTCTGGGAAGCACATCACATAGTGGTGTACATCCCCTATCGCTGCACATGACGAACACTGAGGCGGTCGCACGGGGCCCACCTTTAACAGACCCTTTGCAAAATGGCCAAATCGTTGGCGGAAAAGCAGCAAGCCACTCAGGCAACACTGTGCACCCGCTGCGCCGCCATTAGAAAGGAAGCGAAAATGCTGCGATCACAGAGTTTCTATGGAGTAGCTACCGTCCACCGTCCACGTAATTGCATACGCGTCGTGGGGCAACAGACTCGTGAAGCCGTGGGCGAAAACGTGCAGCCGCAACGGCGTTGCTACGACCTGCTTCCTTTCTAATGGCGTCGTCGCGTTCACCTCCAGTGTTAGCACCGCTGAATTCACAGTGTCGTCCGCCTTTTTGCAAAGGGTCTATAGCCAGGCTGTGGTCTTCGCTGAGCCCGTTCCGACGCGGTTAGGCAAAGTTGCCTCCGACCTCGTTCCACTGTCCGCCTGAAGTCGTTCCAGTGATCGGCGGAAACTTTTGCAGGCGGCGCAAATGACAGCGCATTCCTTGGCATCTGATGAGCGGTCTCATTGCCCTTGACGCCAACATGTGACGGATGGAATCCATTGAAACCGCGCATTAAAACCCTTGCTGCTGAGTTCTTGCACAAGCCGTAAGGAACGCTGACAGACCCTTTTCGTGGGAATCCCACGCTGAAAAAATTGTAATTCTGGCTGAACAGAAAGCAGCACTACAACTTCCTGCGGCTTGTATGACTTAAGTTTACTCAAAGCAGCCGCGATGGCAATGCACTCGGTTTCGGTTAAGGACACCACATGATCCAGTCGTGCAGCCCAGGAAAGCCTGGACATCAGAAATGAAATACGCCGCTGCACTAACCCCTCTGTGCGGATTGACTGGGCCATCCGTAAAAATTCGAAGGTGATTGGGGTAAGAGTTCCTCCAGGTGTTCAAGCACCAAAAATATGGCTGCTTCCACTGGCGTATTTCTCTTGACTCTCAAGTGAGGAACATAGAGCTGACACTGGCGGCTTTCATAAGACCATGTCGGCATTGGGGTGTGAAGTTTCCCCGGCCACTGATGACCCAAAATTCTCAGAGAGTTAGGAGCAGTGTGCGCATGAGAGACCGTCCTTGTGCGAAGGCGCCTTGTTGTTGCTCTTCCAGCACTGGTTTCCGCATGACGCATTATCTGCGTCAGTAACCTCTGCGACGCCATCAAGCGCAGTGAAGCAGACTGGCTCCCTCGTTTAACCTTCTCGTTCGCCGCTTTCTGAGGAACTCCGATTGCCGTCCTCAGTCCTTTCCTGTGCTTCGAGGCGTTCATGCCGGGACTCTGAAGGGGAAATCAGAGGTAAAGAATATGACTCAAGTTTTTAATCATGGCCACCGGGTGACGTCCCCAACTCGGCTCCAGCAATCCCCCTCTAAATGTTCACACGGGGAAGCAGAGCCTTTCCGGCTCTGTCCACTGCCCGTCGCCAGCACCGAGGCGCGTGTGTGGCTTGACGGATAGACAGGCTTCCCAATGTCGCCGGTTCCCAGGGAAAAGAACAATCTCGGCTGAGAGCGTCACTCCGACGGAGGACATTTCTGCATGGTGTGAACACTCCACTGAGCCCCGCTAAACACAGAAAACGGCTTTTGTTCCAGTTCTGGAGGGGGCCACCTTACCGCCACCGCGCACAAGTTCTCAGATGCGACGCAATGAACGCGCGCTGCAACCGCGAGCAGGCAGGCCGCTGCGGCTGACGGAGAACCAGATACATGGCCTTATAGGCGGGGTAAATAAGAGGCCTTTGCCTGTCGATAGCACACACGAGTGAAGGTCAAAACTGCACGCCGGTTCGTAAAATAACCCAGCGAAGCGAGCACAAAGGAGGAGAATTCCAAGAACCCCGCTTCGGGCCAGGCCCAGCCGAGCCGACAGTTTATGCGAGCGCGCGTCGCGCTGACTCCGCGGTCGGCCTGTCATAAGCTTCTAGGCAATAAGAATGCTGAGCTTACGGCTGTTCTTGAAGGAATCGTTCGCGGAATCCTCAGGCCCAACGGTGTATACGGGATCCACAAACGCAAGCTTGTCCTGGCTATTCCGCGCACACGTGGGCGCGCAAGGAACGAGTTATGAGCGACGTGCAACCTTGTAAATAACAGTTCGTACTCGGAGCCGAAACTCACAAAGGACGAGAGTTGCTGCTGTTTTTCTATTTGTTATTTTGGGTGGATACGAGGAGAAGCGCTGGTTGCGCATGCGCAGCTCCGAAACTCCGCCCCTCGACTCAAGCAGCGCAGGTTGCAACGTAAAACGATGGAATGGGAGATCCCCCGCCGGGGGAAGAACGGCTGCTGCGAACACTGCGCGTATTTGTGTCCAGTTGTTCCCATTCAGGCTGCGAAGGCTCCATCCAAGCCAACACTTGCCCTTACGCGCGTACGTCACAACGCGTGGTCATCGACACGACCGAGTGCTTACGCTCGGGGAGCGGAACTTGATCCCCATTCCGCTCCTGGGAGAGTGGCTGAAGAACTGCGCTCCAGCTGGGCCTGCGGAGTGGGGCGACCATCGGTATTTCCAACCACGCAAGACAAGGTTGTATTTTTGTAGCGAAAGGTACGCTACCTCGGACGCTCTTCGCGGGGTGACCAGTTTTGACATTGAGAGCTGGAGATTAAACCACACCCCCTTCCGCAAGCGCCCGGCACGAACCAGCGGCCCGATGGCGGGGAGAGATAGGCGGCAGGGGAGTGGAACACAAAGGAAGTGGAACGCAAGGACAGCCGCTGGTCTAAAAACTAAAGACACACGGCTCGACATATGCTCTAACGAAATGAAGCGCGCGACGTCGCACTGTTTGCGTTTCGCCCCGTGCATAACTCTCCATGGCGTTAACGTCGAGCGCTATGCACAACAGTAATATTTACAACTGACTGGCGAGAAATAAACAAGGAGTTATCGCCCCCCGTCGCAGTCACTGCTGCGATAACGTGGGTAGCACAGACACCGCAGGGACTAAACGGTAGAACGAGAAACACTTCACGCTCAAGACCAAACGCCCGCACACGATGATGACGACCCCTTTGTATCACACAGCGTACACAGATTCCAGTACGTGCAGCGGCGGCTGTTTGCAGGCAACGCCGAGCGCTCACAAAGCAGAAGAAAAAACACCATAGCGATTGTGGTTAGAACACTGCACACAACACGAAAACAAGGAATACACTAAAAATCACCCTACGAGAGCCCGACGACGTCGACGGAGGCGGCCATTTTGGTAGAAGTCCGTATGCGTGGAAGAACACGCTCTGAGAGTTCTTCCGCGAGCGCGGCGTGGAGGCGGTCTACCGCGACGTCACGTTGATACGGCGACACCATTGGCTGGATGGGAGTCCTTTTTGATGAGGAAAAGCCGCATTTTTCTTGAGTTATATCCGAATCTAGGCGCCTGTCCGGTTAGCTTTCATTATTTTCCAGTTCAAAAACCTCATTATTTTGTTCCAACATCTACTTTAACCTATTCTCGCTCGTGACTACATTCACTTTCTTCATTCAAATGCTTCTGGTGTACAGTTTTGTGTGGCAGGCGCATTAGTCCTCCTTGTGCCCGAATCGCGGCCCCACGTGGGTACGCGTGCTCGGCATTTAGGGGCGAAGCACCGTAGGACCTCGCTTTGTCCGTGGTTTGTCCCTTGGCGTCCGTGTACAGTGTTGCGCTTGCGCGAGTAGCATTGGATTGGATTGGATTGGATTGGATTGGATTAAATTGAATTGTATATATACTGCACACACGCGTTGTCACTCATTTACATGCGCGAGTGGGCAATGCCACGGGTGATTTACGGTAAGAACGATCCCCAGTGCTTCGCCCACTCGTCATGATTCACTTGGTGGAGATGCGTGAATTTTTTCTTGGTACTTTTTCTGCGTACGAACGGCGCAACCAAGAGCTCCAACAGACGCGCGCCCTTCCCCCCTTTACGTTGGGGTCGCAATGTGAACATTCTGGACAGTTCCCCACAACGTTGGTTCCCCATTACCAATTTCGGCGGAAAACAAGCACAGATGGAGCAGCGCGGCCAACGGGGGAAGGTGTTGAGTTTATTGTGTCGCACATAGCAAAGTAACCCAGAGGAAGAAGAGGACATGGCTCGAGGACGTTAGGGAAGAAAGAGGATGAGAAGGAAGAGGAACTTTCGGACGCCATGATCGTAGTGACAAGCAAGTCAATGTGATTGAAATACAGTTATTCTGTCGTTGCGGTGGCTTCGGACTCCGTTCTTCCGCAACAGAAGGGTCCCTTTTGCAGCCCCCCAACCCCTGCGACCAACGTTACTAGATCTAGTAACGTTGCCCTGCGACGTCCTTCAAGTTGAGCGTGATGGCGTGCCGTGCAGCAACACTCATTGCACGTCGAGCTGCGGGTTCGTTATGCCTGACGAGGGGTACAGCGAAATTAGGGCGGTGCACAACAGCGACCAATAGGCATGTCCGCGTTCGCAGCCAATGGAATTACAATTGCCGGTAGCTATGTTGGGACCTCAGCCAATGCGGTTATTGGTACCCGAGCCAAACCGACGACACCGGATTTTCGCGGAGCGGGCCATGTAAGGATACTTGGGGCACCTTCCCCGCACCGCAAGAGAAGTGGGAGACGACACTGCCTCTTCGATCAGCTCACCTGATGCCAAGACGGCTCGGGGATTCCCGTGAAGAGGGAACCACCCCTACAAGATAATGCTCGTCGGGACTTGCGATTCCGCGAGACACCCTCTTCTGGCCAGCTAAGTGCACAAGGCAGTGCTGCCTCTGCAATGCGCTTTTCATCTCGGCGAGGCCCGGTTTGAGCCTGCTTTCGCAATAAAGACGCTTTGAACCGGCGTTGCCTTCGATTATGCAGACACGCCTTATCAAGGGACGTGCACATATTTAATGCGTACGGCCGAGACCACTCGCCGCTGCCTGCCACATTCTCGCTCGATTCCCGCTGCCACATTCCCGCTGCGAGCCACGATAAGGAGCCCTTATGGCTTCGACGTTTTTCTATCTCTGGGCGACGCGGCCTGCTCGCCAGTAGCCGAAGCGAGGTGTTGCCGCTTCTCTCCCCCTCCACTCGCCCTTCCCGGGGGGTTTTCCGGTCGGCGCGTCTCATCCCATACACAGGCGGTATGCAGTTTCTCCTGGGGGCGAAAGTGGACGCGATTAGATAAGCTGACCGTCTGGGACGCGCGTCTGCCCGGCCGCTCGGATCCAGAGCGAGCCCGAAAAGCACCGCGTTTGTTGTCACGCCTGTACGCAACGCGCCGCTGCGCACGGGCCTTACCTCACGTAGTCCCCAGCGGGGTGTGTACAACGCGAGCCAGAGGAAAGTCAAGATAAAGATGCGCACCTCCCGCTGGCTCCGTGCCCCCCCTCTGCTTTCTCTCTCTTCAGAATGGGAGGTTTCTCCATCCCTCCGCTATGCAGAGGAATGCAGTGACACTGTCGCCATAGCAACCACAATTTCCCTGCTGGGGCATTTTCTTCCGATCTCGTTTCGTATTAGCAAATATGGGAACAGCGTAACACAGACTAAACACAACACGAACAAAGTGACAACCACGAGCGCTTTTTAAATGCAGAGCATTTGTATAACTCACGATGTCACCCGTGCGTCGGCGTCCGCAGCAGCCAGCCTCCCTTTACACTATAAAAAGAAATAACAGTTACCGGCGCCTGGTTTCGATCCCACGACCCTGCGGGCGGAACGCAAGGTACATGGTGCTCTACCCACTGCGCCACAAAGCCGACACAGAATGAAAGGCTACGAACGCGCCTTATATCCTTGACTCATTCAAACTACGTCAAGAAGCTGCTGATACAACGCATTCACTACCTGTGGGCGGAACGCGGGGTACATGGTGCTCTTCCCACTGCGCAACAAAACCGACACAGAATCAAAGGCTACGAACGCGCCTTATATCCTTGCCTCATTCAAACTACGTCGTCAGCGGCGTGCGTTGGCGACTCAGCGGCGTGCTAGCGGCGTGATAGCTGCGTGGTGTACACGTGATAGCACCAACCCCCCAAACACTAAACGTTACCGCAATACAACCACCCCCTATGAGACGCATTTACTCGAGTCCCCCTCGCGGGGAGATGGGCCCATTTTTCTTCTTCTGTTTGGTCTATGTTGCGCTGTTCCCCTATTTGCAATCATGCACTAACCCTTGCAAGCGTATTAGCAAACTTAATGTCCTCCTAGCCACAATACTGGAGTGTGGGGGCACGGGGGGAGACGGAGACAGGCAGAGCCTCATAGCCCACGCACCCAGGCGACAAAATCACAATAAAGCGGCAACAACTGCAAAAATGAGGCTGTCCGGCGATAGAGGGGTCCCATCCGCAGTGCCGTCAGATGAACCTACCAGTCTGCCTCGTAGAATAGTAATTTTAACGGCGGCTCGTTCTGCACGCACAGACACTGAAGTTGTTCACAAAACAACCTACTGAAATAAAAATAAAGCCCCGTTTGGTCGCCCCGTTGGCGCTGGAATGCGAGAAGCCGGGCCGCCGCGGCAGCCCTGCAGGGGCGGGCCATCCCGACAGCTGCAGGGTGGAGCCGAAGACGTAGCGAGAATGGGGGCGCACCGGCTCCCTCTGGTCGAAACCGATTCGCAGCCCACGAGTCACTTCGGCGCCTTATTACCGGCACAGTTTGAAACGCCCTTCTGAACAAGCTCTGCTGTCGCCCTGCGCGATAGCGTAAAAGCCCGTGCATCTCTGACACCTCCTCGTTATCGGTGTGCGGCCGCACGTATCGTTCTTCTCGTCTGGCCTCGTCGCTATCCCTACCTGCGGCTCACGGGGCGATGTTGACCGCTGCACTCAAGCCTTGTGGTCTCTGCCACATTCAGATTGGGAAAGTAATACGCCTCCCTCACAAGGTGCTTGCCGCGGTGGGAACTCGAAGAAAAAATGCCAACGCGTACGCAAGATTTTTAAAAGGGCGGGATTTTTTTTCCCCGGGAAAATACTTTGCTTCAGCGAATGCACGGCTGAGTCGCCTGTTTACACGGGAAATCCGTCACTGATAACACGACAACTCATAAACGCTGACAGCAGTGTTCATGCTTAGCTTCTGTTTTTTTTTTTTTTTTTTTTTTTTACCGCTGTTTTGTTGGATACATTACCGTTTTGTAGACGTCGGTTCTCGGAACATGGCAAAGGCGTTGCAATGCTGGGCCCAAGGACGAGGGTTCGAACCCGGCCGCCGTGGATTCTTTTCTGATGGAGGCGAAAAGCGAAAAGGCCCGTGTGTTCGAGATTAAAAATTAATCCGGAGCCCTCCATTACGGCGCGCCTCATAGGCCACATGTAGCCAAATGTAGGCCAAATTCGGACACACTTCGGTGTCCGAATTTTTTACTCAGTCGTAGAGAGAGAGAGAGAGAGAGAGAGAGAGAGAGAGCTGCGACTCCTAAATTAGCCTACGTTATTTACGCCACCTCCCCGCCCGTTTACAATGGGTCACACCGCCTGAGCTGTCTGACATTATTGCGGAATAAAAATATCCGACACCGTACCACGCTCGAAACGAAAGCGAATCCAGGCGAAACACTTAACGACGCGCGCTCGATTCGACAGTGACGAGCGAGGAGAGAGTCGAGCGGCGGGCCAGTAGTACGCACTAAAGACGACTTTAGCGAGTCCTTATTTATATCGCTGGATGGGAAAATAACGGTTCATGCCCGTTAAAATACAAGTGAGGCCGAAATAACTGGAGGCGAGCGGTATACGTAGAAGGCCCGCTTTCCTAATCGCTTTCTAATGGCATGCCGGGGGAAGCCTGGTCCGAGAGCCCCGTATCCCGACAGCGTGATGCATCGTCTTTTAATGGGCGCACGCGGAATGAGACGGCGGCCATCGACGTGAGCGAGCCGGGGCGCACCTGCTCGCCGGCATCCGCAGTCAACTTCCAAGTGCGGACGCGAACTTTCGTTTTCTTTGTTTTCAACAAGCGCTCTCTTTCTTTCGGCGTATATATGACGGGTGAGGCTCAAGGCCTCCGCGAATGCGGTTTGTAAACGCTTTACCGTCATCTGCGTGTGTTGAGCGCTTGCGTCTTTTTGGTGTTTTTGTGTGTTAGCGTGTTTCACCCATTTGCGCTCTATTTTATTTCCATGAGTAGAAAAGCCACGCTTCGTGCTCGGCTCTCTCTCTCTCTCTCTCTCTCTCTCTCTCTCTCTCTCTCTCTCTCTCTCTCTCTCTCTCTCTCTGCACTCAAGACATTTTGAGAGGGAGTGTTGAGGAAGCGCGAACGGTATCAAACGGAGAGAAAGAAGCCAGCGCACGGAACGGTGCGGATTCGGGTTTTCATAGAGAGTTATCGGAGAATCGGTCCCGGTACGGTACCCGCTACATGCGCACGACCAGTTTTTCCGCGTCTGCGCATGCGCAGTAACGGCGGTCGACTACCGGGTACCGTACCGGTACCGGCTCTCCGATCTGCTATAACTCTCTAGTATCTCGGTGGTTTTACAACGTCAGCGGTCAGCGCGTCGGACACCACGGGGGATGGGCTATGAACGGTTTGCTTGCTTGCTTGCGGCAGATTTTCGGCTTCAGATTGTATACGTTGACATTTCCCGCACGCAACTGTGGTCGTCTCTGAGTTTCGTTCTTTCGCTTACAGCAGCAAGAGTTAACAGCGCTAGACATGTTGAGCTTCGTTCTTTCGCTTACAGCAGCAAGAGTTAACAGCGCTAGACATGTTGTAACATGTCTACATACAAAATTGGACGACCCTTAAGCATCGCCTTTAATAGCGCGGGTCGCCGCTGGACTAGCGTCACGGGGCCCCGTCCGCCTGGCGGGAAACTTTCCGATCCTGCCCGCACGCCCACTGTGAGCGCCGCAGGGTGACCGGATTATTCGCTGACGCCGAGTTTTCGTTCACCGTCAGCGCCGACGACGGCGGTGCTTTTAGGGGCAAAGCACCTTAGGACCTCGCTCTGTCCGGGGCTTGGCGTCCGTGTACTCAGTGTTGCGCATGCGCGACGAGCATTGGATTGGATTGAAATGTATCGGATTGCATTGGATTGGAATTGTATATACTGTACACACGCGTTGTCACTAATTTACATGCGCGAGTGGGCAATGCCACGGGTGATTCACGGTAAGAACGATCTCCAGTGCTTCGCCCACTCATCATGATTCACTTCGTGGAGATGCGTGAATTTCTTTCCGCGACACGCTTCAGTAATGTCGGGGACGTTTCCTGCTTTCTCTCGATAAAGCGATATATGGCGAGGGTCTTCTGAATCGCGGGGTCGACGAAACGAGAAATCACGGCTTCTTATGCATACGCAGCCACGGTATGGTTTTTTCAACACCTGACCTCAGTTCGACCATCGCCCTGGCCACGGGCGCCGAGTACGTGCGTCACCATCACCACCTCCGACGCGCAAACCGTCCGCCGCAGCTGCCTTTTCACATTCGACAGTTGCCCGAACTCCACGCCCAGGTCACAAGACCTGTATACCCGCCGCGGTGGCTCAGTGGCTAAGGCGTTGTGCTGCTGAGCACGAGGACGCGGGTTCGATTCCCGGCCGCGGCGGCCGCTTTTCTGATGGAGGCGAAAAGCAAAAACCCCCGTGTGTACGAGATTTCGGCGCACGTTAAGAACCCCAGGTGGTCAAAATTAATCCGGAGCCCTCCACTACGGCGCGCCTCATCGCCTGCGTTGCGTCGGCGCGTTAAACCCTACAATCAATCAAGGTCACGAGACCTCGGAGCGCAGCGAAGCGGCACATGAGACTCACGCATTCGCCGCTGCGGACCCGATTCATCCCACTCCGACATATCCCTACGACACACCCACATTCAACACCACTACGCTCACGACACGTGAGCCTAGTGCGCGCCTGCAGACTAGCACTTGTTACCACGGCACGTTAGAAAAGACTTTTATTCGGCGGAAACTGCAGGCCGACCATGTCGACCGCCTGGGCGCTGCTGTTCTCCTTCAGAGCGAAGCCAGTCGATGATGGGGTGGATACGAGCCGGATAGCCGAGGGCAGTGAAATGGGCAATGGGGTAAACAAGCATAACGAGATGGATAGCGATAGAGAAATATTTGGATGCGCCGGAGAAGTCGAGCCCCCGTTACGGCGAGGAGGCGGGCAGAGCGTTGGTATGTACCCGACGCGTACCCGTGCCCTCTTTGCGTTCCCTGACCCCGCCCGTGGGCAGTGGGACGGTCACGACCCTGTCGATCAGGATGACTGGGCCTCCATGGACCTCCCGATCGACATGACCCTGCCGTCGATCAGGACAGCCCAAAGCTTCCGGGACTACGGAGCCCTGACGATAGTGGCCATCATTCGTCCGCACTCACTTTATTCCTACCCCTCCATCTGATAACAAAGACAAAGCCGAGAGAGACGGACGGACAAGAAGCCAGTGGACAATACCTCCGAGCTTCATTGAAAATACTGATTCCTGTTAGAATTTGCATTATTTATTCTCACTTTGAATTTTTTTTCACTTATTTATCCCTAATTCATGGATCCAAAATGCTTTCAAACCGCCCAAAATTATCCTTATACAGTGCCCCGTAATTGGGTAAGAAGCTTTTCTTTTCCAACCACTGATGTTTGGTCAAACCCTTGACTGGGTACGTGTCATACGCTAAGGAACAGCAACAACCATAATTCCTATCACATTATTCGACAAGATGCCCCCACGTTTAGAGCTCGGTGCCGCGGGCGCGACCGGCAAGGGCGATTATAAGTCGATGAAATGTCTTCCTTACTATGAGAGATGGCAACACTGCAAGCGAGAAACAAAATGGCCCCCAGACGCTTCAAGGTGCACGAAGCGGCGGTACTCTTAAGCGTAGCTTATTTAGTGACGCTACGCACAACGAATCAGCGGCATTCTGTGTGCGTCTTGCTGCTGCGCTGGCAGTATAACAGTGTCGAAAACCCAGCGTCGGCGTCGTCTGTGTGAAGCCTCGGCGAGCGTGGAGCGGCGGTGAAGAGGGGTGCGCAACCTGTCGCACAACCAGAGGAAGCGCACTGCCGCCAGCGCCGCGGATGAGCGGCCGTCAATTTCTCCGTTCTTTCTTGGGCCTCCTCCGTGACGTAATTGCTAGGTGCGCGGCGCGCCAGCAGCGTGGCGGCACAGTTCTGTCCCCCGCGCTTTCTTTGTTCACCCCGGCAAAGTAGAGCGAATGGACGACGTGGGTCGCACATTTTGCATGGGCTCGGCGGCCACATTGTTGCTTGCCGTGGCGGCCAACCGGTCTGACGGGACGGGTCAGCCGCCGCCGCCGCCGGCCCGAGGAGCGGGAGGCATTGCCCGGGCGTCACGGCGGGCCGCTGTCAATCAAATTCATGACAGGGGCTCGCCCTTGTGGGCGCAGTGCACATATCGGCCGGCCCGGGGTCAGTGCACGCGCGATTGTTGCCTCAGGGCCATGCGCGATGGTCACCCTGCAGGCTATCGCCCAACGTCCAGTGCCTGCCGTGGGAACACGCACACGCAGGGGACGCCAAGGACGTATCCACCCGAACGCTAAGCGGGCTCATCACTCAGGCCCAGCTCGTGGTGATGACTACGCGCTGGGACGTACGTACGCACCGAAATTATTCTGCTCGGAGCGCCGCGCACGTGACGTTCTACGATAAAAAAAAAAAAAAAAGATCGGCTTTGGCCAATTTCGGCGGCTAATACTAGTGGGCGCCCAGGGGGAAAAAATAAAAAAAAAGCTGGAGAACTGGAGAATGAGAACGCTTGCAAGCGTGGAGCTCATTGCTTGTTAAACATGAGTGAGCGCACTATATGACGCCGTACGACGATTGTAAAACAGCAGAGAGGTCACGTTGACAAGCGGAGTCCTTTTTGCGGATAAATGAGCTGTCGGTGTCACGGAGACACAGTCGTGGTCCGCATTTTTTTATTATTATTATTATTTGTAGCGTAAGCTACACTGGCCGAGGTTGCGCAGTTTCGCGTGGACCCTCGAGGGCCGTGCTGCGCAAGCGCGAGGATCATTGGATTGGATTGAATTGGATTGGAAATCCAATCCGATTGAAGTATGGGTGTGTAGACAATTGGGTCTGCACATTCGCCGGTCTGCGCATTCCATAGGAGTGACGTCGTAGCCGCGGCAGGCGCACTGGCGCCGGCGCGTGCCCAGCTGTGCACCTCCGTTGCGCAGTAGCCAAGTCTGACGCTGCACCGGAACCGCTTGATAGCCGTTTCGCGTGGCTCCTGGAGAGCCGTGCTGCGCATGCGCGAGGAGCAGTGACTGGACTGGACCAGGCTGGATTGGATTGGATTGGACTGGATTTGATTGCTGAACCTTAGCTCACGCTACGTATATCCTGGCGTAGCCGATCTAAGCCACTGCTAATTTTTTTGTTGTTGAAATTAGGTTGAACACATCGGCGCGCTCAGTTCGCAATCTGGATGACATTTTCGATGTCCGTTACCCGCTGGTGGACTGCATAATGGAGAGCAGAAGCTTGCTGCATAGGATTGCCGGCAATCGGTCCGCCCCTCCAGCGGCAGTGCACTACGAACACTCATCCCCGAGCGCCGCACGACACCATCACGGTACGGTGAGCGACGCTAAGCGACCACTCGGCGTCCACAGCCGCAGACCATTGGGCGAAGGGGGAGCGCACGCTTCCATGCTCCGGAGGCGACCACGGGGCAAGCTCAGAGCGCACAACGGCTTGACTGCTCAGAAGTGCGTTTCGCATCGTCGCCCTCGCGTACCAGTGCGGAGCGGACAAGACAGTTTAGTACGTGGACGGCTGCAGATGTTTCCCAGGAGTTCCAAGGGGACGCTGGACGCCGACAAAGATGGTCCGTGTCACGTCTCGCGGAGCCTCAGCCATTCTTGCAGCACATGCAGGAAGAGTCAGAGTTGAAGTGAGCATATTTGTGGTCGGGGTCTCCTTCAGTCCAAGTCTCTTCTGGTACGGCCGGCTGTCTTCGCCCTTTCCGCTCGCAAAAGCTTCGTTTCAGGGCAGGAACTGGCCAGCGTGAGGGGTTGGGGACGGAGGGAAGATATGGGTTCAAGTTGACATTCCCAGTCAATAATGGTATAGTGCGCCTGGTAGTGAATACAGATGGGATCATATAGAGTAGGACGGATGGCGCGTAGTCGTGCACTTGGGTACGCGTTGGTCCCCTCTTTGGTGGCCTGATCTTGACTGGAGGGTATAGCTGTCTCGTTAGTCGGTGGTGTTGAGTAATGAAGGCGTATACCAGGTCCGCTTTGACTGTTCTTGCGGTGCCCGGTGGGCGCGTTCTCGGGCCAGGACGTGCGCCGTCTAGTTGCCGCCACGAGCACAGTGGGCCGGGGTCCATATTGTCACGAAGCGAAAGATGACGCGGTAGTCTTGAAGGAAAAAAAGTTTACTGGAGCGAACTAAAAAAATTCACAGGCGGCGAAGCAGCAGTCAACAAAGTGACGTGCGCAGGCGAGTGTCGAAAATTCGAATGCCACGGCGTCTGCTCAGCGGGCATTTATCTTTCGGCGCAGGTGTTTCTCGAAATATCGAATTACACTGAGAACACTGTAGATAAGAGAGACTATTCTAGGCTAGTGGCGTTAGGGCGAAACATTCTCCTTATCAAATGAGATAATCCACGCGGCATAAGAAAGAAAGAATGGAACATGCGCTTAAGAAAAAACAATACAAACAAATCCAATGCATGGTTCGCGGCATTATCCCCCTCTAAGTCTTCATCGACCCGATGCTAAAATAAGACGACAGTCCGAACAAACAAAAAATAAAGCCTGTCATCTTACGTAGCAAGGTTTTAGGCGGACCGCCTGGATGACTCCGGGCCGCGTGCGTCGTCGTGATGTTCCGGAATCACCATCGGGGACCACCTCGTAGGTAAGTTGGCCAACACGTTGTAGAATCCGGTAGGGTCCGAAATACCGTCGCAGAAGCTTCTCTCACTGAGACAACGTCGTCAGACGGGAGTCCCAACCCACACGCGATCCCCTGGACGGTGTACTCGGTTTGTCGGCGTCGGAGGTTCTAGCGTTCGCCATCCACCAGATGTTGGTCCGTTGTACGAACTCGAGCGAGCTCGCGGGGCTCCTCCGCACGCTGAAGGTATACCCTTGGACGTCGGCGTTGAGCTCGTCGTCTTCTACGTGCGGAAGCATGGCGTCAAGCATTGTAGTCGGTCGTCTTCCGTAGGCAAGCTCGAACGGTGTCATCTGCGTAGTTTCCTGGATAACCGTGTTGTACGCAAACGTGACATACGGAAGGACTTCGTCCCAAGTCTTATATTCAACGTTGACAAACATAGACAGCATATCCGCGATCGCCTTGTTAAGACGTTCCGTTAGTCCGTTAGTTTTGGGGTGGTACGCCGTCGTTCTTCGGAGATCCGTGTTGCTGTATCGTAAGGTTCCTTGCATAAGCTCCGCAGTGAAGGCCGTTCCGCCAACACAAGTATCTGAAAATTAATGTGCGTTAAGGTGTTCTGAGGGAACATCAGACATTAACTTGAAACTCTGCTAAAATATCAGAAACATCCACCCTCTTGCACGCAACCTAGCCATGTGCAAGGGTATGGTTAGGGTAGAACAGCTCAAACAAATAACATATTCCACTTCTCCGAGAAATGGGAGGCAGATTTGACCAGCTCGTTACCTCAAGATCAGCGCGAGAGAAGGAGCTGCTGCATCTGGTGCCGTAGTCTCAGGTTCCACAATTGAGCTCCCTGCCATCTCTTTACCCCATTTTCCTACCACAACTATTTCTTCCTGAAAAAAGACTCTCTCTCTCTCTCTCTCTCTCTCTCTCTCTCTCTCTCTCTCTCTCTCTCTCTCTCTCTCTCTCTCTCTCTCTCTCTCTCTCTCTCTCTCTCTCTCTCTCTCTCTCTCTTCAGCCCGGCCCAGACATACCAGAAAAAATATTTTGGTACACTGAAACTGACGCCTCCTCGCTGAAACTTACCACCAACACCTCGCACCCGCAATCTTTCACGCACACGTTTTAAGACCGCAGAGAGCCTTTGTCTCTTCTGGGCCAAGGCGATTAAAAACCCTCGTTGCTAGTCTTTCTCTTTTCGATTACCTTTAGTGCTGCTGAAGCATAGGTCGGAAATGCCGCAACTGCGTACGAAACGCCGCGTGGGGGGTCGAAGTATCGCAATCGCGCCTTACATCTTAGGATCCAAACGTAGATGTCTCTGCAACTTTTTTTTCTCGAAAGTTCGTAATTTTGCGCTCTGGGACCAAACTTTGTATTTTGATTTGCAGGCGCCCGCGATGTTCGCTAATTAATAAAAACAATGTCGTACTAGTTGGTTAATAGGCGCGCGGATCACTGATGGCGTTTGGAACATGCACAACTTACTTACGGGGAACGATTTAACTGATTAATTGTAGGGTTTAACGCGCCGACGCCACGCAGGCGATGAGGCGCGCCGTATAGTGGAGGGCTCCGGATTCATTTTGACCACCTGGGGTTCTTTAACGTGCGCCGAAATCTCGTACACACGGGAGTTCTTGCTTTTCGCCTGCATCGGAAAAGCGGCCGCCGCGGCCGGGAATCCGCCTCTTTCATTGCGGTGTGCTGCCACCTAGCGTGCCTAGCGGAAGTTGAAGCTGTAGGGTTTGCCGGCGTTCTCTTCGGCTGCGTTCTCGTTGTATGCACGGCAATCGCACATTACGGCGAGGAGCAGCCGAAGTTTTTCTTCTGTGTTGGTGTTATAACGCCTTAAGATGACAGCCCCTGGTCATCACATAATACCAGGCGGCTTCTTATCACTGAATGAGGGCTGGCAGAGAAATCTCGGACAGATCCGTGTGCCGTCCGAGTCGTCTGGCATGAAGTGCGATCGCCAGCTCAACAAAGGCCGGCAGTTCGCAAAATGCCTTTAAGCGCTGGACACATGTACGATTGGTCCACGCGATTCGCATGCGACTGATCGTTACGACTGTCGCCACGACTAGTCGTACGCGTGAATTTGAGACGGCCCGATGCGCGCATGAGATGCGTCGTCGGCGTCGCTCCGCCAACTGTTTTTGCCCCATGGTCAACTACGATGATCGCTGAGCTGAATTTGTAGATTCTGCGCGTTTGTTCGCAAGAAATGGATAAAGCAAGCAATCGTGAAGCGTTTTCTGCCTTCGGAAACAGTCCGCGCACACGCCGGCCGCGCCTGCCAGCTCGGCACACTCAGCGGCTCGAACCAGCGCAGACCGCGGTAGCAACCGCGCTTGTCGCTGCTCTTCTGAATCAATCTGATCGCTAAAAAGAAGTTCCACATGCGAGAGAAAGTAGGTGTTAGTGTGGTGAAAAATTGTGCTAAGGATTGTTGTCAGGGCTTATTTAAAAGCGGCGATCAGACATCTGCCGCGATGCAAGCCTACGCTGACCGGTCGCCGCGGCGCGCGGTGCGCCGAGCGGCCGAGAGATGGCGATACCTGCGCGGAAGCATCGAAACAGGCTACGCAGATGTCTTGATCACCGATCGCTCAAACGGCAGTTATAACTTAAATAGAGTTCCACATGCGAGAAAGGGAATGATAGTGTAGTGAAAAGTTGTGTTGCGGATTGTCATTCGCAGTTGCACAGATAGCAGCGATCAAATATCCGCCAGGATGCTAAGCCCATCACCCGAGCCGACGCGAGCGACGCAAACCTCCGTAGCCGATCGCGTGCGGCCGACGGGAAGCGATAGAAGCCGACACCGTTCCCTTTTCGGCACTCCGAGTTACAGCGGAACGCAGCACAAGTTGTGGGCATTGTTCCGCGCACAACGAGCACACACAAAAAATCAAACGATGTAAATACAACCACGACCCCTTCCCGCTTGTGCGGGAGCTGTGGGGAATGTCGTCTGCTGCCCCTACTGGACTGCTTAGGGACTTGGCCGCTAGGGGACTGCGCATGCGCAGTGGGGTTGTGAAAAAGGCGGATTGAGCCCGCGACCTCGTGCTCAGCAGCGCAACGCCTTAGACACTGAGCCACCGCGGCGGGTGAAACGATTTAACTGGTAGAAGCTCGCGTGTATAAAAGTCAGCAAAAAGGCGACACAGCGTGCGCCGATGCGATAACGTCGTGCGCTTGCTGCTTGGACCAGTCGAAGCTGCGGGAGTCCTGCCATTCACTTACTTGAGCGCAAGCGCGGTCCGCTTCAAGCACGGATTAAAAAACGATGTTCCCAGCTAATTGAAATCGAGGCATCATTTCAAACATGTATCTTGACATAATTAGCACCTAACAGATGCCTTTAGTACCTAACAAATATCTGAAAAAGGCAGGTACATGTTCGAGTTGAGCACACGGGGAAGCGCGCCGACAGAAAGTACGCCGCGCGCATGCAATGCGGCTCCATTACAATGAAAAAGCAAGAGACTGCTGACCTGAAAAGTATCTTGAGCGAAGTGGTTTGGGCAAGCATGCATGGTATGCGTCACTTTTTTCTAATGCGTAGGTTCCGTATCCACAACGGCTCGCAGGGCGCGTCGTCTGCTTCTCGCGGGAAGCGGTAAAAGTATCCGCTCCTGTACTTCTATCGTGTCAACACATCGAAGGGGACGCAACAAAACTCCTTAAACGTCCGCTTCATCGTCTGGTATCACGCTAACTATGCAGTTACGATGATAAACAAGTGAGGTGCGCCATGGGGAAGTCCGCAACAGGACCTGATTAGGGCGATTCTCGCGACGGCCGCTAGGTGGCGAGCACAAACAGGGAGCCGCCAATAGCACTTGTTCAGTGAAAACGGCTTTCAGAGCGACATGCTCGACAGTATCTTTCACTTCTAAGAACCCGCTCATGACCGGTTCCCGGTTTGTGCGTGCACGGGTTGGGATGGAGGGGGAAGGAGGGGGGTGGAGAGAGAGAGAGAGAGAGAGAGAGAGAGAGAGAGAGAGAGAGAGAGAAGGGCACGTGCAGCTAAAGGTTCCATGCCCTTGTTTCATGTCCGTTGTATTGGCGTGAGGTTTAAACGTGGCCGTCAAACAGCCTAATGCGACCGGTCCGGTGTCCTCAGAGGTAGAGTGGGTTGGTTTGGCGTATTACACAAACAGTAAGATGCCTAAGACGACGGAGGGAAAGAGACAGCTGCACGTTTGCCCCCTGGGATAAAGCTCTGGTCGTTACAAATTTCATTCAAGTCACTGGCTACGTTGTATGCTCATTCGTAAATTACAAAAAATTACAAACAAACGTGCTTGTTTCGTGCACCCCGTGGAAAGCGTGCAGCTTCGCGGATTATTCGTTTTAACAGAGTGGAAGGGCACAAATTTTTGTACTATGATTAGCTCTGACTTTTGCGGGGCACAAGCGGGGCCCCATCGGTTGGCATATGTGTGGACGACATCCGCTGCATGACGCCGGGAGAACCCTTGGCAATCCAGATCGTGATAACGTCCGCATACAGGGCGTCTTAATGTCGTGGAATTTGTTGTCTGGGAAGACCTACCATTGATATATGCTGAAGAGTAGGGGCGATAGCACTTTCCCTTGTGGTGTGCCACGACTGCCGCATTGTTTGGGGGGAGGCTGCACATCGCCAAGTTTAATGATCCCCGTTCTATGAGAGAGAAAATTCTTGACGTAAGAGTACGTCTTCAAGATACCACGCACGCGCATATTGTATACTGGGAGTGCTCATTTAGATTCTTGCAGGAAATTGGGAATAGTCAGAATCTAATAAATTAGCAGTCCCAGTATGCGCGTTCTCTTGATATTTGCGGTAGTGTTTGCGTTCGGATTCGGCGAAGTTCGGGACGGCAGCACAAAACAAAGCACGGGATCCGTTCATAACGCCCCTCCTTGGTAGCGCTACAGCGTGCTCCCATTGGTTAATTAGAAGTGCGCGTGATGGACAACAGATGGGCGGCGGAAATGACCACTAGGGAATCGCGACAGCCCTTGTGTCCGGTGAGCCACATCAACCGAAAACGATAAGTAGGCAGCTATACGCCAACAATCGGGATCAGCTTGTGTAAACCGTGCGGCGTCAATGATTGCTTTCAACGCATCTTCCGGGTCTGAACATATGATGATGTTTCCCGCCTATAAAGATAAGCAGTAGCGGTCTGTCTTCGTGTCTTCCGATTCACCCTGCCTTTACAGATCAACTCCGTACTCCTTAATTGTTCATTGTCGTAATGGTCACCTGCGGTGCGGCGTCCCTTTTTCCATACCCGCCGCGGTGGTTCAGTGGCTAAGGCGCTGTGCTGCTGAGTACGAGGACGCGGGTTCGATTCCCCGCCGCGGCGGCCGCTTTTCTGATGCATGCGATAAGCAAAAACGCCCGTGTGTTCGAGATTTCGGCGCACGTTAAAGATCCCCAGGTGGTCAAAATTAATTCGGAGCCCTCCATACGGCGCGCCTAATCCCCAGCGTGGCGTCGGCGCGTTAAGACCTACAATCAATCAATCAATTTCTCATAGGCCGGATGTGTCGCATCACGACAGTTACCCAAGACGCACTGTTTGCCGTGTTACAACACGGCAAACAGAGAAAGATACAGAAAAACGACTAAACGAGACACATGCAAGAAGCACACACCAAGTTTTTTTTTTTGTGTGTGTGTGCTTACGCAAGCTCTGATAGTGCCGATTGAAAAACAGTTCTGCTATGAAAAGTGGCTAAAAGTTAAGAATTTTGCGCTAGGGCACCCGCGCAAGCCAAAGCCTGAAATCGCCAGCTGTGGCGTGCATAGACAGGAGCGGCGGACACAACGTTATCTGTATACATGTCAGAGCACGGGAGGCTAGTTGGACCGGCGGAGGGCCAAAAAGCTGCCATCGGCGCTTCTCATCGAGGCCATCAAGGACAGCGACGAAACCAAAAAAAATAAATAAATAAATAAAATTACCGCCTCACCGGCACCAGTGGAGAACACTGGTGCCGGTGAAACTACACCGATAAGGCACGGCTCCGCTATAAATCTATACCCGCACGGCGATGCCAATCTAGTAATAGATTTAGGTAACCAAACTTGGGATGACTATACTTCTTCATTCGAAGTATTCGCGTGACGCGCGCATGACTTACGCGGTTTGCCCGAGACGACGTCAAGACGTACTTAATGCCCCGCTGTACAGAGCGGGCGCGCCTTAATCGCAGCCTTCGAGGCCGCGTCGAAGGGGGCTCCCCTCCCGCCCCCTTCAATTTCCGTCTCGTCGCGGCGGGCGTCCCCTTGCCCGGGCCATTAGCGGGCGCCGCGCGAGGGCAGGTGTAATCGTCGTTATCTATACACGCCGCGATACACGGGTCGTACACGCACTCGTGTGATTTATCTCTGGTGATTTATACTGGCTAAAGGCAATCGCAGTGCTCCTTGCTCGTCTCCCTCCTGCCCCTAAACCCTGAGCCCGGCTCGCTCCGATATCGAGCAGGCGCCGGGGCTCCGCGAACGAGCCCTCCTGGGCGTACGAGCCACGTGATACATGGCCGCCGACAAGGCAAGCCTGTCCGTCTCTCCGCACGCTGCAAGGCACCCGCCCTGCGCTGCGGCCGCTTGAAGGGGGTGTTCCGCGAAACACCGAACCACTTTTTTAGTGAGTCAGTGAGTGAGTGAGAGAGTGAGTGAGAGATTGGCAGACGCTTGAAAGTGTTAAAAAATAGCAGTGGCTTAGCCCGGCTATGCCAGGATATACGTAGCGTGAGCTAAGGTTAGGCTCGTTATTCTTAGGTTTCCTGGTTGTCCATGACTTCGTGTAGCGCCAACAAAACAAGGACAAAGGGGGCGACGGGCACAAGCGCTTGTGCCCGTCGCCCCCTTTGTCCTTGTCGACGAACTAGCCCAAACCTAAACTCTAATAAGCTATATTCCTGGTTGTCTTGGATTAGCTGATTATCAAGCTTACTGCTCCTAAAACGATTTGCAATCCAATCCAGTCCAGTCCAGTCACTACTCCCCGCTCATGCGCAGCACGGCTATCAAGCGGCTCCGTCCGGCGCAGCGTCAGACTTGGCTACTGCGCAACGGAGGCGCACAGCTGGGCACGCGCCGGCGCCAGTGCGTTTGCCGCGGCTACGACGTCACTCCTCTGGAAAGCGCAGACCGGCGAATGTGCAGACCCAATTCTCTACACACCCGTACTCCAATTGGATTGGATTATCCAATCCAGTACAATCCAATACAATCCAAATCCAATACAAGTCAATGCTCCTCGCGCTTGCGCAGCACGGCCCTTCAAAGTCCACGCGAAACTGCTCAACCTCACCCAACAGCTTGTCCGAGAATTCAGGTATGCGTTGACGTGGAAAGGTCCCTGGGATGTATCTGAAAAATTGGCCGCGTATCTGCTCCTTTCGTTGCAAATGTCGTCAAAAGACGATAGTCTTTATCGGCTATTGCGAAGTAAATGCCTCCCTTCGCTTTGCCGCTCACCTCTCATGTTGTTCCTCTTGCGTCGCGCTCCTCCCAAGGCAAAGACGCCAAAGGTTTGCTTAAATCATTTTAAATTTCCCGCGTTCCACTGCTCCAAACCGGGTGTCTCGATGCGAACGCTGCTGTACGGCGGAGACGCGCGTTAATCGAGGCGCCCTACTTTAACGTTTATAGAACCGCGTTTCCCTACTCCACGTGCGTTGCAAGCAGAACGTGGAACCTATCTAGTGGAACCTTGCGTAACTGTTTCCGGTTGATTTCTCAAAATGGCGCAAGAAGCTATAGTGGCGCGGGCGACAGTAGGCGACGGCGAAGTGAATTCTTTTTCTGCAGTTGATGAAGTATTTAATTTCGCAAAAGCAAGCATGTTTGATTTTTTTATAAAATACCACTGCAAATATCACTTCTGTATTGATTTGCTGTCTCATGTTTGCGTAATGTCTTGTTCTTCTTCAACAATGTCGACAAGTATGAACCTTACACCAGACATAGACGGGTAGATTTAGCTGTGACTATATAAGACTAATGGGCAGGCATTGGTTTGCTTTGGCCGGGTGGCTGAATCGAGTCACAGACAGACAGACGGACAGACATACAGACATACAGACAGACCAAAATTTCTGGGTTTAAGGAGCCCAAGAAAGACTACCGTCTTTAAAAGCAGCCGAAAACGGTCGGTCAAAAACACTACATAGACGCTGTCGTGCAGAAACTGGAGGTTTGGAATCGTTGAAGAGACGGCGCGACTGAATATCGAAATAACCAGGCCTCTCAAGCTTGGACGTTCCCTGGTTTCCCTATAGGCGGCGTAAAAATCGACGCCCCACGTGACCAACATACAGGGCACTTTTCGACCATCAAGTCCACCAGACGGCGCAAGCGAAAAGTTACTTTTGGTATAGAATACAAAACATTCATTCCGTGACTCAAAGAGCCAACACAGTTCGCTTACAATGTGTTGTTTAAAAATATTATTAACAAGTTCCGCATCAAACATCTGTTGAGCAAAAATGTACGCAACTTTTTAGAAACAGCCGACTGGTGCACCACCTCGTTTCTGAATTCGCAACCACAAAGCCGCCAATTCAAATTGAAACCGCTGCAACGGCCCACCGTTTCTATGTGCGCGGAACACTGTTTTCGTGACTGTTATCGCTGTTATTGCTGTTATGTGCTTTTGCGTCCATCAGTTGTTGAGAGGACTGGCAAAACACGGGAATTGAGTGCTTGTGGAGTGACAAATGTGGGAAATTCCGCATCGGAAGACAGCTGTCGAGGCCAGAATATTTGATTCTCCCAACAGAAGGTGAGTGTTATGCACTCCGCTAGAAAGACGGTGCAAACAAAACCGTTGTCGCCGTCAATACCTCATTTGTGCCCTTCGTTCGAAATCTTAGCGCAAGTGAACGAGTTGTTATGGCCAATAAACGATTTGTTCTCACTTGCTGCTCACTGTGGTCTGTGCCAGTCGAGGCCATCTGGTCACCTGGCGTAACATCACTTCACTAGCGCGGCGCAAGTAAACACGCGGCCAGCGTGCCAGCCTGGAACCAGCAGGAGCAGCCACGGCCGGACTCGACGCTCCTTTCGCGCGCGGGAGGAGGAGAGTCGAGTCCGGCCATGGAGGAAGAAAAAAATTCTTTCCTCCATGAGTCCGGCCGTGGAGCAGCGAGCCGGCGGCCGCCATGCGAGGGCAGCCATGTTATTAAGGAGCTCAAGCGGCCTGTGCAAAAAGCATCCGCCATGTTTACAAAGCCGTGTTTACAGCGCCATCAAGCGGGCATACTCGGTAGTTCACGACGCCGCCACTACGCTTTTTCTGGCACTACAGGCAAAGCTAGACCTTTGCTTCTCTAAAATCCTGCCTGTTCTGTGAAATAACCGACAAATAGTGCCCGCCTTTTCACCGGAAGGCATTGAGGGCTCAGGTGAGCTTCAGTCGCCCAGTCCTGGGGCGGTATTCCCGTGTTTTGTCCTTTTTGTGTCCCTTTCAAAATTGTCCCTTTTGAGCGAGCCCTGATTGGCTAAAAGCGAACACCCGGATGTGACGCCTTACAAGATGTGACGCCCTATGAGCCGTGGCTACTCGGAGCAGACGATTTTTCGTCGCCTTATTGTTGGTTCGCTCGCGGAACAAAAAACACATAAAAGACACTCTGATACGGCTTCACTTCTTTAAAATGCGTTTGCAAGACCAATTACGGTAAAGGCCCACTGCTTAACCGGAAGTACGTCACGATGAAAGGGACGCAAAAGGGACGTTTTCAAAGGGGACAGTTACGAGAATACCGTTCTTGGTCACTTTCATAGCCCTAATTCACGACTGCGTCGTTACACTGAAACGCCCTTCAACGATTTCGAACCTCCAGTTTCTACACGACAGCGCCTACGTAGTGTTTCCCAGACCACCCGTTTTTGGCTGCTTTTCCAGATACATTCCCAGGAACCTTTCTACATCGTGTTAATTTCAGTTCTACTTTTAAAGCAGAGCCTTTCGTTCTCGCGAATGGCGTCTGTTACGCGGAAACACCGAAGTGAAAGAAAGAGCGCCTCCCGTGGCCGAAATGGAACCTCGGACCCTCGCGTCTGTCTGATTGCTCCATTTCGACATGGTCGCACCGGTTTCACAGAATCCGTCACGAGAAAGCTTCGCGTGCAACCATCGTCGTCGTTTGACGCACGAGTTTCTTATTTGCGTGATGAACATTGCACAAGGTTATTAGGGAAAAAGCTAAGTTTAATTGCGGCGCTATAACGGGATACTGTGAAATCCGCCATTTTAAGTACTACCGGATTTACTCGGGTAATGAACGCGCTCGCGTAATGAACGCATCAAAATTAGGTTTCAAGTCCCACGAAAAATCGCACCGTAGCTCTCCCACTTCACTCGTATACACTCGCTCCCGCTCATGATGATCGATGACGATTATGATGATGATGATATTTGGGCTGTACCCTTTGAATCGGGTGGGTGTGCCCATAGAGACACACACTACCAAGACAAACAGAAAGAGAAATGCATGACAAACATAACGACAATAACGTGGCACGAGCGAGACACAAACATATGGCACACCAAAAGCGAACACTTGACAACACTTAGGCACATACGAGAAACAAACAAACAAAAACACAAAAACCCCGAAACAGCATAACAGAACGATGATTCTGAGAATGTACAATTAATCGCGCATGCAACCTAGAGCCATCTCTCGGAGTCAGCATAACAGAACGAAGATTCTGCGAATGTACAATTAATCGCGCATGCAACCTAGAGCCATCTCTCGCAGTAAAAACGAACACTCCGGCGCGGCGTCGCGGGACAGCCAATCACAACGACGCTCAGTCGGCTCACTCCGCCGAGCGCCTAGCCTTACTTTTTTTTTTTTTTTTCGTGATAGTATTACAACTTGCTTTTCTGCTCGTCTGGCACCTTTCAGTCGGCGGTGGGCCGAAATGTAAGTTACAGGCCCAGTTTTAAGTTAACCGTTCTGGTATACGCAGTTGAGCATGGGAACTGTGCTGCCGGTAGACATTGCGGAATTGACAAACCCTTGACAAACGAAGACGAGTGGAGCACAATAAAAACGCTGTTTGCTGACCAATTGTGTACGCGTATATTTACTGCGAGAGGCATCTTCTCTAAAGCATTTTTTTTTTTTCGTTGCGGCCTTCTTTCGTCACTCCGAAAAAGGTTCCGGACACCCCGCATAATAAACGCACCCCCAACTTCGCTTCTGTTTTGCACGAAAAAAAAAAAAAAAAGAGTGCGTTCATTCCGCGAGTAAATACGCTAATTCACACGGGAGCAGCAGCACCTAGGCCGAAAACAGTAGCTGTCCAATATTTCGAACGAAGTCAAGTTGTCTTAACGGGCTCCCTTGAGGCGTTCACGCGGAGAGCTTTCGGAAGACCCCTCTCGCTGGGAAGCCTTTCTTTGTATCTTTGCAGTCAGTTCAACGTTAGCGACATTTTCAAGCCTCGTTTCAGGTCGTCAACCTCGGTACCACGGAAGATAAAGAGGAGGTCAGCAGCAGCAGCAGCGCGTTGGGGGCAACTAGTAATACCGGTCCTCTTATAGCAAGCACATAATTGCAGGTTCCCCGCCGCATCTGGAATGATAGCGCATAGTTACACGGTACGCGCGCCTCTCCGGGAAAGGGGTCGGCGCCTGCAGCCGATGACGATACCTCCTTCGGGGCTCCTAACTTGGGGGCTGCAGCGGCGACCACCGAGTGTACGCCACGTTTGTTTGGTTACCAGGAGATGCAAGAACAAACCAGCGCACGTTAGCGCTGCCTTTTAGCGCGGTTTTCGAGCTCAGACTGTTTCGAGGACTGGCAATAACACGTACACGCTCTCAAATGCTGAAGTAGAAATGGTTACGAACTTGAATTACGACCCCTTGCTTACGTTGGCTCTACCTTTCACCGGTGTCCTGTGAATCGCCGCGTCTCACGTGTATCTCAAAAGCGTACTTTCCCTTTGCCCAGTTTAGGCGGTGTCCTCGTTTTGCAGGCGGCAACATTATGAAGTTAGTGGTTATTAAATAGACACGTAAATAAATGAACCATTTGATCAACTGATTAATTGATTGATTTATCTATTTCCAGCGCTCTCGCTCACTAGAGGCAAACGAGCATCTGTGGCATTTGCGCTTCACTGATTCACGAGTCCCCCACACACACATACGAACTTCCCTCCATTTAGCGCGTTAGCCCACTGCACTGACCCCATTCATTCCCCAGTATACACTCCGCGCCGATCACACAAGGCGGATCGCGGAACTCGTGCCTGGTCGCCCCCGACTCCTCAGCTGATTGCCATGCAGGCGGCGTCTTCCTCCCTTCGCCCACGTCTCCAGTCTACGGACAGCGGGGTACCCCTTTCCCCGAGACGCAGGCAACGTCTCGCATGCGTGATGCGCCTTGGGGACCAAGCCTCTGTGGGCCGCTCTGAGGGCGACCAGGCACGCGGGCCGACGTCCTGCGCAGTCCTCGTGTCAAGCGGTTCGTATTCAAGGTAAATGGGCACGTCATGCGATAACCAACAAGACACCCGACTCTCCCACGTAGGCCGGCCGCCGCGATAGAACGAGCCAACGTCGAATGCCGGAAACCGCCACCGGGTACAAGAACAGGAGTCTGCGGGGCTCCGAGCGACGCGGTTATTAATAATTTACGGCTCACTTATCCGGCTGTCATCCTTGATTGGCTGCCCCGATCAACCTTGGCGAGCGCTGTTGAGAGCGCGGGAACGCTCTATCAAAACCGCTCCCTCAGCCGCACGTTTTCCCACAGAACGGGGTATCATCTGCAGGGAGAGGGAAGAGGTCTTCGTTCGCAGCGCGCTACGAAGGCGAGGGGACCAATCAAGGGACCAACGCTTGAGCGGGGATGAGAAGCGTCTAATTCGCTGAGAGACACTGAAACACAAGACAGTCTGAATCGCGCGCTTCAACTTGCGCCCTTAAAGACGCATGGGCCAGTAGAATACAGCCCAACGGGGCACACGACAGCGAGGCTCATGGGGGCACAATCTCTCTCTCTCTCTCTGAGAGTACGCGTACGACAACACTGCTGCTTCCAACTGCAGGCATACGTCATAATCTCTAATAAAAGACAACAGGATGATAATTTAACTCACTTCCCAAAGGCTCTGTACCCTGTCGATAAGTGTTACTGTTCTCTCAGAGGTCATTCCTGAAATGTTCCAATATATGTACGTCCTTGTAGGGTACCAAACACACACAAAAGAAAACGCAATAACCGCATAGCTGAAATGGCACGCGTTGAGTTTCAGGAAAGGCCTGTTCCAGGAATGTTGCTGTTGGCGTCACGCGCCATTTCAGTTGTGCGGTTATTGTTTTTCCTTTTGTGTGTGTGGTTTTCTTTTCCTTGACCTAGTTTTTTTTTTTCATTCTCTACCTTTTCTTTTGACCTCGGGCTTGCAGATAGCTTATGATAAGGACTCCTCGCACCGCCTGTTCTGCTTCCGGTGTTTCTGAGAACCTTTCCGTATAGGCCGCCCGGTGGGGCCACAAACCCCTCCCATCCTTTCTCTCCAAGAATTTCCCGCAATATCAACCCACGGCTGACTTCCCACTTACCGACTTCGCGGGTCAAACTATACAACCTTATTTCCCCCTCAATATCTCCGCCTACATGCTCCCAAACCAATCCGCTTTCTCAATTCCACTTCTCTCCTCTCACCTGGGGACCTACCCCTATATAAACCGTGCCAGCCAGGCGAGGGTTCGCCCTGACGAAGGCAAGTCTCCTTGCTGAAACGTTGGCAACGATCGTGGTTTCTACTGAAACGTTGGCCACAATCGGGAAACAGCTGCGGGAGCGAGTGGTAGCAGCGGAAACGAGAAGATGGGCGGACAGGGCCGTGGCGAAACCATCTCTCCGTCTGTACGCGCCACACAAACACTCCATTTCCCAGGAGAACTTTTACGACAACTTGCCAGGAAGTGCGATGCTGTTCGAAGCGCGGGCTGGGGTGTTGAGGACGCGGATGTGGAGGCGGAAATGGGACGATGCGGAGGAGGTGATGTGTGCGGTGTGTGGTGAGGAAGAGGAAACGGCAGAACACATTGTGTTGCGTTGCGAACAATCGAATCCCCACCACCCTGATGATAGCACCATGGCGGAGGCGCTGGGTTTCATTGCGCATACCCCGCCAGGGGGCACACTGGGCGCGGACGACACGGATGCGAGTGGAGCGCCACCGGGGCGGGCGACTGGTGACGTGGCGCCGCATCCGGTCGGCACTACGAGGCGCCGACTGGAGGAATGGCGAAGACGCGCCCGTTAGCGTGAGGAAAGCAGACGACGTACAAAACTCTTGGGGCTAGGACGCCAGGGTGATTATATGCCCTCGGGAGTGTCCCCCCGCTACAAAGGAGCAGGCACCAAGCCATCATCATCATCATCATCATATGTTCGAAGTTTTCTTGTGTTCTCTACCATTTTCAAAGGTATATGTGGCACACGAGATCAATGTGTGGCGGGAGCGGCCGCACGAGCCCGAGCTGGGGACGGCACCGACGGCATTTCAATTGGTTCTCCTCGGAGCCGATCCATGAATTACAGTGCATTCCAATGACAACAAACAGTGCTCAGTTGTATGCGTTGGCTGCCTTACGTTTTCTCAGTTCGCGGCGTCGTTTCACGTGGTTGGAGGTCTTTGTTTAGCAAGGTGGCGCACTAACAACTAGCGAAGATATCCACCACAGCGTACAATTTGTAGCAGGGGAACATATACCGCTCCATTAGCGCACATTCCTCGAGGCTAGGCGACGCTAAGGCCGCGCATGTGGGTTCCTTCCAGTTTTGGGTTGCGGTGTATGCAACTGGGGCTGTTGCGCCGCTGTGCGAGGTCAGCGGTGTCGCGCTTGATTTGCCGCCGAACACATCCGCAGCTGCAATTCTGCTTTCGCGCGGCACTTAGTAGTGTTCTTAATCACGGGAACCAAGCGCGCTTCGCTGTCGAGTGGGAGCCGCTCACTGCTTCCGGCGCCGACGCAAGCGGCAACGCCGACCCCGACTGTTTTGCTCAACGGGCCACTTATTTCTGTCTCATTAAAATTGAGTTACACAAATTTTACGGGGATTCGCACGGTCATCCCGCCAACAAGAGAGAGAGAGATAGAGAGAGAGAGAGAGGGGGGGGGGGGTACTTTATCATGCCAGCAAGAAATACGCGCTCTTTTGCCAGCATTTTGCCAGCTCTTTTGCGTACGCGCTCTGCTCATGCGCAGGCGTTGCCTAGCAACGTAGACGCGCGCTCCCCTTTCCCACAGGCTCGGAACGGAATTGTTTCGCACACGTACACGCTTCGCCCACAGGGCGGGTTTCTCGCGCTAAAGGGGCCAGCTGCCTTCCGTTTCAATTTGCGTATATATGCGCCGGCGTAACACGTACCAGCGGGCGAGCTGTCGGCAGCCCGTCAGCACCAGACGAGCGATCCATGTTCGCACCAAGCCGGGAGGGCAGGGGGGAAGACGCCCAGCGCAGGCACAGGTGTGCGCGGTCATTCGTGAAGGCAGCAAGCCGCGCGAGACACGAGAGCGACCGCGAGAGACCCGAACCGAGCGGCGCCGCTGCACGATTGACGCCTCGTCCCGTTTCCCCAGCTGGCTTTGTTCCCTCGCATGCACTCCACCAGTGCCCCTTCTCGGAGCAGCGGCGACGGAAGTCGTCTCGCTAGCACGGCTGAGCCGAATATATAACACGTAGCAATGCGGTGGGGCGGAACACTTGCCCCGTCCAAATAGAGGGGAGCCTTTAGCCCCTTCCGAAGCGCACCCCGCCACGCGACTGGCGCGGTTGCTGCGCGCGGCCCTCCGTAGGCCAGACGCCTGCTTTTAAAGAGGAGCTTCTCACTGATGCCGTCGTACGCCAATAAGCCCTGCAGGAAAGCCTACTTTCTCTGAAGACGATGATGAATGATCGCGGGTGGAGTGAAATAAAAGAACACTCTTCCCGCGGCCGGAATGCAACCTGGGCCCCCCGCGTTGTGAAGCTGACTGCTCCACTTCGACATGGTCGAAGCTGTTTTGGAATCTCAGACGGCAATCAAAGAATCCGCCACGACAAGAATGGCGTTGCTCTGCGTGCCACAAGGCCACGAGCGGGCAGGCCTAAATTCCTGTTTTGAGGCTTAGGACGTTAGGCCTAACGTCACATCTTGGGGGTGCAACACCCCAAACCGGCACCCATTCAAAAAATTGCTCACTGAGCGCCAAGCAGCAGGTACCGATTCGCGCCGTACACCCCAAACCCAAACGTTAGGCGTACGCAGTGCACACCGGGGCATTCCAGAAATGTGGTGCATACCTCCAGAGTAGCACACACTCGCAGTGTGATACTCTGTGCACACTATGAGTGTGCTCAGAATCCATCAAGAGAACGCGAGTGTGCAAAGAACAGAAAGCTTCGAGTTCAGCCGTCGCTATCGTTAGACGAAGGGTTGCATGATTTTTTTTTTCTTTAAAGAACGCTGCCTGCGGCATATTTCGATGCGCGGCGTAGAGCTTCGTACTCAAGCGACTGCGGAGTTACTACGGCACTGAGACTCCAGCTTTGGCTATACTAAAGATCGTGCTTTTTTCATTAACACGAGAAAAAAGAAAATCCCGCGAAAAAAAGGGCTGTTCAAAGTCACTAAAGGAAAAAAATTCGTTGTAACCGACTAAGGGTAAGTTGGTCATGGTGTGATGCAGTGAAGCAGGTGGCACAATCGCACGCTGGCTGCAAACGTTTGCTTCACAACTCTATCACGCGCTTTTTGTGCCATCATTTGGTTAAATCCTTTTGAGCGATCATTTAGTTAATTCAACTGTCTCTGAACGCTTCAGGCCAGCGAAGTAGATCAGGTTTCTCATACGGCAGGGTTGCTGGATCGTTCATTTTGAAGCCCGCAAATTTTGAGAAATAAACAAGCGGGCGGCCACTTCTCATAGCTGGCAAACACGCGCATCGCAAACAAGCGAAATATTTGTGGTGATCAGAACTGCGGCTGCGCCATTGGCGCATAAAGCCGGCAGTTTAACATTTGACGACCGTCGGATGTGCGCTGATCACGCTGTTCAGAATTGAAATTCCGCGCACTTGAACGTGAATTAACCAATGCTATGGGTGGCGCATGTTTTGGTAACACTTTTCCTATTCAATATCAAGATTTGGGAGACAAGGAGGTGCTGGTTTGCTGCGCGGTAGCTATGCTTATCAGCGACACGCCGCGGTGGCTCAGTGGCCCAACACTCTTAACAAAAAAGCCCGTAAAAGGGTTGTAACGACTATATTTACTAACTCCTTACGAACTTTACTACCCCGCAGAACGGCACGTAGGTCCTGCCGCTAAGTATAGAACGGTTACTAGTCAAGCCCGTGCACTTAGTAACTGCTGCTTGTTTGATACTAACATTCACTTACAGTAAGAAATTTCTATAAAACGTAATAACTACAGCAGTTTTCCCACTACAAATTACGATTAAAAAGTTTTTGCCAATCCGCATATGCTCACATTAAAATGCATAATTCTAAAATTATCGCTAAAATATTTGATTTTTGCGACAAGCCCACCAACTCTATCAAACGACTTTCCGTTGCTGGCTATAAAAGCAAGAAGAGCAGATGTATTTCTGAGGCAACTAAGTTACGCTCGCTCTCTTCGTGCGTTGACTTTCCCCCCGATTAATAAATTTTCTTGAAGAGACTTTTCCCCCGCACCTGTGCACTTGGCGCCTCACTCTACTGCAAAGTGAGCGGGCTCGCAAATGTAAGCCGCTTACTCGCGTTTTTACAGGTGTAAGCCATGTGGTGACTATGTGATTGTGTTGCTAATGCCAAAGGCAGTTCCAATTGCATTATGTAAACAGAAGTCATGTTCTGAGTATTCAATAGTTTTGTGGCCCCAAATGGGAAGGTGGGCCAAATAAGTGTATGTGGTACAGTCAACAAACCAATGCTCGGTTTCTTTTGTATTCATTTTTGCATCTGAATGTTTTGTAGTTGCGTATGTAGCAAGGAAGACCCCGAGTAAATGAAACGTCTTGCGTAAAGGGAGCTGGTGCCTGGGGTGAAGGAGCAGTCCCCCCCTCCCAGGACACAGGCTGTCCTCTCAGTGCACAATTTATGTACCAAGAAGTGTACGTCATTTGCATTCGTGTTCATGCCGTGTTAGTTCTTGACTCATTTCGTATCTGCTTTGTTAATAGCAAGGAGAGATGTCGTCCTGGAATGTGACGGACGGACCGAGTATGTGAACGTGGAAAAGCGTAACCACGAGTTTTTTGTACCTGCTTTTATTACAGCAGAAAAATAAAAATTCCTTTGCTCTCGCTTAATTTGTTCGTTGGTTGTCTAAGCGTGATATGTGCGTGTTGAATGTGTACATATCAAATGACTTTCCGTTGCTGGCTATAAAAGCAAGAAGAGCAGACGTATTTCTGAGGCAACTAAGTTATGCTCGCTCTCCTCGTGCGTTTTCTCGCTCAATTTGTTCGTTGGTTGTCTAAGCGTGATATGTGCGTGTTGAATGTGTCCCTGTCGCGCTGCACGCTCAGCCGATGCACATTGTCACGCGTAGCTTTTTTACTAGCTTATGCATGGCCACTTAAGTAAAATACACCAAGTACTTAGTTTATAATGGGACGAGTAACTAGTTAGCGTTCTGTTAGTAAGTGCCACGACTTTTTATTTTAAGAGTGGAGGGCAAGGCAGCCGCTGTGACAAATGAAAACGCTCGTGTCGACATGGCTCAAGTCTGGCAAGCCTCAAAGCCCAAGTGCTGAATCAATCAATCAAAGCAATCCTTACGAGCGGCTTCAAGACAGCTTTTCGAGTGCAAGCAAACGAAGTTTGTGTTTGAGAGCCTCAGGACCTCCTGCGAAAGTCGGGGATGCGAGCCAGATGCATACAAGCGCAGACGTAGCATACTCGGGCGGATTTCAACAGGCACGCCCGTTGATTCCGCAGCACGTCGCAAGAGGTGCATTTTATACCCAGGGCATAACAATCCGTCTAACGACGACGGCGGCGAACCTTTCTCGCGACGAATCATCGTACACGGTGGGATTTTCCCACCTCATTCTGCACGACCCTCTCCAAATCCAGACCACGTCGAAATGTAGCAATCGGGTAGACGCCGGCGTCATAACGCCAGGGTCGGTTCCCGCCACGGGAGGCTTTCTTTTAGGGGCGAAAGGAGCACTGACACGAAAGTTTTGTTACACTTTTATTGCTTTTATCGATGCCTAATGGTCTGGCCAACCTGAAACAGCACTTCAAATATTTCAGCGCGCGATAGTTAATTACGTTGAACGGCCTGAAAATCGTTTGTTTCAAATTCCCGCGCTTTCATCCCGAACGGCGCATATGACAGCCTGGCCTCACCGCTTTGTGCGGACGTCACCGGCGCCCGCTTGAGAGGGTGTTGCGCCCGCTCGTGGGGACGCGCGCGTGAAGTGACGTCACGAGTTTTTTACGAGCGCTGTCGCGTCACTTCTTTTTCCTCTCCTGGAGTGATGTCACGCTGATATGTCCATTTGCTGAGTGCCGCTCCGCGCGCTGCTCCGTCGGCGCGATAAATGAGATCCAATTGAAGTATGTTCTTCGCGTCGCAGGCCGCTCATATTTCAGCCAGGGTATTCTGTTGAGTGAAGGAAGCGAACTGTGCAATAATATTAACGCCGAAAATTGGTGTCAGTGCTCCGTGCCCACGGCACAGCACCGTGTAAATCGAAACATCTGTGAACAAAAGGCACACAAAAGGTGAACAAGAACAAAATAAAAAGTTCACAGAGAGAGAGAGAGAGAGAGAGAGAGAGAGAGAGAGAGAGAGAGAGAGAGAGAGAGAGAGAGCAGTTTCGCGTGGTTCCTGGAGAGCCGTGGTGCGCATGCGCGAGAAGCATTGGATTGGATTGGATTTGGATTGGATTGAAATGGATTGGATTATATTACATTGAATTAGATTGGATTGGAAGTTGTATATACTGTACACACGCGTTGTCATTCATTCACATGCGCGAGTGGACAATGTCACGGGTGATTTACGGTAAGAACGATCCCCAGTGCTTCGCCCACTCCTCATGGTTCACTTCGTGGAGATGCGTGAATTTTTTCTTTCACTTCCCCGCCTACGCGTTATTATCAGCGAGAATACTATACCTCCCCTTTAATACCGTGCGCCGCCAAAAGATGGTTGCACTGCCAAAGGGAGACGTACGTTCCCGGAGCTCACACGAGTGGACGGTCACCACACACAGCATAAAGACAGCATTTCAACGCGTTGCCCCAAAATGCGCAAAAGACTCGCGTCTCATTGGGAAGCGCACAATTTACATTCATTTCGACTCAGACGCTGCCCCGGAGACTACCAACGAAAAACCCGGCTGGCTATCCACGTTTCGAACCAGTAAAAGCCGAGCTTATGAATAAAACCATGAGTAAAATTTGTGGTTCGTTGAGTAAAAGGCTCCCAGTGTTCGCTCAGCCATAAGCGCGATTCAAGAGAAGCCCAGGCTCAGCACGTAAACCTTCTTATCAGGACGGTGCCTCGGCATCAGGACAAAGCTCGCCCCTTGTTTCAGACATCCGCAGCGTGAAATCCGTACGCGCTTCATAGAATGAAGCTGAAATGACTCGTAAACAACGGATAATTATCTCGACTGATTGAAGTATGGAATATCAGGGCCACGCAGCTTTTTTTTTTTTTTCAGACAATTTAAGCACATTTTTTCGTGAGAAAAGTGCGTTAAAAATCTTTGTCACAGCTAAATTTCAAATTTTAGCGAAGGCGAACATATTCGCTTGTTTTTTTGTTTGCGTTGCTTGAATCGTTTGTTTCCGCCTTATACATTTGTGCGGGAAGAGCCAAACTAAGGTCGATTCTTCCCACGGAATCAGTGAAAACGGAAATTTTAAGCACCGAGACGCTCTGCGAGGTGTAGCCAGCAAGTATGACGTCACTGCAGCAATCTCAGTTTTGTAATATTTTTGTCGGTTTCAACATAATAACAAACTTTTACTTGTTGATGCTTGTTTTATAGGAGGTCCCCCGGCAGTCATTGACTTCGGGACCTCCTCCTGTATATACCCATTGTATTTTTTTGGGGGGGGTTAAATAAACCACCATCGAATCTAATTGGTCTCACGGCCGCCAAGGGTGCCTAATGTTCGCTCTCCTAGCGCGCGCCATAGAAAAAAACTAAGGCTAGAGAGCGCTGATCATCAGAGTCGTTCGTTACACAGCCGCGACACCCAACGGCGGCTGTAAGCGAACAGCGCTAAGCGGCTACGCAAAGAACGCCAATGTCGATTACTTCTACGCCCACATTTGCAGGACGTAAACGTAAACCAACGCACAACCCGTTTTTCTGCGCGCCCATAACAAGTAGGCGCTATTAAAAAAAAAAAACGCTCGGGTTTTTCACCGGTTTGGCTACACTCCTCTCCGAGGCAGGCGAGTCAGTGCAGAAACGATGGCGGAGCCAGGGACGGTATTCTCGTGTTTGTCTGTTTTGAAAACGTCCGGTTTGCGTTCGTTTTACTGTGACGTACTTGCAGTTGTAGGCGGGGTTTGGGTTGACTTTTGCGCAACTGTTCTTCTAAACACATTTTAAACGACTAAACCAAACTACATTTCATGTGTTGATTGTTCCGCCAGCGAACTAACAACAAGGCTACTAAAAATCGTCTGCTCCAAATCGTCTGCTCCGGAGAAGCCGCGGCTCATCAGAGTTACTTGATATAGGAGTTGAGAAACTCTCCATAGGCCCCATGCATAAAAAAGTGGCCCTACGATTGGTCCACTGCTTTGGATATTGTTTTACAGTGGGGCCATCTTTTGGTGACAAAATAAACTACACAACTTGCTTTGCCGCTCGACGACCTGGGCGAAAAAAGGTATTTGAGTGCTTACGTAAATTTGTTACGCCAAAGGAGCCCAATGTGCTCAACTATGCAAGTGTTTTATATACATACGAAGCAAAAGTAGTAAAAAGAAATGCGACCATGGGGTCAACCGTCGCTTGCGCACCGTCGTCTGCTGCGCGTCCTCTTCGTTCTTCTGGTGGCAAAAAAATAAGTCGCTTCGACGTCTTTATGCAAGCTGAAATTGGTTATTTAGAGCCGCTTGATCGGCTACTAGATTATTTTTGGCATACAATGAGCTGTAGTCCAAACGATAACTGCAAATTTAGTACTTCAGTTCGGACCTATGTTTTGCATGATGTTGTGCCTAACGTTTGTGCCGGAGTGCTAACACACGCGCCAATTGGTCGAGACAGATGCGCGGACGCAGAAACAATCGCAACCTAAAAACCGGAGTTAAGATAGCAATTAATAACTTACGAAAGCTCAAAAATAAAGAATTATGCACTTTAAAACAAAATTTAACATTAAATTAAATTGTCAGTTTGAATATTTAGTTTGTTTTTTGGATAGTGCATGCGGCGGCCGCAGTGGCGCCACGGTACGCACGATCCCATAGAGTTAATACTACTGACTCCACGATCCAAAGCAGGGGGGGGGGGTCCAGGTGCGGCCGTTTTTTGAGGCGGAATTTCGCAACTGCCTACATCGAAGAGCTCTGGCGGCTCATAGCTCCGCCGTGCTTGCATGGCGTCAGATCCGGGTGTTCGCTTCTAGCCAATCAGGGCTTGCTCACAACAAACACTTTTGAAGCGGACACAAAACGGACAAAACAAGAGAATACCGCCCCAGGTCGCGTTATGTTCTCGCCGCGTAACGTGTACACACTCGTCTGTGCGTCCCCTCTTTTTCAAAATAAGCAACGCGCGCATGCGTGAAGCGCTCGGCGTGAACGGCTGCAGCCTCGGCGGATGCAAATCTGCCGCCGCTGCTTTCGCATTCACTTGCCGAACACCTAGGCGGGTTGCTGGCGTCGGAAGAACGTCGCGACCAGAATGCCGCTTAGCTAGGCCCGCTCTCGCCGTGGATGAATGCCCATTTACGCAGCCCAGCTTCTCCCAATAGCGAACCTTCCAGTTTTGTCATCTCCAATTTTGAATTTGGGTTTGCGAGATGCGTGTATGCAGTTCGTAGAGAAAGTCGTGTCCGCATAGGGTTGGTACCGCAGCTGCCCTTGCGTACACGACAAACAGGAAAATGCATGCCGACTGGACGTGCACGCCGTGCGGTCGCCTACGGAAAAGCGGCAGACAGGCCGTTGGGCAAGAGGGGATACCGCGAATTTCGCGAATGTACCAATGTACCTGTACAATCTATATATCAGAAAGTGAAGCGGAACACAGTCGCCCAGATAGCCGAATTGGTAAGGCATTCGAGATCTAATCGAAAGGCGTGGGTTCGGTCCCCACTCTGGGCGCGTGTTTTTCTTTCTTTCTTTCTCACGTAATTAATAAAAATTAATAATAATGTAACGTCACTAACGGTAAAAAAATGGTCTAACCTTCCCCTATGCCTTCTTTGGCGTTGTAGACTGCCGGCATTTCTTTCTGTGTTTCCTAACGAGCCCCTCATTTCCAAACCCTATTATCGCGCGAAAGCTTAGCGAGGGCCTCGGTTCTGGCAGCCTTGATGCCAAGGTAGCATAAGAGGGTTTCCCGCCAGTTGACCGCTCATGACAGGCTGTGGACGTTCGCGTCACGCCCCGGGGGTTGAAAAAGAAGGTCCCCTTCTCCCCGTGTAGTCTGAGTGGCGCTGGCTACCACCCTCAAGCGTCAGATACAGTTGTAGCAAAATTTAAATACCCCAGAAAGTGAAGCGGAACACAGTCGCCCAGATAGCCGAATTGGTAAGGCATTCGAGATCTAATCGAAAGGCGTGGGTTCGGTCCCCACTCTGGGCGCGTGTTTTTCTTTCTTTCTTTCTCACGTAATTAATAAAAATTAATAATAATGTAACGTCACTAACGGTAAAAAAAATGGTCTAACCTTCCCCTATGCCTTCTTTGGCGTTGTAGACTGCCGGCATTTTTTTCTATATATATATATATATATATATATATATATATATATATATATATATATATATATATATATATATATATATATGCCAAGTCTCAGCGACTCAGCGAGCTGCGACTTGGCAGTTTTGTGCAGGGAAACTTCTTTTTTAGGTGCGGAGCACCTTTGGACCGCAAAATGTCCGTCCGCGTCCGTGGGCGTAGCATTTACAATCGCAAAAAATCACACAGGCACCGGCAGGATTCCAAGCATTCCAACCTTTGTCTGGTAAACCAGACAGAGTTAGTGTCAGTCGTCTTCCCCATTGGGCTACGACCGTGCGTTAGTACCCGAGAGAAATGGCTTACTCCCTTGCCTGTAACGGTGCGGAGTACCTTAGGACCTTCCAATGTCCGTCCGCGTCCATCCGTGCGCATGCGCCACCATCAAGCGAAATTCGATTTGGGCCGTGAGTTGCAGTTTCATCTAGGGAATAATCAATGTGCAACTCAGGGCTCAAATCGAATGACGGTCGGGGCGCAACTTGGATGTCATTTCGAGTCCCCGTACTCCGCACCCTCGCCATCATCCACGGAGTGGAGATGCTGCCATTTTTTTCCGCTCCCTCACAGAACGCTCGTCTTCCGTAAGCGCTGCAGCGACGCTACGATCGTGAGTTTTTTGAGAGCTGAAATCGCCTCCCGGCTGTGTACGCGACCCCTTTCGGAATGCACGTGCACTGCCCCACAGGCCCCGTCCCGAAGGCAGCACGTTGGCGGCTGGGGCGTGATTGATAGGGTCGACGGCTCCATACGGATACAACGGGGGACGAAACAGGTTCCACCTGCCAGTAAGAAAGAAAAGTAGGAACATATTTAACTACTTGGCCGCCGCCAAGTAAGTCGTCGTGCTCCGCGCGACAAGCGGTGTGTCGCCTCTCGTGCCTTAATTCTCCCGTGCACCCACTGTCCTCGACTGCGAGGAACTCGCTGTTCATCTCGGGTACAAATTAAGAAGTGCTCGTGCAGCGGAGTGACACGCAGTTGACCTGTGATGTCAACGCGCGCGCTTTGAGAGGACGCTTACTGCGCGACATCGTTTGCTTTTTCTCGCTCACTTTGCCTGCCATCGCTGCAGCAATTTATAATCCCATTAGGCCCGAAAAAAATCACGCCAAACGACTCGGGCCACGATCAAAATGCTCGCAGTAGCGCAATCTTTGAACCGCGCGGAGGCTGCGGTGATGAGGCGCAGTGGGCGACTCCCGTTGGAGGGAGGCGGAGGGTTGGGGATGAGGCGAGCACGCATGGTGGAGGTCACAAGGTGCGCTCGAGCTCTCTCTTGGTGCGTCACGCGCGGGACCAACGCCCAGCAGCAGCAGGCGAAATCCCCAGGATCCGTTTCACAGGATCGCATCACCATCAACAGCCTGCTCGGGTCCAGTGCAGGACGAAGGCCTCTCCCACTGACCTGCTCCTGTCCTGCGCTGCCCGAGTCCGTCCTTGGCCTCCGGATTTCCTTACTTCGTCTCTCCATCTAGTTAATTAATCGCCTTCCTTTTCTAATCCCATCTCACGGTATCCACTCTGTTACCCTCGTGGTCCACCCATTCGTCTCACCACATGGCCAGCCCACGTCTGCTTCTCTCTTTTTTTTTTTTCTTTTAATTTGAGCTGCGACCTCTTCTAGTCGAGTTTGCTCCCTGAACCACGATGCTCGTTTCCTGTCTCCGAGTGTTACTTCCGTCTTGAGCGAGATGCCGCAGCGTGGGCTTTTCAACCGAGGCCAACTTCACCGCTGAGTATCGCACTCATGCATCCCCCCATCAGGCGCCATAAAGAGTAGGGTCCGGCCGTCACGGTCGACGACGCTGGCTAAACCGTACGGCGCTGTCGACGGCGTCACTTCTCATACACCTCAAACTTCCCCGGTCGTCAAATATAAACTACCGACAATTATTATTAATTTTCGCCGTAAATCCGCCATGGCAACTCATTGTTTACGTTATGGCAACTCATACGCCGATGGGGCATGTCGGCGGAACTTTTCGCTGAGTATGCCCGAAGAGGAGGCCGGAGAAGGAGAGCACGTGTCTGCGGTGGCGCTGCCTGACTTCGCACTGCTGCTGACGTTGCTGGGGGGAGGTGAATTCTAACACGGCGAAAAACGGCGCACAGAGATGGAGCGGAACACGAGGAAGAGACAAGCACAGGCGCTGACCAGCAACGAAACCACAAAGGAGAAAAGTTAAGATTGCCGTCCCATTTTTGTGCGCTGTTTTTCGTCATTACTAGCCCGTTTTCACAGCTGTGTTCACCTCCGACAAACTTGCCTATTTAAGTGCGCTTACGCCGAGTGCACTTAGGGTTTCCCGAATGACACCTTGGCTGCGCGCTGCTTAAAAAACGAGACAAAGCGCCCTTGGCCGTGATGTCAGTAACGATAGTTGGCGTAAATATTTCGCAATATTGTTTGAAATTCACGTTAGAAACAACGTACTGGTATTCGCTGTGTTTGCATTGTTCAACACCGCCCGCTCACAGCTAGTGCACAAAAAAGACGGTCGGAACGGTGACTGAGCTGCGGCAGTCATGTTCGCGGGTATTCCGTGCGCAGCAAATCGCAGCAGCATTATCATTGGGGTAATATTATAACAGAGCGTGGGTTATAACAGAAAAGCCTGGAACGGGAACACAAACACAAGGCACCCACGCGAACACCGCAGAGAACGGTCGCCATGGAGCAACAACCCATCAGGCGGCGCTGGCGCGTCGTTGGGTGAGAGGAAATTTTCTCCGTCGCTGCTTCGCTATTTCTGAAAACAAATCGAGAATATTTCAATAATCCGCTTTTAACATTACTAATGTTCATCTAGACGTCCGCTGTTATATGTTATTGTTCCCGATTTCCAGACCCCTGCGGACGAGGCACTCAGCTCAAAGTGCGTTCCACGGAAACTGTCATTCGCGTTTGCCGTTTAGCTGCTCCCGAATGACACGTTAGCCAGGGGTACTAGTCAACGTTTTTAAAAACGTTGGTATTAGTCAAGTCGAAGCGCGGCTCGCCACCCGCCTCTGCCGAAGTCCGTAGTCTTGACGTGGCCCCTCCTGGCCGCTTGTACGCGTTATGAAATGGAATGGCGGCAAATGAGGAGGCACTGATGGGAACGATGGCGACACTAACGGACAACAAAAGGAGCCACAGGCGGCCACTGAGAAGGTTGGAACGGTGTGCGAGCGAGAAAGAAACGCCGCGTTGATAGCGAGAAAAGTATGTTGCAGACCCTTAACGCCGAAGCAATGCCTGCGCGTCGGGCCGAGTTTTCGAAAGAGAGGGACGTGCTCTCAAACGTCCAGTAATGATTCTTCTTTTCTGTCGCAAGCGAGGCGCAAAGTCGCGCCGACATCGGAGATTTTGCAATGCCCTTATAGTAAAAATGGGGGGAGAAGGAAATAACGGGAAAATGGTATAGACGGTTGGTTTTCTTCTTATCACTTTGATGTGTCTTCTCTCGTGGGTGCCTCTCATCAAGGACCACAAGGCTCTCTTCAGGCATGGAGGAGAAGGCACAGAGTTTATCAGTAAGTATACTAGAGAGGAAACTGCATCTGGTAATCCATGTCGTCGTGGGGGTTAATGGGAAGACCCCTTTTGGCTTGGGCTTGGCACGACAATTGGATTTTTAAGCGGTTTTGGAGATTTGCTTTCTCCACTATGCATTAACACGTCTAGCTCAGTGGCTAAGGCGTTGCGCTGCTGAGCACGAGGTCGCGGGTTCGATTCCCGGCCGCGGCGGCCGCTTTTCTGATGGAGGCGAAAAGCAAAAACGCCCGTGTGTACGAGATTTCGGCGCACGATAAAGATCCCCAGGTGGTCAAAATTAATCCGGAGCCCTCCACTACGGCGCGCCTCATCGCCTGCGTTGTGTCGGCGCGTTAAACCCCGCAATCAATCATTAACACGTCTACGAGCTCCTCCCTGTTCTGTGGTAGCCGTGTTCGGTGAAAAGGCAGGCAGTGCGTGATCGTACCTGACGTTGGTCATGCCGCAGTCGAAGGACGTATGACTGCGCGGGAAATATGCCGCCGCTAAAATTGTAGCCGACGAAAAAAACAAAAAAAAAAAGAAAACGTACTTCGACGAAGACAAGATACGGAAGATACGGGTGCCTGTTTCTGTCCTATTTAGTGTTCGTCCGCGACGATTTAATGGCACGTTTTCGTTTTTCTTCAAGTATGAACCTACTCACTCAACAAGTTTTGTTAAAACTGTAGCTGACGGTCAGTGCACCGGTTCACCACGAAGACGACGTTTTCGTAAGCACGTTAAAAAAGCTTTCTAAACTCTTAAAACAACTTATTCTCTGAAATAATGGTAAAATTAACAAAATAAGAGTCTCTAAGGAGTTTCCACCCCAAATATTCACATTGTTTAAACTATCAGCTTGACCTGCAGTATAGTAGGTACAACCGTTAGCGCAAAAAATACGCTTTACTTCCTTTTTCCTTAGCTTGAAACAGCCTGTTTTATTTTCCTCTTATATAATAGCACACCATTCTTAGCGTTTTTTGTGGCACTGTATTCGAATTTCCGGCCACTAAAGCGTTTCAATCCAAGCCAAGGATGAAACTAAGGCGAGCGCATGATGTAATGGCGGTCCATGAGTACACAGACGGCCTTGATGTGAGCCGCATAGACGCTAGCGCCAGATTCCTTTCTAGTGTATATTGTACAAAAACTCTATGGAAGGAGGTGCTAACTTTTCCCGTCACGCTCGTTATTTAACAGGCCCGCTGTAAAAACTTTTCCAGGAGTCACGCACGCGCCAGAGGGGGAAGAAAAGTCTGCTTCGTTAGCAAACAATGGCGCGGCGGCGCGTGACTGCACGAAGGCGGCCTGCTCGCCAGACGACAGCGGGGCGGCGGCCCGCAGTGTTTCATCAATCTTGCACCGCTCTCGGCCGAAGCGCAGCAGCGCGCGCTTCTTCGTTACCGATAATGCGCGTGCGCGACGTCGGGGTCGACGCGTAAGTATAAAATGAAGCTATACGTTATGCCATTCGAAAAAAAAAATTCTCCCGGCACTTGAATCTGCTGTGAAGGCGACAGTACCGCATACTATTGTGACGGTTACACGTTCACCCGTCGACACGGCAGCCACGGTATTTTACTGTCCTAATCCACCTCAGTCCACGTTTACACATCTAAACGTAACTAATCCCACCTCAATAACCATACTGCCAGTCACTAATCAATCGCTAATTCTGGTAATCATTATAAATGCCTTAATGGCATTCCTTCTGGCCTGCCTTGGGCCACGTGATATTTTTGCTGGCGCCAATGTCATTCAAGGTCACCTTCCTGGTCACCTTCTATTACGGAATGGCTTCGGGCGCCTCTGGTGTGGGAACCGAGGAGGTGATCTTCAGGAATGAGAGAATTGATTTTCGAAGCATTTTCGAAGCAAACGACGCCAAAAAAAAAGGGGGGGGAGGTGAAAACATGCTTCGCATATGGGCCATCCTTGCGCACCTGCAGCGATCGTACGCGCTGCCAGTCGATCATTCGTGGGAGGCGTGTTCAGCTGCGTCCGGCGGCCTCCCAACGGGCCTGACTGAGCAAATGTGGCGACTCGGTGCCTCCACGTAACGTGTTTCTTTCGTTCCTGCGCAAGCGCACATTTTTCAAACCGCCCAACCTTCTTGTGCAGCTGCAAAAGACGTCGCGAGTCGCAAAAGAGGCGAGAACACCGAGAGAGCAAGGAGTGACAGCAGCGGTTGCAGGCGCGCACTGTAACATCCCGCACCGACGAACCCTTCTTCCGCTCTGCGCTGCACCGGTGGCACTGCGGCGCTCCGTAAGCCCCGTCTAACGGCATTGCCGCGCCTGCGCTACGAAAGCACGTCGTCTTCCGTCTGCCTGCCGCTGGCGTGAGCTCGGCGCCGTCATGACAAATGACCAGCTGTGGCGAAAATTGAGCTAGCCGGCGGCCATAATTTCCCCTCCTCGCGAGCCACGGAAAAAAACTTTCTCCGCCAAACGCTGTACTTGTACCCACACGTCAACGACGGTGCGTTGCCCAGGCTGTATAGGCCCGAGATTTCACACACAAAAAAGAAAAAGCCACGATTGAACAGTTTATCTTCACCGTATACAAGTGCCGTGCAGGCCCCAGCCCCAGCTATTTGCGATACTTCTTTTTTTTTTTTTTTCAATACGTAAACGCATTCCCGTGAAGCAGTGACAATAACGGTCAGTTCAGGTTTGAAAAAAAAGCACAAGAGACAGCTTCGTGCAACAAAAAAGAGAAAATATAATTATTCCAATCTAACACTTTGCTCCAACACCTTCACAACCCCTCGCTTAAAAACGGCGACTCGAACTAGGTCATTCAGTTTAAACGAAAGTCCGAGTGCCCATGCCACGGGCACACGAATTGCCCCTGCATCAGTGCTTCGCCAACGACGCAAAAATGCAGAGCTGGCGAAGGAGACCACGGTGTCTTGGGAGAGATGTATCACGCTGGTCAAAAACGGCAGTCGGGACGGTACATGCGAATGTGTACGCGCCATTCCTGTTCGCAGCCGCACCGAAATGCACCAGCCGCAATGAAGTTTTCTTCTTCTGCTTCCTCGGCCTTAAAACGAGACCGGACGACGACACACCCGCAATCATCGGCGTGGCCGACTGCCATCGTCAGAAGCGGAGGCGACTGGTCTCATGGAGGAAAGAAAAGGTTAGGAGAGGCCCTGACGTCACATTTGTGAAGCCGAGTCCCGCCATGACTTGAGCCCACGGAGCCCAGCACTCTATCCCATCATCCTTTGCTGTCTCCGGTTTGATTTGACTAACATGGCGTCGCCCTGCCCTCCCGCTTCGAAGCGAAAACAGCTTCGTCGCTAATTCCTCGGTGCGATGTCATCTTCTAAGCTGTTGATTTCGCCTTCAATTTGCCCATTCTAACCCTCACCAAAAGTTTCAATCGAAAAACGGCCTTCGTTTTTGAGATAGAAGGACGATTTTTCAGCTCTTAAGCCTGGCAAAGTAGCGTTTGTCGTCGTCATAGCAACAGGCTCGCGCGATGGCGAACGCAGACGCCTCCGACGGCAGAGTTTTCAAACTGGCCTAATCTAAAAACGTTTGTCGTAGCGACTGCGTTGGTTTTCAAGGGTAGCGAAGCAGCCACAGACCATGCGCCTTAAAAATTTATCCATTCTATTCGCCCAAATTTGGCAGCCGCAGTTATGAACAAGTAAGCAACATTGTCCATGGGCTCAAGAAAAATCACGTGACTTCCTCCACACTTTTCGCAATGCACTGGGGTGCTAGGGGCCTCTCCTGAGTATTCTTTCCTCCATGACTGGTCTGAATCCGCCTAAGTTCCCAAGTGGCAAAGACATTTTGTTTTTCCCGTCTGTGCTAGGCCGCGCATGCATGCAACAAGACGGCGATGCGTATGCACGCGTCCTCGAGAACACACGGCGACAGACACATATGCCGGGACAAAGTATCCCCCAACTAAGAGTGACCTACACTGAGAGCCGCTACATGCTATTAAGTGTGCCCGCCCGAAGGCGCCAACGCAGGTAAGGTGCGCTCCCTCCCTTTCCCCTTCAGACGGCTTCGTTGCCGTCTTCGCGGACAGTACGCCATGTTAAGCCACGTTCCAATTCGAGCGACTGCTTCGAAGAGACGGCATCACAAAGTCAGCAACGACGCAGGATACCTTCCTGTCTAAACAAACTAATAAGTAACGCCAGCGCCACCTTTTTGCGTATTAATGTTTTAACAAAAGCACTTGTTCTCTTATTGAAACATTTAGTATAATTTAGTAGTGGTGAAGATAATTTTGCTTAACTTTTAAGTAATGTAATGTTTGTAATAAAACGGTAACATTATTTACGAAACCTGCGGCTTGCGTTTCTCAACATGTCTGCTACGAGGTTGTCGTCTGCGTTGCTGTTGCGTTCGGGACCGCTGCGCCGTTCCAATTCTTATTCTTTCGACGTCTAGTTAGACTGCTTAGTAAACTGTCTACCAAGCTGTCCGCGAATCGGAACGCGGCCTAACAGCTCGCTCAAGCGTCGCCGAGCGTGCGTCACGATTGATTTTCCCCCACACTCACCACCAGCCACATAGCCTTGCCCATGCACCCCACCATTATGCCCTTCGGGAGCATGTGCACCAGAGCCGCACCAACAGGGACCCGCAAAATGCTTTCAGGCCTCCAAAATTGTGCTGGGCAATATAATGCAGGTTATTGAGTAATTACTACGACTTATTTTACTCATTTCTTGCTTAAATATTTAGCGCGGGGGCACATTCTATTTTACCTTGATTGTAACTGTACTCAGTAGGTGGCGCCACCAACACGTTTTTTTAAAGCTCTTGTTGGCGAACGATTCATCCCCCTCCCATATCTTGCGGTTCCTTCTTCCTTGTGTATTTTATTTTAGTGTCAGTGCTCTGTTTATATTTCACACCTCTGTTTCCCCTTACGTCGAGCTGGCGAACGTGCTCCCACGGTCGTCTCGTTGCTCGCCGTCCCGTGTGCCGTGTTTATGATCAACCGAGCGGCGCCAAGATATCCTACACCGGCAACTCAAGTGGTCTGGCTCCGAGGCGCGAGACGGACTGTGCCCAGGCAGTCGAGCGTTTGAGCGTCAGCGAGTGTGCGTGTGTGGTGAGAGACCTGAGCGGATCGCGAGAAAGCGTATATGAGCGAAAAGAAGGGCGCCGCCCAGGCGCATTTGTCAGTTTTGTACGAATCCAAGACAATAATTAAACAGTTTGTTTTTGCTTTCTCCTATAAATAGTGCGGAAGCTATTATTCGATCGTCCGTCTTCCAAGCAAGAAAACGACCTGAGCGAAAGTTAATGCAAGAAAGTTAACACTCTACAGGTGATGGCTACAGTATTCTCAAAACAACTAAAGTTAGTGTGAATGCTTCACCCGAAAAGTGAAATATTCAAGCTGCTTTAAACGAATGCAAATAGATATGAGAAACAAAATTATGCGGGATTTGCTTTGAGACTAGTTCATCAGATGTCGCTACCTGCGCCACGGCGGCCGGAATACGCAAACCGCAAACGGAGCGCTGAAACGTGTTTTACCGTTTTCAGAGGTATATAACGGAAACTCCGGATTCCGGTAACACGGTAAACTTAGCGTTTACCGCGTTACCGGAATCCGGAGTTTCCGTTATCGTTAACACGGTAACGATATGCTAAAACTGCCTAATTGGAGATTAGGGGGAGAGAGGCCTTTGCCCTGCAGTGGGCGTAGATATGGTGATGATGATGATGAACTAAGAGCTCGCTCAAGCATTGCCGAGCGTGAGTCACGGTTATTTTTTTACCCTAGGTAACGAGCACGTTGCAAGCGCCGCGCTAATGAACTGCGCCCTGTCAGGAAAATGACACACGTATCAGCACGAGCCAGCTGGCGCTGCATTGCAAAAGGTGTGTAAGACAGCTTCGTTAGCGCCTTAGAGGACCATCTGCCAAGTCCGGTTCCAATCCTCAAGAATTCAACAACGATGCAGGCTACGGGTGCCTAAACTGAAAAATGACACCAGCGCCATCTTTATGTATGCTACGAACAAACCTATTTTCTTACTTCATTGTTTCGTAAAACTTACTAATTGCGTGTCTGCATTTGTTTACTTTCTTTAATTGCTTAGCGCTTATTACATTGATGTACGAGTCGTTTACGAAACTTCGCCGTGCTTTTATTGACACGCCTGCTTTGCCGGTTGTCTGCGGTGGTGTCCGCTGGCCTGTTCCGGAGTCTTGTTTGTTTAGACGCCTAATAAGACTGCATTGTAAGCTGCTGCCCGTGAATAGGAACGCCGCGGCATGAACTTTCAATGAGGACGCGGGCATGTAGTAAGACGAGACCAGTCATACAGCCGTGCGTCGTCTTGTGCCGTGTCCGCGTCCTCGTTTTGGAGTTTAAACGGCGTGGGGAACTTGAAATTCGCGCGGCATGTCAGCGAGAAGAATGCAGCAGCTCTGCGCCGCAAGGGGCGCTTCGCGTTGTGCTTGTTCAGAAGGATCCCAAACTTAGTCCGCACCGTCGTTGTCCCTACTATATAAAAAAATACTATGCGGCGCCCGGTTTCGATCCCTCGACCCTGCGGGCGGAACGTTGTGTACATGGTGCTCTACCCACTGCGCCACAAAGCCGACACAGAATGGGACGCTACGAACGCGCCTTATATCGTTGACTCATTCAAATTACTGCTGACGAGCGCTCTCTCGTCAGCAGTTGCCACAAGTGCAACAACATTAACGTAACGCAAACTACTTAACGTCGTGCGCCCCCGGAAATGCTCTGCATTTGATCGTGCCCCTCGCGAGGGGGATGTTTCACTGCGTCTTCTCTCGGTCGCGGGACCCGTGGCGCCATCTGGCGGAGGCGCGGCACAACTCGTAGCACTTTGAAAAGATGCGGCGCCAGCCAGCTGTGTGTGTGCGTGCCGCACTTGTACAAATGGCGAGTGCATTGGCTGTCCACAGAGCAAAGCATTCGTTCAAGTAAGCCGTTGTTTTTTAGAATGAGAAAAGTGTGAGAACAGACACATCACCAGATATGTTGGCTTCGGTCAAGATTCCAGAATCGTCCCAGTGCTGGCATTAAGGAGGGGGTGCATGCACATGTATACTTATTTTTATTTGCTTCTTCCAAAACCACTACCGCGTGTTCTGACGGCGACAGTTGTGACGGAATGTCGGCGTGGCGCGCGCCGAAAGCCGCACCTGCCCAGGCGTTGCGTAGCAACGAAGAATGCGGCTTTTCCTTGGTTTATTTTATTTGCGGGGCACGCGATACATATCCACGAGGCGTGCCGCTGTCCGGGCCCCCTTTGAGTGCTGCTGTTCGGACCCGGTGGCTTTTTCGCTTAACGCTTAACAAATTAAGTATTTCTTGCGCATTAACTAATTTGTTAGTCCACAAAACTGGCTCCTCCCAACACCCTCTCAATTTTCTAAGGGTGTTGCTCCTCCTCGAGTGATAGACGTTGCATAACCAACCAGTAGTCGCGGTACCCCTCAGTGGTAACCAAAACGCCAGCTAACCCGCGGCCGAATAACTACCTCCACGATCGGCTGTTCATTAGCTTCGTTACTGCCGTGACGCCAGAGCGGAAAAGAACACGACTCTTCGGCCGAGCATCTCTCAAAACCGTCGGCATGGCTTTAGGCTCGCAATGTGCGCTTCCACAGCCGAGTCGGCCGCAACCAGCGCAGACTGCGTCAGCATTCCAGCGCATTTCATTTTGAGCCTTACTGTTTCACGCCATAAAGTGTCCCGCTGCACCGCTTGAATTCGGGCGCCCATCTCACGTCTCACGGATGTGACCCCGGGCTCTGGCGGCGCACCGCAATGCGGAAAGCGCGCGCACGCCGTCGACAGAACTGAACAGGCCGCAGTCGTGCGCGTTGGGCTGGCACGGCGCCGGCGAATCAATTCGTGCGCAGCTGATTTCCTCCACGGGCACGTCGGAGCCAAGGCTCGTTTTCGGGTCGTCCGTCCACCGATGACGGCCACGGCACGACCGATGGTTCCGATAAGAGGTCCAGGCCACGACGCTTGACGGGAACTCGCACGCCAGGCGGGGCCGGGCACGTGTCAAGCACTCCCTGAAAGGCGGCTCTGCTCACTGAACTCTTCGAGACGAAACTTGAACGCCGACTGGGAGGAACTTATTCTATGTTTGTTTATTCTAGGTTTTTGAGAACGGACTCCCCCTCAGACCTAATGCAAGCTAATAATATTCCTTCCCTTCAGGATCGTAGAAAGAAGTCCCGCCTTGATTTTCTGTCTCGTTTATATAACCGCAAACTTGCCCTTGATCCAACCCCTTTTCTTTCACAAGACCGACAAGACATCACCAACCAAACGCACTAACCCCGTACTACGCGAGAACAGACACGTTTAAATTCTCCTTTTTCCCACCCACCATTTCAGACTGGAACCATGCCGAATCAAGTACTTCCGATACTGGGTAACTGTGCATTGTTTTTTGGTGCATTTTTTATTGTATTGCTCTTTGCGTTGTAACATGCCCTCCTGCTGGGACCGAAGTGTGGTCCGCAGTATGTATTAAATAAATAAATAAATAAATAAATAAATAAATAAAACTACAAATTCTCGAAAGCTGCTTGCATGATTGCTATGCTGGAACCAGTGACACAATGGCACCAATGACACAATGTCTTCCCAAACGAAATTGAAACAAGGCGTGCGTTCCACAAGGATCCTTACTTGGTCCGTTATTATTCCACGTTCACAAAAATGATATATATATATCGTGACTACACTGGGTTCTTCTGATATCATTATGTATGCAGACGATACATTTTTTTTTCTCATCTAACAGTTGTAGAAATTGTCGTAAACGAATACCCGCAGCATCTTTCAAACTGGTTAAAACTAAACTGGCTGCGATTAAATGTCACAAAAACAACTATATATTACTCCCTCCCACTACTGAGCCCTTGAATGAACCTGTGAATCTTAAATATGAAGGACGTGTTATTGCTCGCGTAAAGGAACAGACGTTTTTTGGTGCATGGTTCTAGGAGGAGCCGGTCAGTACATGTGAACCACTTAGTTGAATAGTTGGATGTCTATAAAATATCTCACTGAGCTCCGTATACTGGTTAAAAAGAAACATGTACTATTCTCTACCTGACTGAAAACTAACGTACGGAATCTTGGTGTAGGGAACAACCTCACAAAATAATTCCAGTTGCTTGTTGTCCTACAAACAAGGATATCACACTGTTCCCATAATTTTCAAGGAAAATTCCAAGGCCTGCCACCTGCCATCTTCACCTTTATTCTCAAAACTGTGAATACTTCGAGGTTACCAGCTGTATTACTCTATACTTGTCGAAATGACACACGAAAATGAGTTAGAAAAAAATTTATATATGTGAATGGTTACGCAGAAACCCGCTGCTGTGTGCGGCGACCAATGGGACGCACACCAAAAACTAGGACTAATTATGGCAAACGATCAGAAACCTACCAGGTGCCACATGTCGTGAACATGGCAGATAATTGAAATTTTAACACCAGTGCACCTGTCTTAAAAAAAGGTGACTTTTAAAAAAAGAATCCCAAGCCATCTTCCACTAACGTGAAACCTGGGGAAGGGCGGAGCATGCAGTGTATAAGTGCATTCATGGCGCCTCGGCGTTTTTGTCAACGGAGATGAAACCGTTGGGGTGTAGAGGTATACAGCTTTGCTGTAAAAGTCTTCTACCTTTGAAGCCCGAAGCTCTCTAGCGCGAGGCGTGAACAAAAATCCCGGTGTTTTATTTTTTTTTTAAAGCACGCGTTACGTTTTAGCGCAAGGTGTAAACGGGTCCATCCCCGTCGAAGACGTCGTGCCCTGATCCTACGCTTGAGACCACAAAACTGTGCGCCAACACACCGGCCTAAAAAAAACATAAAGGTGAAGGGCAACGAACCATAGATCGCAGCCCGCTGGCAGGCCGCGAGCGGTGGCCGCCGAAGGTTATAACCTGCAACAGTGAAGCGGTTTTTCGAGATAGCCAGTCCATTCGCTCGACAATATCAAGCAAGCCGCCGGATGAAAGTTTTACGAAGTTCAGGCTTCAGACAAAGAGGCGTCACGGTGGAAAAGGGCGGACGTCCGCAGGCAGTGTGACAAGACCAGCAGATCCGTTCCCGGCGGATGTTGGCCAAGAACGAGCGATGTGGGCCCGGCATAAAAGTGCGTCGTCGGCGAAGCTGGCAGCGTGCAGGAGGCAGGCAGCACAGAAACAACGGGACCACGACTTCCAGCGCACAACGCAAAAACGAAAATATTCCCCAAGAAAAGGAGAGCAAACAAACAAAAAAAAAAAGGTGGGAGTGCGGCAGGGGGCAGTTGAATATGGCGTGACTCGTCTCCGCCGGCCTGTGCGGACAACTGCTGGCAAGAACGACGTGGCAGTCGTTCCGGCCGCCTTTTGTTATGGCGCAGACCCGCCACCCGCCTCGACTGCTTTTGTTGTTGCTGCCGCTGTAGTTGTTGTAGCTCTTTTTGCCCCTCCGCTTTTTCTCAGCGGCATTCTTTCGGAAACCGGGCAGTTCCTTCTTGCGTCCTTTTTATTGCTCTCCGCGTTGCCATCATTGGCCTGTTTCTCCTCACGGGAATCGTTGCTGCAGTGCTTTATTTTTGCTCTTGTGGTCTTGGCTCTCTTTCCTCTTCTCTCTCTGTCCCCTCCTCCAGCTCGCGCCCGCACTGCCACCGGCTGCCAGTGGGTCGTCGTGGGCATGAGCGTTAAGACAAAATAAAAGTGTCTGGAGACTGGGCAGGCGGGTTATTTCCCGGCCGTATTCCCCGCACACGGCACTGGCCCTTGGAGACGACAGAAAAAAAAAAAGACGGGAACAAAGAAGTACAAAAGGAACGGTAAAAAAGCGCCTCGGTGTGAACAAATCACACACAGAACAAAATTCTGCAGAAATTCGGAGAATTGTCCACTAATGCGTGAATTCTTATGCCTCTTGTCTAGAGTGCGAGTTCTTTACAGCCACATTTTCTGGTTTTTCTAAATTTTGCTCGACCAATTATCTCCATTTCCCTATTATAACGATCACAGGTGTTACTTCCGCCAAATCACAATTTTTGTGTAAATGAAGGGCGTCACATCGTCGCCATTTTCGCTATCTTTTCATATTTTTCTTGCTTTTTGATTTTTCAAAATTCTGTTCGACCAATTATCTCCAATTACGCTATTATAACGATTAAAGGTGGAACTTCCGCGATATCTGCACTATTGTGGAAATGCAGGCTTTGGGGGGTGGGGCACTCGGCAAAGAATGCGACGCATTCTGACTTGTCAAAAGTTGCCCACAAAGCAAATGAAAAAATTACGCCCACCTCCCCTCGCGGGAACCCTGGTGTGATGCGACGCTGAGGGGGGTTCAAGCGCAAGCGGAGAGCAACCGTCGACCGAAAGGCCGCCGGAGAGCGGCACACCGGTTATATGCGCAGCGCGCCCGAAGGAGAGGAGACCGCGGAGAGGGAGAGTACTGTACATGCGCAGCACCGCCCACCGGCGGAGTGAGAGCGCGCTGGGCCGCACACCCGCAGATGTTGAGAGAGTGTGTTCGCTCTCACCTGGGCACGCGCCGGCGCCAGTGCGTCTGCCGCGGCTATGACGCAACACAATCCACTTTAATCCAATCCAATCCAATGCCCCTCGCGAGAGTGTGTTCGCTATTGGAGAGGAGAGGGGGTGAGCGGAAGAGAGTGCGGACGCCGACGACGACGACAGACGCACGCAGGAAGGACAGGGCCGCCGACAAGAGATGCTCTCAGCGTCGCATCTAAAACGGCGCGAATACGGCTTTGGCACCGCGGTGTTGTAAACTGAAACACACGTGCGCCTACAAGGTGACTCCTAAATGTGGCGGCAAATCGATTTTAGGGCCAGCCAAGTAAAAACAATCCGTTCGCAGACCACGGCCGCTGTGCTTCGCGAAGGCAATCCATGTCAAAGAGGCGCAATGCCGTGCCGAAACCAGGGTCTCACGGGCAAGCCGGCCCACATTTTCGAAGAAAGTCATGGAAGACGGGAAAGAGGTACGGCACTTCATAAGCGTAGTGTTACTAGATAAGGTTTCGGAGTATCGGCACTCTTTTCTCCTATCGTTCCGTGCCGCCGCCGTGATCATTGGTCAGTTCGAATCACGTGACATTTGTTTACACCGCCACGGTTCATGGGCACCGCCATTTTGTTGTTTATGCGTTTTCTGTCGGTCAGCTGTGGTAGTCTCAGCTTGTCCTCCCTGCTCTGCGGCTGCGCGCGACTGACGTCTTTCTGAACGCGAATCAAAGCTAACGCGCTTCGCAGCATTTCAGCGGCAGAAGTGTGTCCGAAGATGCCGCGTTGCTGCGCCTTCGGCAGTGTTGTTAACAAATGATCTCGTCAAAGTTGGTGGTGAGGCCGCAGAAGCGTCAATGTGGCAACACTGGTAAACACCAAAATGGCCGCCGTTGCTCACTTGCGTGCCTCAGTGACGGTACTCTGTATATTACCTAGTGACACTAGACGAGCTTAGAGTCGCTGCAGCGATCAGGCGTTCCTGCGGGTATCCACGCCGTGTGCTGGTCAGTCAACTCGCGCTTCCACAGCTCAGGGGAAGGGGCCTGAAAGAGCCAACAAGAACAGAGGACGCGATACCACACGCGCGCACACTCTTTCGGAAACTGTGGCGCTCCGCTCGTGTCGATCGCTCCATCACAGAACGGGCGCAGGAGGGGCTATCGCAACGTCCTTTGTAGCGCAAGTCGACCGCGCCGGGAGGACGAGACGGGGGCGATCAATCAAGACAGCTCCTGCGCCCATCATGTGCGTTATCAAAACACTGCCCGCGGATCCCGATGCGGCACGCAGCTCTGCAGGCCAGAATAGGCCGCCGGCCACCTGCAGCGCCGCCGCCGCCGCGGGCGATATCGCGCGCAACCAAACCCTGCACGAACGACTACGGGACGCAGCACGAGACGTCCTGCTTTTAAAGAAGACCGATCGAAAGGGACCTCCGGGAACGAGAAACACACGAACCGTAATAAGAGCCGATGGTCAAGGGCCCATGCAGCAATCAACTTCGCCAAACGAGCGGAGGGCAGGGCGGTGTTCAATCTTGGACCTTTCTTTTTCGCTACAGTGATACATTCGTGCATGACTATGAAATAGTGCTGAATTTGGTTCGTGACCGGACTAAAGGCAAAGAGCGAGCAGTGTATAACACTCCGTATTATATGGCCAACAGAGTTTTAGAAAAAATTACGCCCACCTCCCCTCGCGAGAACCCTGGTGGGATGCGACGCTGAGGGGGGTTCAAGCGCAAGCGGAGAGCAACCGTCGACCGAAAGGCCGCCGGAGAGCGGCACACCGTTTATATGCGCAGCGCGCCCAAAGGAGAGGAGACCGCGGAGAGAGAGAGTGCCGCGGCTATGACGCAACACAATCCACTTTAATCCAATCCAAATCCAAGCCAAGCCAAGCCAATAGAATCTAATCCAATGCCCCTCGCGAGAGAGTGTTCGCTATCGGAGAGGAGAGGGGGAGAGTGGCTGCGGACAACAACGGACGCACGCGGACAACAACGGACGCACGCAGGAAGGACAGGGCCGCCGACAAGAGATGCTCTGAGCGTCGCATCTAATAACGTACGCAGCCGTACGCAAATAGTTAACGAACGCTATTTCACGACGAGCGGACGCTGTTTCAGCAAAGTAGCGTGCGTACGAGAGGCCGCTTGCGTTTCCAACAAGGTCACAAAACCATCCGTGGTTCCGCTCTTCTGTGGACAGTAATTTGCTTCCGATGGACGAAGTCCTTTGTTCCTGCGTTTCTAAATACGTCGCGGGGTTAGCACGGAGCCCTCGCGCAGCTCTATACCGTCGTGACATCGTTGACTGCCCGTACGAAGCTTTGAAGCCAGGCCAGCGACCGAAGCGGTGTGTGTGTGTTGTGGACGCGATGAAGTGCGACGTTGTCCTTCTGCGGGTGGCCCGTGCTTCATATGCTAAGGATTATCTTCCTCGAGCGACGTACGACTCAACCTCGCATCGGGTATGTACAGTGTGCGTGGCGAAAAGCCTTCTCGGCTTGCGCGCTTGACTAGGTCCCCGCAAACCGCGAGAGGCGAGTGCAGAATTTACGACGGGCGGGAGGAGGCAGCAACAGATCGCCTGTCAATCGCGGCTCAGACTTGCAACGCATGTAGCGACGTTGTGCTCGTTCGAAACGCATCTCTGGATTGCTTTGAAGTGTAATAAAATGTAAGCGTCAAATTAACCCGGACATTTGGTTCAGGGCGTTCTGTGCGATTGCATGAAAGAAGTGCCACGGCGCTTCAAACGCTTTCTTTATGGGCGTACTCAGGTATTCGTATCATGTTATGAACGTGTTGAATTCAATACTAACGGGAAAGCGTTTGTTTGCAGTTTTTTGGATATTCGGAAAATGTCCAGGCACTCCGACAGTCCGCTGGCAGATCAGCCGGCGAGTCATTTCGCAATTTATTCGACAGATGGCGCCGTAAGCATTAGCGTGTCTCTAGGCAAAACTTGATAAGACGCTCTACTAAAACTCGCCTTGCGGTGTTAACGCAGCGCGACGCAAAAATTTATCGTCCAGCGTACGCCAAGGCAACAAACGCTGTACTAAAACTCCCTAATGTCCGTAACGGGCACCTTGCGTACGCAGCGCCCTGTCGATTTGCTGGTTTGCGCGCACACTGTTACTTGATGAAGTAAAAGTTGTTAGCAGTGAAACATTTTGTGAAACCTACCTCGTTCTGCCGTCGCCAAATCCCGTCCCGTCGGTGAGGTTGCAGTCCGCGTCTGCCACGGTCATCGCCCAATACCCAAGCTCGCCTGACGAAACATAGGCTAGCCAGATTTTGGTGCCAAAACGCTCGCTTCTAGAAACGAGACCAGAGAAGGCCAAGCTGTTGCTTGATCTGTGGGGCTTACGCACCGAAGGTATACACTTGGGCTATGGAGCGCACCGCAGTGGAGGGCAAATTGAGGGCCCCTTAACGTGCGCCCAAATCTCGACACACGGGCGCTTTCGCCTGCACCTGAAGAAGATCGAAGCCGTCTTGTCATCGGGCTCAGCAACACAACGCCTGGGCAAGGACGTAGGACAGCGTACATTTTCAGGCTCCGTGGCATACTTTCATTAAGTCGAGAAAAGTGACGCGTGCAGCGAGCGACCTAGCTGGACACGACCGCGGTGAGGCAGCAGCTGCCGGTGAATCGGACACATGTGTAGCCAACATCGCGTTTGCGAATTACGTGAAGGTTGTGCCGGGAACGTTTCTAGGAAAGAGAGCCTCGGCGCTTGCAGAGGCAAGAAGCCTATGGGCAATCTCTGCAGTGGGTAGCACCAGTGCTTCTCGGAAGAACTTGGGCCACAGGAGAGTTTCAGCGCGTGATGGCGTTGTTCTGTGCGATTCATCCCCCCTCCACTCTGTCCCCCAGGCTTCACGCGCAGGCCGAGAATGGTGATCACTCTGAAGAAATACGTCGCCTACCCGACGGAGGTGTGATGCGCGCCCTCCGAGTCACCCCGTAGCTCGCCAGACCACATAATTGCCCTCGCACGAAGCTGCCCGCCACTCCATCACCCTCTCCCTTCTTCTCGCTCCCGCAGCCACCCGGGGTCGGCGCTGGCTAAAGTTGTTCAAAAGTATATTTTCCTCGCCGCGCCCAGCCGCTGGGTGCAATCTTGGCGGACGACGCGATCAGTCAAAATGAGCGAGCCGCTCATGCGAATAGTTGGCCGAACAACCGGGGAACCTAACAGCAACAAAAAGGCTGCGCACTTTTTTTTCGTGACGCCAGAAAATTATGCAACGAGTCCCGGCTCCCCCCGCGCCGAGTGATGGAACGTCAGCAACGGTTAAACCTCGCCCTGTTTATTTTCCCGTCAAGAGAACGGGTTTCCCGCGTGAGACGAGCTGCAGTGCGCGCCTAACTGCGGAGCTTGGGAAACCGGCGAAGAAAAGTTTCGAAGCGGGCATACAACGCAGCCCTTGTGGCGCTCGCCGTGTTTCGGATCGTTTCGCGCGAGCGTGCCGCGGCGAACACGAGCCGCTGCCTGTTCGCTGTCCAGCGGCCGCAACAGGCGCCGGCAGAAGAAAGACAAGGGAACATTCCGCGCAGCCCCCTTTGCAATGCAAGAGGCAGAGACGCCGAAAGCCGCGACACATAGACCCATACCAAGCGAACGCATCCGTACGGAAAGCAAGACTGCCCCGTGTATAGTGCCCAGAATATACAGTATATTCTAGGCACTATATACCCCGTGTGTACGTTGTTCTCACGTAACAGCAAAACTCCTCTCTCAACTCAGCCCTTTTAACGGGCGACAGCTAGAGTCACTAAATAAAGGCTTTTTACAGTATCTGCACTCTTTTCTCTCGATATGGGCTGCCAGGATTTTCATTGGTCGGTCGGCACCACATTATATTTGTTTACATACGGGCGCAGCCATTTTGTTTCTGGTCTCTCTCTCTCTCTCTCTCTCTCTCTCTCTCTCTCTCTCTCTCTGCAGCGCGGACGCTCTCGTCACACCCGCCGGCGGTTTCATTGAGAGAGATGGCAACACTGCAAGCAAGAAACAAAATGGCCCCCAGATGCTTCCGGGTGCACGAACTGGCGGTACTCTCAAGCGCAGCTTATTTGGTGACGCTAGCGACAGCCAAGTAGACTGCCTTAGTTCTTTTCTTGCCTCCTCTCCCCGGTGTGCCTGAATGGAAAAGCAGTAATGTGGTCGCTTACGCGAGGCAGCGCGAGATGAATGCAAGGATAAGAACTCCAGATCAAAGCAAAGGAGAAACCGGGGCCAAGCGCTCTTTTCGGAAGCGTCGTCTCGCCCCACGGCGAGACTCCGTGCGGAGGCGTCATAAACACGTCTGCTTCGTTCGAGCATATGTGACTCGCCACATGCCCAGCTGCATGCGCGCATGCGTGCCGCAGAACTCACTCCACAGCGGGGACGCTTCCCGGAGCTTCCACGGAACGGCTCGGTCGCGTGTCAAGTAAACGCGCGCGGGCGCCATCTCTTCGACCATCTTTCCAATACAGCTGGTTGTGAGTCCTGTCCCTTTCTTTTTGCCTTGTCTCTCGCGCGCAGTTTTCCCACCCTTAAAAATGCCACACCAACTAGCCCAACAGCGCGCTGTACTACACACGAAATCTTGTTTGTGTGACTGGCGGCCGCGGACTAGCTGAGCCGCCAAAATTGCAGCGGGGCCCCGTTTGATCGTAGAACTCGAATGCGAACGCGCAGTTCACACACCGAAAATTAGGTTCTTAGTGCTGGCCCACATGACGCCACTCTAGCTGCGGATAACACGAGCTTCACAGCGCGAAAAGAGACTAGGGACGGCAAGAGGAGGGACTGCAAACAAGCGCCTGTTTTGTAGTACCCCTCCTCGCCGTCCCTGGTCTCTTTTCGCGCTGTGAAACACACCACTCTTAAAAAAGAAAGTCGTGGCATTTACTAACAGAGCACCAACCACTTACTTGTCTCAGCATAAACTAGGTACTTACTAACTGGCATGAATAACCCAGTAAAAAGCTCACGCGCGACAGTGGGTATCAGCTGAGCGTTCAGCACGACATAAACACACTCAACGCGCGCATATCATACTAAGCGACCAACAAACAAATTGAGCAAGAACACCAACGTGATGCACGAGGAGAGCGAGTACAACTTACTTAACTTAGAAATACGTCTGCTCTTCTTGCTTTTATAGCCACCAGCGGAAAGTCATTTGATACAGTTGGTGGGGTTGTCGCAAAAACCAAATATTTTAGCGATAATTTTAATATTACGCATTCTAATGTGAGCATATACAAGTCCGCATGCGAATTTGCAAAAAAAAAAAAAACTTTTTAATCGTGATTTGGAGTGGGAAAAGTTCTGTAGTTATTACGTTCAATAATTCATAGAATTTCGTTACTGTCAGTAAATCTTAAGCTTCAAACTACTAGCAGTTACTAAATGCACGGTCTAGACTAGTAACGGTTGACATACGTACCGCTCTGGGGGATAGTAAATGTCTTAAGAAATGAGTAAATGTAGCCGTTACTACCCCTTTAAGAGCTTTTTTGTTAAGAGTGATTGATTAGCAACTAGCCGGAACCCTGACGCTTTAGGCCCATAACACGTCACTGTAGCGCGAAATTTGAAAGTCGTTCAATACTTCTTGCGTTTTTTTTTTTTTTTTTTGAAGGGGGGGGGGGGGGGGGGGGGCTGAGTTCCTTCAAATAGAACAAAGCTGCATTTAGCCTTCGTGGCCCCTCCAACGTTACGCAGCGTCGGGACACCGCTATTTCGGCGCAATGTTGTCACGCTTCGTGAAATCCTCAACAGGGTGAACCTGGGCAATGTTTCGTTGCCGTTGGTTTTCCCCCGCCTCGCTGGTCTCTCGCGCGGGCAAGTATCGCACGGGCTGTTTCTCTACGCGTGTAGTACTCGCTCTTAGCGACTCGATGTAAGCTCCCTCGAATGCAATCCCCGCTAGCTACCGAATATCGTAACACCAGTAACGTGTTCTGCACGGTCACTATACGAGCCCTCGGCTGTCAGGTCCTCAACGCTTTCTGCCTGCTCGGTAGGGCACTCACGACCAGCGTGGCTCACTGAAACTAGGTTGTGCAACCAAGAGCGCACAACTGAGCGGACACTTACACATGCTGATCAGCGCTTACAAGGACAGGAGACAAGGAATATGCAACGTTGCCCGTATCGCTTCTTGCCGCCTGTGCTTGTAAGAGGCCATCGGAATGAAAATGCATTCCAACTAAGTGGACACAGCGTGTACAGGCCGGGAACGCCGGATGATGTCTGGTAAACTTATTTCTAACGCTTGAACTCTCGCTGGGACGCCCCAACGATCCGTGGTCACCTCACTCAGCTAGCAATATGCTATTGGCATTGCCATTAATATGCTTTTGGAGTGTGGATAAATAATTCCTCATTTCTTCTTGGTCCAGCAAACTCCCCGGCCCCTGCTTTGTGAACGCCGCCAGGCTGCCCAAAAGGTAAGCAGCAACCCTTTGTAAAATGCTCCCCCGGCGGCGCCGGCGTGACGCGACCGAGTCAATCGACCCCGCGGTATGGCTATATCAAAGGCTGCCGCTGCGGGTCGATTCGGCCAGTCCGCGGTCAAGCACCTAGGCCCTTTGGTAACGCCGGGTACGGGGCGGAGAGTTGTTGCTTTTGACGCTTAGATGCCGAGCGTTCCTTTTTTCTTTTTTCTTTTTTTTTAATTTTCGCTCTTTCCTTGTGCAGGCGGCTTCTAATACCCCGGCTACACTAGGACCCGAATGTCATTTAAACCAAATGTCATTTGACTCAAATAGGGTGCTTCGAATGCCATTCAGAATCCGCCGTGCTACACTACAAGTTCGATGACATTTGAGAGCTTTCACAATTGCCCGCCGCGCTGTAGTGGCGCTGTTGTCGCCCCGTTTCGTTTTCGCACAATAATACAACAATCAAATTTAGGAGAAGTATGAGGCAGTAAAATAATATCAAATTAGAAGAGACACATGTTTTGACTCTAATGTGGTGGATGTTTGCGTAGTTTCATTTTTTTTTTTTTTTTTTGCAACTGACCCACTGGTTTTGAGAGTACGAAAATTAAAATGTTTATTTCATATTTTAAGTGAATGAACGGTGAATAAAGTTCCACAAACAAAAAAAATTGTTCGTTTTACGAACGAAGTATTGTATTTTTTATTGCCGATCAAGGGCGCTGCGTGCGACAGTGCTAGAAATGTCGCTTGAAATCCGAAATGTCTGTCTCGGTACTCATTTGGCTCGAATGTCATTTGAGCCGAATGGCATTTCAAAACCTAGTGTAGCAAGCAGCAAAACTTGGCATTTGAGTCAAATGACATTTGGTTCAAATGACCTACTGGTTCAAATGGTCTACTTTAAGTGCACCAATATGTGGTAACCATGACAGATTTTCGTGAAATACAACCCCCAGAAATCTAATTGTACATGTTTGTTGTAGTTCGGCACCCTGAAATTGCAAATGTAATCCAATCGGTGTTTGTGTTCCTTTTGATTTGAAAACCATGTATTTTGTTTTACTTACGTTCGGTTGTAGTTTATTTGCAGTTATCCATGAGCATAAACGGTCTAACCAGGTGTTGGCCTGACCAAACAAACCGTGCATATTTACGCCTGAAAAAAAAACACGTTGGTGTCGTCTGCATATAATACCATATTTGTGTAACCTTTGATGTGTACAATGTCGTTTATATATAGCAAGGAATAAGATAGGCCCAAGGATGGATCCCTGAGGAACTCCGTATTTTACGTACTGTTTTAGAAATTACCCCATTTATTGACGTGAACTGGGTTCCGTTTGTAAGATAGCCTTTTAATAATTCGAATGCGACACCACGTATCCCGCAGAAAGGAAGTTCTTGAAAAAGAACGTCATGTCGGACACAATCAAAAGCTTTTTCAGATCAAGGAATACGCCAAGTGTTATTTTTTCTCCTCTATATTTTGGAGCAATTTTTCTTCTAGGAGGGCCGTTTCTGCAGATTTGTCTTTCCGGAAACCGTATTGTTCTTCGGCTAATATGTTATGTGCGGTCAAAAACGCAGTAATTCTTCGTGGCATGATGTTCTCGGCTATTTTTTGAAAAAAAAAAAAAAAAAAACAGAGTACGGAGATAGGTATATAATTATTTAAATCATTAAATGAACCGCCTTTATGACTGACCACTACCCGAGCTAACTTCATTTTTTTTTTTCGGAAATACACCTGTGGAGAGAATTAGATTACAGATATATGCAAGGGGAAAACATACCGTCTGACTAACAGCTTTCAGCGGTTTTGATTTAATACCATCTGCACCAGAGGAGCAACCATTCTTTAACGATAAAATTGTATTTTGAACTTCATACTGGTTGGTGGCATGATTTCCAAAACGATTTCCAATCCAAATCCAATACAATCGAGTCGCGGCTCCGGCGCGCCAGCTGTGCGCCGTGAGACGTCCCTGCTCCTCGCGCATGCGCAGCACGGCCCTCCAGGAGCCACGCGAAACTGCTCAACCTCGGCCAGTGTAGCTGACGCTACAAAAGTATTTTCAAAAGTTATGTGTTTTCCCGCAGCGGGTCCCCCGCCGCGCGACGTGCTCTTACCAGAATTGATGAGATCTTTCTAAATCCTGCCGCGATTCGAAACCAACGTCTCAAAGTAGGCAAACACGTGATAAACACGCGCATTCACCTGCATTACACGAATAAAAGCGTGAAACTATAATGCTGAGTAGCAACACTGAGCTCGCGCGCATGCATTACGCGCGCAGCCTGCCGTCGCCTCAGCGCGCATTAAATTAAAGCCGATGCGCGGGCTGTGCTCTCTCGCACGAGGACGAGGTGTAATCTCCTATCCGCCGCTGAGATCTCGTTTCTCGGTTTGAACGAATACGACGACTGATACTTGTTGCGTTGAGTGCAAAGCGAATCAACCAGGAACAGAGAGAGAAAAAAAGGCATTGACGTGTACAGACACACACACACACACAAAAACTAGGAGGTAAATGTAAATAACATCTGCACCGCCGTTTTAAATAAACTATGGCGCCAAACGGTTGTTACTTACGCAGGGCTTATCGTGAGATATTGTGTATATCGATTCGTGCACGGTATATGCAAAGTTCCACGGCAGCATGCTGAAGTGATAAACAACGTCGCGGGAACGACTCGGTTTTCTCCAACGATTGATTTTTTCCTCTCGAAAGGCAGCGTATAAATTTCAGTGATGTATGCATTGCACGCAGTGCTGCCGCCGCAGAGATGAATGCAGCACTTAAACCACTTTATGCTGCGTTCTTATTTTCGCAAGACAGACTGAAGGTTCATTTTTCGTAAGTGCAGGTTCATTTATTCAAAAGGCGAGCGCCGCTATATATTCGGACACACGCGCGCGCGAAAGGAACCAGCACGTACTTCCCCCCAAAAAACTGTACCATCCCTTCATAAACAAAGTTGAGAAACGCGCGAAAACGTTCTCATCAAAACCGCGCCAAAAGTGCGTCAGAACCTTCGCTGCAAGTGTGTCCAATCGATCGTCAAACCTCCAACGTCCAAATCGCAAACAAAGACCATGCGACGATTTCTCGCGCACTAAGTAAACAACGCACCCACGAACGATCTAGATGTATACGTAGTTTACGAGATAAAGGTATACCATTGGTATACCATATCTTCTTCATGACCGATGCTTGTATTGCCTCATCTAGAACAGTCCCTTTTTCGCAATTTTCAAGTAATCATTGTGACAGCTTGGAAGCCCGCGGCGTTTCGCGCATGAGCCGTGTTCGGTGATCTTCGGCCGACCAACCGGTCTATGAAAAAATGCATTCGTTTTCCTTTTTCTTTTTTTTTCTTTTTTTTTTAAAGGACGCCATCGGTTCCACTTAGAAAGCTTTCGCTTTAATAAACACCTCCGCAGCCTGACGTTATCTTCGTGGGGCGCTGCCAGGTTTCGGATAGACCACCAGGTTTCGAACCAGGTTTCGGATAAACCAGGTTTCGGACCGACTTCTTCTCTCCTGCCACCGTCTCTGCAGGGAGCCGGCGCTGCTATTCTCAAGCGGCAAGGCCGAAGCGGAATTAGGCACAAGCGGAAATTCCGAAGGAGGCGAACTATTTCTAGTAACGAGAGATGTGCACCCATCTGCAGCGCAAGGCCCGGCTGGGAAATTATTTCTGGCTGCGCGACCAGCAATGCTTGCCCGAGCTTCATGAGGCTGTCTGTATTGTTTGCGCTCTGAGATAATCGCTCTGAACGATGTCACTCGCCCATAGAACGATTTCGTCGCAGAACGCACACACGCACGGCGCCAAGTGTTTGCACACGGCCGATAAAAAGAAAACTGTCCAGAAATTTCCCGCCCCGAAATACGGATATTTCGATTAACAAGTGTATACCGTAAAGCAATTGGCTTTCCGCTCAATTTGGGTTTGTTTTCTGTTCACGTGTTATGCATGCCAACTTGTCGCCTTTTCTCCAAATGCATTGCGTGCTTAATCAGGACCAGTAGATTGTTTTGGGATCCTCACAACCTTGCTGAATGTTCAGTTCTATCTGCTTGTAAGCGTAACACGCAAGCCTTTGCACACGCAACGTGGCTACGGAATGCACAGTAAAGACAGTTTGTGGCGGAGAGAATTCACTGGGGAGCAATGCCTACGCGATGGCGCCCATAACACGAGCTTTCACAGTGCGAAGACAAACCAGGGACGGCAAGACGAGGGAATACAAAACAAGCGCTTGTTTGTAGTCCCTCGTGCCGTCCCTGGTCTCCTTTTGCGCTGTGAAGCTCGTGGATTACCAAGGGTTCAGGCCATCGGTTCTAGCACGCCATCCCCCAAATCTATCAAAACAGCCTGCAATGGACGAAATGCCCATCCCTGCTGCAATTTTTTTTTCTTTTTTTTTTTTTTTTTTTTTTTTTTCAGGGGACGCAGCTACATCAAAAGTGCCCAGACGAACCCACGCGCGCAGACCTATATACGCGGACGCGAAACACGAAATCTTGACAAGCAGCCGGCACTTGCGATTCCTAGAACCAATCCCACCAGAAGGGACACAGCAAAGAAGAAATCTCCTTTGCGGGAGGACGCCGCAGCCGCGGGTCAAAAGTTGGCGGAACTACTAGCGCTGCTGCTGTCGCTACGGGGCAAAGTGGTTGGCAGGCGAACTTGGCGCCGTAGTGGCGGCGACGACTGGATACGAGGCTTGCCATGTAAATGGGAGTGCAGCGAGCGACCCAAGTGGAACTATAAAAGCAGAAGAAAAGCGTAGCCAAGATTACGCGCCGTACTGCAACGCAGTGGCCTGAGAGACGACGAGGCTGCGACGCTCGAACGGCATAGCAGCATGCACAGTACTCCAAACGCGAATGCGCTATATCGCTCCGGCAGACCCGCATGCACGCCGCGACGCTGCTTTTAAAAGCTAAGTGAAGCATCATCTTTTTTCCTCTTTACGAGAAAGCCTGCTTGAATCGGAAAGGGCGATGTGTTTTGTTTGGCTGCCACGCTAGCATTATAGGGCACACAGCTGCGTTCTGACATCTGCTTCTAAAGCTGAAGCTTTTTGCTAACAGTGAGTCCGACGATGGGCGAGACGTTTTGCTTACGCGAAACTGTAAATCGCTATTCACATTCCACTGCCCGGTCGTTGTAACAAAAAAAAAAAAGGGAAATGCAGCGCCAAAGCGGTTCTGGAAGGCATTGTTCCTACAGAGGCTCTGTCAATTACGCTTTTATGCTACGAGTGAGTCTCGAGCATAGCATGCATGCATCTGAACGCGAGAGTGCGCGCATGCGTGTGATAACACCCCCTCAAAGGAAAGACACGAGCTGGTTCCGAAACGTCGGGTTCTCTGGTTCTTGGACTTTCGGTTGGAGTCTGTTATCTCATTTCTCATTGGTACCTTCCCAGCCCGACAGACCTCTGTCAAAATTTCTATCTCGAACATGCGCGTGTGCGCAAGCGTATACCCGGGTACAACTTTTAAGAACGGCAACGGAAGTGGCCGCTGTGCCTCATCACCGCAGCCGGATGGTACTCCGCGCGGCGCAAGTAGTGCGTTACTGGGAATATTTTGAACATGGCACGAGTCATTTTCGTATTTTTTTTCTGACTTAATATGCTCATAAACTACTGCAGCGACTACAAAGAAACTATGCGAGAAAAGGCAAGCGATATCACGCATTCATAGCAATGTCCGTTCAAAACGCGCGCGCCCGCTGACATCCGGGTCCGCCGCCTATAGGCTATTGCCGTTCTCAACTGTTTCCCGAGTATACACCATTTTCCATAAGCAGCCGGGAAAGGGGGAAAATACTCTCAAACCAGTTTTCTCGGCGGCCGACCAGCGTTGCCTGTGCGCGCTGGGCTGTTAAAATCGCCCGGCGCGGTGTGCTCCGCTGCGTAGTTCAGGAGTATTTCGCACCGTGTGCTTAGTTTTTGCGGAACTTTCAACTGTTTTAGCCAATGCTGCGATGCCGTTCAAGGCGCAAACGTCGCTTGGCCAGCACTGCGCGGTGGTGGGTTATTGAACAATCAGAGAAAGCGAGAAACAGTCGCTGACAGCACGCATGTGCACGACACCGCCTGGAGAAATGCACTGCGGTCGCGGCGTGTTTTTGCTGCATCGCTTCCCAACGCACACCGAGCTGAGATATCGGTGGATGCCGTTGATAAATCGCAACGACTTTGTACCAACGACCAACTCCAGGGTTTGTTGGGTGCACTTGGACGGCAAGCAGACGGAGCAAAATCCATTTATTACACGCAATGCTGCGACAGGGAACGGAACCCCCTGAAATGTTAGAAGCAACTTTATCTTTTACAATACGGCATTGATTGATTGGTTGATTGATTAATTGATTCATTATGGTATTTAACGCCCCAACGCTTCATGGGTGATGAGGCGCGCCGTAGTGGAGGGCTCCGGGTTAATTTTGACTACCTGGGGATCTTTCACGAGCGCCGATACAATACAACATTACAATAACTTCTGGTTCCTTGTAGTCAATTTAAAATACCATATAATGTTTCTCATTACAGCCGATTGGCATTAAACAATCCCCTTTTCATTTAATCTAACCTTTAAAATCACGGCGTTTTATTTACTTTTTTTCAGGCCAACGCATTACACTGCCAAACGATATGAAAAGATAACTTTCTCCATCGCACACTGCTGGTCGATAGCAGGATAAGCAGGCAGCCCAATGTGGAAACGCAGCTGGAGATACGCGTGAACGCTGCATTTGGAAAATAACTCAACCTGTTCACAACGCGGTCAAAGGAAAAGCTTCTACTCCTTTTGCGTTGGCACGGCATCTAAAGTATTACAATTACAAAACAGTTACTGCTGCTCGCATAAAGCATTTGTGGTGCAAGCAGCGGTTTTACAAAGGTGGGCGCCGAGCGAAAAGCCACATGCGCGGCGCAGAGTTAGGTCAATCATGATCAACCAATATTAACTCGCCCGAACTTTGACCCTTCTGCTAAACCTTCGATTAGTAAGTTGACTGGTTGTGCGGTCGTGTTATTTTTCCGCCCAGGAAACTTCGTTTTGTCAGTAACCTTCATAAGTCTAGTTAAGAAAGATTATATTCCATTGCAATGTCAACAGCGTAGCAATCGCCTCGTCGAAAGTCCATCGCGAGCACGGATCACCGTGACCCACATATGCTGTGCGCGCTCCGCATTCGACGTCCGCGCTTCCGTAAACATGACTAATCGGTGAAACCCGCCGCGGTGGCTCAGTGGCTAAGGCGTTGCGCTGCTGAGCACGAGGTCGCGGGTTCGATTCCCGGCCGCGGCGGCCGCTTTTCTGATGGAGGCGAAAAGCAAAAACGCCCGTGTGTACGAGATTTCGGCGCACGTTAAAGATCCCCAGGTGGTCAAAATTAATCCGGAGCCCTCCACTACGGCGCGCCTCATTGCCTGCGTTGCGTCGGCGCGTTAAACCGTGCAATCAATCAATCAATCAATCGACTAATCGGTGAACATAACAAGCACGGTGGCATTGAAAACACGTATTTACTCCCCGATATCAATTTCTATGTCAGTCGGTGCCATACCGGAGCGTTTGCATCGCGGAACTGCGGGGCACCAGCGGCTCCACCACCACACGCTAGTACTACTTGCAACAGCCGGAGTCGGCATTTTCCACTCTGGCAGCACATTAGGGCCTAAAATCCGTACGCAGATGATGAAAACAAAACAGAACACACACACACACACACACACACACACACACACACACACACACACACACACACACACACACAAGCACTGCAACCGCTAACTTAACGCCAAACCACTACGGTTCACTCGGTAATGCACGGGTACCGAGCAGACGCACGGAAAGAACGGAGCACTTAACAGCCCAGCGCGGAGGTTTCGGCGGTCGCTTCATAGACGGCGCTAGCGGTCCGGTCAGAAAAAGCAAATGGCGGAGTAAATGTCAGGTAGGTTCGTTGTTCTTCTTGTTGTTGTTGAAGATGATGATGATGATCTGCGTTGGTGCCTGATGGTGACGGCACTGATGACACGACGACGATGGTTGATGGAGGGTTTTTCAAAACTGTATATTCACACAGAAGATATATACAAAATATTGACAAACTGAAGATAGAGTTAACAAAGTAAGAAATAAAATGGGGTTCTAGGTCAGCTAAGTCTTTGTGCACGCGGCACCCCCGTCAGCGACGGACCCTGACCTTAAAACTACCCAAGTGGTGAGATCCTCCCTAGCCTGACCTGGCTAGCCCGGCAATACGCCGGCCGTGCATAGCACATTAAAACCTTGAGGATTCGACCCCGAGACCTCGTGTCTCGTGGTTCTAATGGGTTACTTAGGCCCCACCCCCGATACACGGGCCAATCAGTATCTCCTGGACACCTGATAGGATGGATTAGTAAATCCGGGCCTAAACCATGGTGGGCAACGCCCCCCGCAACCTTCAAACGCTGGTCACTCTCTCCCACCAGAAAAACAAGGAAAAAAGTAAACCAAACAAACACAACCACTCAAAAACCCGAGGAAACACGTGCATGCGCCAGGGACACGCTTCCACGAACGCTGGTCTGCATCGCCTGTTCCCACGCATGTCGTCCGAGACCGGACAGCTACTCAAGCCAGCTGAAACCCATAAAAATCCGCCTTAACGACCCGGCGCGTCCCCAAGATTCTCCGGCGTTGACAGGCGATGCTCCGTTAATTGGACCGTGGGCCAGAAACAGCGCGTAGGGACATAGGGACGCGGCGGCCGGCTCAGGCGTCGCCTCTGCCGCGCCCATCCCGGGCCGCAACGCGCGCTCCCTCGCCCGCCTCCGCTCCGAGCGCGCACTGGCCAACAAAAGGAAAGCTATCGCCGTAAATCGGCCACTGTCTAACCCCAGTTGACAGCTCCACGCTCCCCGTCTCCAGCCGCTCGACGGACCAAATGGTTTTACAACCCGCTAATGGAAACTGCGGTGGGGCCCGAGCCAGCGGCCGCCATGCCCCCGGGGGTTCCATTTGAGTCGCCAGGCTACCAATGTTTTTCCACGGCTACACCACGCACTTCGGCCAAAACAACGCGACAGCGCAGCTGCGACCCCAGACAATGTGTCCTTCCGCGAACGGCATGACCCAGAGACCGCTTGCTCTTAACGAGCTGGCCGCCATAAAGTCATTCATTCCCACTTCCCGGGCCTGCCGCTCCCTCCGCGTTCGACACATTCCGCGTCGCTAGCACCTGGATCCCTTACAGGCGGCGCCCACCTCTAGCAAGGAAAATGGTGTATAGTGTCTCTGCTTTCAGTCGTAATTCGCGAGTTCCTCTAACATTTAGGAGAGAACCTTTTCACGTAGGTCCACTCTAGAACCACTAAATTGGCTCCCAACCACATGAACGCGTAAAACCGACGTACACGCGCAACGACGTAAAAGCGCGTAAAGAACCGGCGTAAGTAAGAGCCAGACCTGCAGGGCGGTAAAGCGAGCTCAGAGACCGTACAAAACGTGGGCGCTGACATGATACAATTCCCATGGTTGCCAATCAATTGTATTCAGCCGTCTAAAACGGTGTTCCGTAATTATTTAACTAAAACAAAAAACGGAAGCAACATAGTTACAAATAATTGCCTCAGTAATTAAAACTAGCTCTATAAAAACTTTTAGTCTAATTAGGCTCTAATTAGCGAAGAATAGTAAGTGCGTAGTTCAGTTTTGGTTTCGATTTTCTTAAATTAAGTGCGCTAGGAAGTGGCGAGGCCCTTGCGCCTGACTTGCGCAGTGTGTGCATGCAGAATCCAGCTCAGATATTCGTGCGTGCAAAACGTGTACAACTCATACAACTCGGATGCACGCGCTGAGCAAGTGCCTCCCCGGGCGCTTGCGAGGCTGTCATTCGTTTCTTCACGTTAAGCACCCTATCTATTGCCCCTGAACTGACGCCGGAACAGCGATTCCGATCTGACCTTGACTACCGAAAGTTCACTACAGGCTACGGAGTGGCAGCCAGCGATCGTTCCCGTTGGAAGAGAAATAAAAGGAGCTTTTATGATCGTTCGGTTTCAGTTGTTTTATTCATGGAACTTCTTACTTACTTACGTACTTCTCCGTGCTTCGAACTTTCGCGCAAACGTTCGCGACAGTAGAACAAAAAAATAGGTAACGAAATGCGGTTTCTTTTTTAATCATTCACAATAAGTCAATGTTCCCTCCTCACGCGCTCTGTGCGGCAAATTACTGCCCATTCATTCCCGCAAGCTTTCCCTTTGAAGTGGTGGAAAGCAGCTAGAACTTGACGAATACAGACAAAAAAAAAAAAAAAAACCGGGACACGCCGCTGACTGTATTTCGCATACTCTCGCATACTCCCTTGGCATGCATTCTGCCACTCCATTGGCCTGTGCTTCAAAGGGCCGCGACTCACCGGCAATATCGGCGTTGGCCCATGCCATAACGTTTTCTTTCTTTTTTGTGTCAATAAAGGTTTTACATTCAGCTAAAGCCGCACTTCACTTCGTTTGAAAAGCATTGAGCGACTCGCAAAATGTCACAGAATGGCAAATAAAGCGGCACAGCGCAAAAATGCACGGAGATCATGGCGGAGATTCATTTTTCTGTGCGCCCCAGTACTGATCAGCTGATTCCTTGGCGTCCTCGCGCATGCGATCAGTCGCATTCGAGCTTGCGCGCAAGTGTTGTGTGAGAGTTGCCACATCTTGCTCAAATAGTCTCAGTACATATAACTCCACGCTAAACCGAAAACACGTCGGTTACCTACCCACAGGAGATAACGCAATGCTATGACGCCGCCTACACAAAATCCGCCTGGCCAGCGGGCCGTCATGTTACAATTAATCCCGGCATGCTTCGCTAGCCGGGATTAATTCGCCCCAGTAGCACGTTGCCAGATTACAACCCATCGCTTTCGCCGTTTTTAGTAAGCAAAAGCTCAGCTGGCAACCTTCAAATCGTTGTATCATCTCTGCCACTGTGTGTCGTACGGTTGCAATGTAGTGCCCCCCCCCCCCCCAAAGAGGTCCTTAGCCTTTTTTTTTTTTAAGCATTTTACTTGCGCGAGATTAGATCCCACTTGTGCGAGGCCGCAAACATATTGCGATTGTCAGAAATGCGGGCTAGCCAGCCGTTGCACCGCCTAAGGGGCACCGGAAACCACTGTGCCGCTATGATTTGTGTGCAAGCGGGTTACACCGCATGCGCGCACATGCCTGCATGTTTATCACTTCCTCCGCAGAATTTGCGCAAGAAGAGAACCCCCCCCCCCCCCTCCCCTAAAAAGAAATCGCCCCCCCTAAAACCAATCTCTGCGACCGCTACTAAAGAGACAATAGAGTAAAAACCCCCAACGACACTTTTGTTTGTACTCCCAATTGCCCTCACACATTAAATGACCAGCCCTAACCAATTGCATAGCAGGAAAAACTGTTTTGTTTATATATCGCTAAAAGCTAACTGCCACCAGATACACTAGTGCAGACGTCGCCTTTGGTATGACACGAATGCTTCCAATCGCTGCACTCTTAGGCAAAAAGGACTAACAGTTCGTCCTTTAAAGGACTAACGGCCTCTGCCACAATCATTACTCCCTCCGGGGACTAAATGTGAGGGGACGAACGGTTAGTCCACCGCCCGGATGGTCCGTTCCGGTACTCTCCAAGCACGAACTGCTAAGAGTCGCAGAAAAAAGAAAAAAAAAACGTCGGCACCAGCAGGGATCGAACCACCGACACCATGAACTATACCCCTCGAGCTTCGCGATCGCTGCGCCGCCTGCCGCCGCTTCTCCGCGGCGCTTACAGGATGTCCGCAGCGCAGCTGATAGCGGCTCACGCAGTGTTTTGGTTCTCTTTCGCTTCTTTTTGCGTTTCCGCGCCCTAAACATCTTGTTATTTGGATGTCTGTAAGCAAATAGTACATTTAGGACAATTTAAAAAACAGCTGCGTCCTGATTAGAGTTGTTAGAGTGCTCGAACGCCAAGAGCTAACCGGGGACGCGGTACAGTCAAACCCGTTTATAGCGAACTGCACTATGCAACGCGATTATTTCGATATATCCAATAGTTCGATATAGCCGCCGAACCCGCCTATAACGAGCTTATTGTTACGAGTTCGCAATCCGCGGGAGCCTCCCCCCCCCCCTCACCAACTCCGCCATCCGCGTATGCAGAAACGAACACAGTACAGTAGCCATTACCATACCAAAATAATCCATTTATTGCAGGTAATAAAGCTACTTTCCGACTTAACTGCCAACGTTGCAAAAAAAAAAAAAAAAGCGGTGATTTTTGTTTTCACTTTCGTTCTGGCGGCTTCAACTAGCATAGCATTCTCTAAAGGAAACATTGTTTGCACCAGTTCTAGTCCGCGTCCTCAAAAATCTATAAAGGATTGGCGGAGCACATCGACTGCCGGAAGCGCTTCATTATAAGCGTCGGACGGATTTCACTCGCGACATCATCGGGAACGCTGGCGAGCTCTTCCCACAGTTCACCGATGCTGCAGCTGTCTTGGTCAGGAATCGCTGACAGGGCGGGTTCCGTCGCGAGTCCCGCGCGTCGGAAACAGTTACGGAAGGTATTGGGCGTCACATCGCTCCGTGCGAGGCGCAATGTCTCACTCGCGGCTCTTGCTTCGTGGTCGCGGCCAATCCACATCTCAATCGCCGCTCCGAGATCATGCATTTCGGCGGCTATTCTAGGCGCCCAGAGTTCGATATATCGGATGTGAACTTCGTTATAAGGAATATGTTTCCCATGTATTTCCGTAACTGAATTATTTTTGTTCGATATACAGCATAATTCGCTTTATCCGGGTTCGTTATACCCGGGTTTGACTGCATTGCGCGCTTCTTCGCGTCGGCGACGGCAGCGGCATATCACCACTGTCACCTCCGAATATCTCCGGCGCAAGTGAATTCTATTGACGCGTCGTTTAGACCTGATATTGGCACAGTGAGAGGTAAGTTTCGTTTTGCAGCGCTGACAACGAATTTGGCCTTGTTTTTAATGCATACGTCGTTCAAAAATATCATTCGGGGAGGTGATTACCTAAAACACCTGGCAATAACTTGTGCCTTTTATAGAAATAGAAGCCACGCGAACATTTTAAGTATATTCCAAGTCTATGGGTAGTTAAATATGTGCCCACTCCCGCCTGATAGAACGGACCAAGGAGAGTTAATGAAACCACGGAAAAATAAATGGTCTTCCAAGTCCGGAAGCAATGTAATAGTTCGTGCGAGAACGAAAAAAAAAACTGCAGCTTCGCAAATCCTAGAGACATTTGTCTTACCTTAAGCAAGGTTGAACTCGCTAAACCAATGAGGTGCGAAATGCACTGATGTTTTCCAAGACAGGGAGGCGGAGGAGGGGGCGATTAACTATCGTGTATAAATGCGGAGCGAAATCAAGGAAAGGCCGTTTTAGTAAATCACACACAAGCTGCGCGTTCACCTTTACTTTGTTTTTCGACTTTAACGAACAGGGGATCACTCGGCGGACACATTTTTTGAAGTACAGTAAGGAAGTTCACAAGCGATAAAAGGTGTCGTCGGATTGAGTGTGGCATCTCACTTTTGTGTTAAATTCTGCAGGCTCCCTGTGTCATGATGATATTTCGAAAAAGCGTTTAGTCACGGCCGCGGATATAAGCGGAAGATATATGTATAACCGATGGCTGTTTGGGAAAGCTCACCTCGCGACAAGACGACCCAGTCGTAAATTCTTTGTGCTGATTCCCGCATGTAATTTTGCGTTATCAATATTACTTATTGCGTAGAATGCCCGTGATATTTATGCCACATTGGCTTGTTCAGGGTAGTGATCAATATCCGATATATGAAGCGTATCTGGCGGGCTGTCAGGTATGAGTGCTCCGCTAGATTATGGAACTACACGAAACCGATTTACATCGCAGTGTATAGCCGTAGAATAAGCATATGAACGAACGCTGCTTACGGAGTTACTGTTAGTAAATTTCAGGGCAGTGGAATTACAATCAGATCCATGCATATATGCCGGTTTCGTGACGCACGCTTGTGACACACATCTGGCGCTTATGCGGACCGAATGTACCAGAGTAAGATCGCGTCAGAAGCATTTACACTCTCGTAAATGCACCACGTTTGCGAACAGAGTGACTGGTCCACATAAATATGTATTTCCAACGCATACAAACATAAAATATCAGTCGCGAACGTGACTCAAAAGCAACTGCGACAGTGGTGTGCGGGCCGGCAACTCCCGCGACTGCTTTCGAAACGGGCCGCTAGGAGGATTTCAGAGGCGACCCTACAGGCAGCGCTCGAGGCGTATAGACGAGGAACCCGACGTGCTTCCGCTGGACCAAGCCGCTGGATGGAAGTAGCGGTATAATATTCAAGTGTACGGCGCGTAGTGCTGTGCACAACGTGACAGATTCATTGCAACTGATGTCTGAATTTCTATCCGTGCATGCGAACATGATCGCAATTTGCTAACTTTAGAGACTACAACTGCTGAGTTCGATTATAAGTACAGCCTCACAACAATAGTTTTTTTCTCGTAAAGAACAATCAAATCGTCGCCTAGTTAAGATAGATAGCTGGGTCATCGGACGACTCATTTGTTTCCGCACGAATTAGTGCAAACTAAGCGTATTCTTAGTGTTCGATACCTATGTTAAGTGCTCAATGTAACGTATGTGAAAGGGGTCGTCTGAGTGAGTGTCAGAATACGGAAACAGACCATATTTTCCTGCATCGGCGAAACCAAATTCGGTGTTGCTTAGCCTGAATTCTTTAAGTTCGCGTCGCTAGATCTGACGATTGCGACTGGGAAATGCAACCGGTTTTTACAGCAGTTGCAGCATGGTCATAGCTTTGGTGCACAAGGCAATTATGTACCGAGTGCAAAAGATAACTTCGAGACGCTTACCTGGAGCGAGCATTTTTATTTTGCAGTTGTCATCAGCAACTACTGCGTTTTTTTTTTGTCGTCTGTTAAACATATACATATTCATTACGCTTAGGAATCCACTTTTGCTATTGTCACTAATTTTTGTGTTACTGTTAACGCGCTTGAACGCTTTCATTAGACGTTATTACCTCGCACCAATCGTATGCAACACCGCGTATCAAGATAACCTCGCCGAGATGCGTCTGGCCATCGCGCTCGCCGCTCCTTGCCATTAGCCGGCGCTCTATTGACCCTAGGCAATTTTCTTATAATTAACATCGATATTTTCTCCCGTGGCACCATCTAAAGGACCCACTGACTGCAAAGACTTGTGTTTTGGAGATCTAAAACTGTTCACAGACATATGCGCAAAATTGCAACGACGACGCCATTACAGGGGATTAACGACGCAGCAAAGAGACTAACTGCATGCGTTTCGTCTTCCCGTTACTCCTTAGCGATCGGCGGGGACGAACAGTTAGTCCGCATTTGTGTACACGGCACATACTCTGCCACAGATACTCCCCTTGAAGATGAACGGTCGCCCGCGAAGACTAACGGCTGCATTTTAGTCCCTTTTGCCTAAGAGTGTTGCTAGTTTCGTGCCGCTCACGCCGTCACCGCGGGGGAGCTTGCTGCATGTACTGTACCAGTACGTTTGCCTAGGACCCGTTTTGCTCGGGACACGGATTCGGATAGCTGTTTTCGTGCACAACGGGATACATGACGCCAATCTGGACAGCCTTCAAGATGCAGCAGCCGGTGGACGACACATTCAGACTTTCGATCTGCTGTGTTGAGACTGCCGATGACCGAAGTTCACAGCTGCTTCCCGGGGCCTCCAGCAAGGAGGTGTACTTAGCCCTGCATTGTTTAACCTCACGTTGGTCGGAGTCGCTGAAGCATTACCAAACACCCCCAATCTACGCTGACTACATTACGGGCATCAGAGTTTCACGCCCTCCGGTTCGCCCTACGTCCGTTCCTGCGCCAACAGGGCCTCCAAGTACCTCCAGGGAAGTGTGCAGTGGTCGCATTTACTCGCAAATAATCCAAACAATGTCACAATATGGCATCTCTCTAAATGGACACCTCCTTTCCTACGCTTTCTGGGAGTTATCATCGACCAGGACTCGTCAAGGATGTGTGCTGTGTCGTGTCGCCTCATTTCAGTCTTTGTCTCTTTTTTTTTTTTTGCGCAAATGAAGTATACGTCATGGATTACCAACTCGCCCAAATCCATAGCCTAACTACATTTCATCACGGACCACACGAATTTCATCCCTATTGCAAAAGGTCGCCGCGGTTGTCCAGCTATTCAAGTTTCTGGCGGGATGGCCGTAAACAGTCGGGGCGTTATAATGCACCATTTGTCAGTGTTTAGGTAAAAAAGCCTGGGCCAACACGTGCAAGACCAACCTATCGAGGGTGTTCAGTACAAGCCCCAATCTCCTCCGCCCGCTGCCCACGCTTAAAAGCCCAACCCCTATTCTCGGCGATGTGCACATCAGCGTCGCATGAACTATCCGGGATATTCGCGCTTCACAAACAAACGGCAGGAATTCCTCGCGCCGAAAACACGCGTCTGTTTCCGCGCTCCTCGCGAGCTCGCTCTGAACACACAAACTTAAGCCCGCATTCCTCTCTCTTTCTCTCTTCCGACCTCTCCCTTCGAGACAGACCAGAAATTTTCTTTTGCTAGCAACGTAGTTACGGAGACATTTAGACAATATCTTACTCAAAAGCTGGGCAAAATTAGCAGTGGCTTAGCTCGGCTACGCCAGGATGCACGTCGCGTGAGCTAAGGTTCAGCTGGTTATTCTTAGCTGTCCGGGTTGTCTAAGATTAGCTTGATTATCATGCTTACTGCTGCTTCAATGACACACACACGGTATACGCATTATGTGACACGTGTATATTTATCAAGCGGCTCCGGTGCAGCGTCACCAATCGCCCCAGAGCTAAGCTGGTTCCACAGGCGCACGCCGGTGTTGCTGCGACGCACGAGCCATGGGTTGCACACCCGGCCGCCCCTCGCATGATCATCAAGTGGACCGGGCCGCCACGTGCGGAACGGAGGTCAGCGAAGACGCTGGGCGCGTGGGGCGTGTGAGAGACGCCGAGCAGCGAGCAACATACTGTGCGCCGTGAGACGTCTCTGCTCCTCGCGCATGCGCAGCACGGCTCTCCAGGAGCCACGCGAAACTTCTCAACGTCGGCCAGTGTAGCTCACGCTACAAAAACTGTAGATTAGGGACACTCGTTTACAGACAAAAAAAAATGCTACTTATAGCCACGCAGGGCTTAATTGTTTTCCGTTGACTACATGTAGTTTCGTGTTTTATATTCTTTTTTACTTTCGTTGTCTAGGTTGTACTCAAACCTTCGGTAGGGATAATCATGTTCAGTCGCCCTCTCCTATTCTTGGGCCTTATTTTAAGCGCTGTTATACTTGGTGCTATGTCGTACACACTGTGTTCAGGACGCACAAACTGCGCGCTCAAGACCCAGGGCTAGCTGCTGGGAGAACGGTCCTCCTCTTAATGCGGAAAGCCGACACAACAGTGCGCGTTAATGGCAAGTTCCTTGATTCTCCAACCATGACCACGGCAATATTTCCCACAGAGTTTCTTTTTCATCGGCATCCCGGCTCCTTTTCGAACCGACCTCCGTCGCCCGCCACGCAGCCTAGGCTGAGGAACAGGCGCGGCTATTGAACGAGAAACTGCGGCCACGAGACGTCGGGATATTGAAACTGCAGAGTACGTCTACGAAAGCAAGCGTACGGCAGCGACGGCTTTTATTTCCATTTTCGCGTCGAAACAGAAGGAGGTGACGCCACGATGGGCGCGACGATTGAAGGTAGCAGACGGCTGTAAGCACAGCTGCCGCCGGTTTTTTTTTTTTTTTTTAATCTACACACAAAATGTCTATATTCTTACACCATATCTGCAAACACAGGAGGAGCAATCCTCCTGGAATGCCAGTGGATTTGTTAAGTTACCCTTCTTTTGTTAGGCCGTTTACGTTCAAAGTGCCGTCGCTAACGGTGCCAGCGTCCCCGCTTTTTTGTGACGTCACGGCATGAGATAGGTCTGCAGGGTAAACGTCACGGTACGGAAAGTCAACTGATCTCAGCAAAGAATAACTTCGGGGAATGTCCGCAGGGGTTACCTAACAGAGCATACGAAAGCTTCAAATCACAATCATGACTATGGAATGGACCAAATCGCCTCCACCATTTCACCGTTTGACTACCAGCAGCGTATTGCGTCGTCGCATGAGGGAGACTTTCCAACAAATGAACCCGCGAATTTCCTACGGATTAAAAGAGGTGAAAACTGTGTGTTTGTGTGAAGGGGTGGGGGGGAAATTGACAGTGGATGGCGTCTTTGGGAAGCGCAGGTTTAAACGCGATAGGAGTAAAAGCACGGCGGATTACCCGCACCGTGAGGCTTTCTTTTTGAGCGAGTACCGACCAATTCGTTCTCCTCGGGCTCTTAACTCGGTCGCAAAACAGGAACAACAACGTCTACGCAATCCCGCTGACATTTGCGGTTACGTGCGGTAAAATTCACATCATGCGCTCACAAACGCTTTCCGAACGTTTTTTTGACGCGAGCAAGGAGCTCCCGGAAACGTTATTACGATCCGATTCGCCGACTCAAATGCGCTTAGTGGCACACCACACGTATTCGAGTAAGCCCAAACCGCACTGATATCTTAACCCCTTTTGTCCCAGCGTTCGTCTTCTAGCCCACGGACGAACCGGCAGGGGTTGCAGAGGTTGGGGAGGTGCTAGTGGACGTAACAGAGAAATATGGAAATTTAGAAGCCACCACTGGCTTAAAATTTCTCACGTGCTTCCCGCTAACAATCGCGCAAAGCTTAGTCCAGGGCGAGAGCGGGTAATATTTTTGAAGAGACTTCCCGCCAGTCTTCCCACTCCCCGATATGTCGGAAATAGCCCCGGCAGCCTGGAGCGGCATTCGTGTAAGCGGCACGACAACAAGGGAAGCGGTTGGCGCCGCAGTGCACGAAAAACTGCACGCTCGGCGACATCTAGCTGCCGCAACATCGATTCATAACGGATTCGCGACCGATCGCTGATTAATTGAACGTTGTACCGGAATAAGTGAACGAAGCAGAAAGGGTTCTCGGCCAGTCAACGTTGGAGCACAGTAGAAAGGAACGTGATCATTAAACAAAGCCAGTTACATGACGCATCTTCCTTGCCCGGCCAAAATTAACAACCGGTGTACAAATCGCAAACTGCGCCGGTTAAACGCCTGTAATTATGTGCTTTGCAAGTCCTATAGTGACGCTAGAAAAGCCATCAATCGACCTCGGCCGTAAAAGGACGTTGAGTTTAAACCAGTTCCGACCAGTTCAGCACAAACCGCGGCGCGAACTGCTTCGGCGACCATTTTATCCGTAAACACAATTCGTTTCCAAAGTTGTAGTTTTTAGTGAAATTCGAACACAACACATTCGTTTATGTGGTTTTACAGAGTCCAAGAGGTAATATGCTCACAGCGTTAGTCAACAGACGTGCGCAGATGGGTGGCCAGACCAGCGTACACAGACCAAGGAGGTATACAGCCTCCTTGACACAGACACACGTGGTAGTCACGTTAGCGTGCCATCTTTTACCTCACAACCCACCCTCAGGGTTCGTACGAGCTTCAAAAGCAAAAATTCAAGGGTTTTCAAGGACCAGAAAACACATTTTCAAGGCCGCCGTCTAATGTTTTATCTGCGATTATTTACAACTTTTTCAACACAGTGCGAAATTTCGTTATTGCCCAATACCCAAGCACATTAGTGCACATTTAGATAGGCGCTAACGGGTTCGTGAATGCTCCCCCAGTTTTATTTTTTATTTGACAGCTGGCATTTAGAGGTCTTTCTTTTTTCTTGGTGTTTTGCTGAGGCTGTTTGATTTCAAAACTTCATAATGTTGCCTGCATCTTCTGCTTTGTCAGCAAGAATATGAGCTGAAATTAAATCAGCAAGTGTTGCTGCAAGGCAGGATGAACTATGTACACGTCCACCATTTGCACGTAAAAGCAAACGCAGATGGAGCGTATGAGGCACAGCAAACATGCAATGAGCGGCCGTCCACAGACTAAATAGAACATGCAAGATAGAGAAGAGAAGCTGGCCTTCACTGGATTGTATCATGACATGGATTCTATTGAGGAATGCTGTTCACAATGTTGACTCGTAATAATGACAATCCACCAAACTCGTAATTTCATGCAATACACTGAAACTTGATTGTTACTATGTTTCTTTACATTTTTAACACCTAAAATCCACGACAAACACTATAAACTCTTGTGAAAAGATAGGGCCATTGGTTCTCTCCAGAAAAATCAAGGGTTTTCAAGGACCCTTTAAAAATTCCAGGACTTTCCAGGCCTTGAAATTGACACTTCTAAATTCAAGGGTTTTCAAGGTTTTCAAGGACCTGTGCGAACCCTGCACCCTCCTCTGCACTTATTTGAAGTGGCTAGCAAGATCTGCACCTGATAGCAGAGAGGCAGCAATGTCTAAAAAGCTATTTCCCTATGCTTACAAACAGTCGGGGCATGACTCATCACGCGTGATGGTCCAGCAAAACAACGCGCTACGCCATTAGCAAGTGAAACTCGGGGCAGTCGCAAATTACGCTTGTATTATTAAATTTTATTAGAACTCACCACTCTACGGGCCACTGCGGGGGTCAACATTGTGCAGCCGAGACGGCGTTCAATGCAACATCATTGCGCGATAAAAAAGTGTGCACATGCGCGACGGACTGCCGTTTTGTAAACACCAACTTCAGCAGTTACTCCTCCAGCTAGTATTTAGAACTACTGATATCTGATAGTAAACTTTGATCTCCAGTATTCGCGAATACTCGCTGAATTCCACAAAAAGGGATACTAAACCCTGAAAGGGAAGAGCTTTCGATTCCCAGACGGCGGCTGTCTGGCCTGAAGTGTTCGTGAGACGACGTTTAATCCGCGGTGAAACCACCAGCATCAGGCGCTTCCACAAACCCAGACTCGCAAACGAAACCGAAAACGTTGACGGATGCAACTGCTTCTTATTCGCAGCGAGATGCAAATTTTTCCTAACTTGTGTTTTGTTTTCTGTTTCTCCGCTCTTGCTTTTCTCGACCCTTAACATTATTTCCGAAGTTAATTGAGTTTAGTCCGAACACCAGAATCGCGACACGAGGGGTACCCGGCGTGTTATTTTATATTCTCACAAGCCGCCTATGAGATGGATGCTCGTATATAAATTTCAAGTCAATGACAATAATACGAACAGACATGCCGTGCCCTTTAATTCTGGAATAAACAAAATAAAAAGACATCAACTTACGGACAAGCGCAGCCAAGAGAAGCCCGACGACGAGGAGTCGCAATGAATTCATTTCAGAAGCACAGCCTGTCTAAATTAGAACAAAGTCCGCATCGCCTTCACAGGGCCGCAAAGCCACGATTTCCGCCGCTCCGGCCGCTCGACTCCAGCACACACAGCAGCCACCCAGGACGGTGCACACATTCGTTCACGTTGCCGGAAAGCACTCAGCGATGTCATCCGACAGGTCGAGATCTTGGTGCAGAGAGAAAAAAACAATGCTCAGCTTTGTTGACGCACCGAAGGGCTACTCATCACGCACACTGCGCGCACTCGGCGCTCGTCCGCTCGCGCTGACACCACCCCCACAGAGACGAGCCACGCCGCTTTTCACCGAAATCCGTCTGGCCGGCGGCAGGCATGTGAGTGGCCGCTCGAGGTGCTTGCACGCGGACGTCAGCAGCATTCGGGGCCACTCCCAAGCTGGCAGGACCTCTGACAGGTGAGCAGACGCCCCAGAAGATGGACACGGTCGAAAACGCCCCACTGCCGGGTGCACGCACGCAAGGAAACAAAAAACACCCAAACGGGGCTGCGATGGACACAAACGCCGTCAAAAAACCCGGTGCACTGAGGACACGACACCCGGCGACGACAGGCAGCGCACCACGCAACCCTTTGGCATTCAGCAGCAGTCGAAGCCGCGCGTCTGCAGCCGTAGCGGCGCCGACCACTGCGCGGCCAGGAGCGGTAGATCGGCGGCGGCGGCGGGCCACGTTTTCGAAGACGACCCGAGTCGACGCGGTGGCGACGTGTCGCTGCCCGCACGGCTCCGCATGGCCACCAGCAACGACGACGCTGTTTACGGACGACAAAACAGCACGGCGCCGCCAGGCGCTACTCGGCTCTCCTCGACGCCTACCACGACGACGGCGGCATCGGCGGCATTCTCCGCCAGTCTGGCGGGCGAGCGGCCGGGAGAGCGGCGGGGGAGTCCACTTGCGTGGCGAGGGGGGGACGCTCGGCGCCCTTGGCGGCGGCCGCTGTGCAGCTTCGCGCGGCGGCGGCGGCGGCGGCTGCGCGAAAATCGAAGCCGCCGCTTCTTTGTGTACGAGTGGGTGTTGTTATCTTTGTTCGTTTCTTCTCGCGTCGGCGAGACTTGTCTGCCGCACTGTGGCGTCTAGCTCCGACGTTCGCGGCTTGTTGTCCCACCACCTTTGCGTGCTTCCCTTCTAGCACCGAAGGGCGCGGCCTGCGACTCGGAGCACGCGCGTGAACCGGGTGATGTTTTCCGTTTTGGCGGTGTCACCGCGCTAAAACCCAACGTCGCTTTCCGTTGTGAGCGGTTTTTAAACCTCGGCGAAGCAGTGGCGAAGAGGATACGGGACTTGAATTCAGTTTGTCAACCCCAATCTGTAGCACAACCTCTAGCAGAGGCGCCCCCGTTACAATAGCAGTTATCGCCCGTCACTTTTTGGGGCGTACACATCGCAGTGCATCCCAAGCACACAGACAGTACATAAACGAGAGAGAACGACTTTATTAGGATCATTGGTCAGAAGATCGTGTGGTTCCCCATTCACGGGAATCCATGCGCCGTCTTGACCACGGCTGCCCTCTCGACGAGGATGAGCCGGTCCGGGAGGCAAAGGCTAAACAGCAGTGTCTCCCATGCCATTGGGGGTGAGCCTCATTTCACAGACGATTTCTATGACACCCCCTCGCGCTCCTGTCACGTGATCATAAAGGTCGTGACGTCAAGACCAAACGTCACGTGACAACGATCGTTTCGTCACTTTCTTGTTTAACCCAAAACAAATCGTGCCGTGCGCGTTTTCTCTACGTTGGCGTCGGCGTTTGTCGGTTCGGTGCTATCCGCGTTTGGTGTCAAGGGCGGTTATTTAAAACAAGTGCAGCGTCCATCTGCAAACGTTTCTGTCAGGTAAATAAGCGAGCGAGAGTGAGGGAGAGCTATTTTCCCCTTGTTTCCGTCGTTTCGTGGTTTCGGGCGTCGCGTTCGTGCCTGGCGGTCGATCGTTCCGAGTGCGCGGCTGGCCTTGCGCGCCGGGAAGCTGACGCCCACATGTAGTAGTTATTAACCTTACCTTACCTGTTCTTGCTTCTAGCTCAGAGTACTGGAACAACGAGAAATTTCGCAGCTACTTTGAAGCGGTGTGGCTAAGTGTGAAGGAGCTGTGGGTAATGTTTCACAGGCTTGAATTTGACGTTGTTCTAACGACAAATAACGGCATTGAAGCCCAAAACAGGGTGCTCAAGGCCCACTATGTCAAAAGTGCGAGTGGAAAGCGGTCACTGACGTCTCGGATCGCAGCCGTTGTTCGTGGCTACCTTTCGGACAACGAGAAAAGGTTCGATGAGGCAGTCGTCACTGTACAGACAGTAGAGAGTTTTAGTACAGCGGAAAGCACCACTTTAGCGCGCCCATTGCGTTAGTGGGCACGTTTACTGTCGTGTAACGAGGCGTATCCGTTTGCGATTGCGTCGCGCAATCGTTAACGCCTGTAACAATTTTTGTGGAGGCTTTGTGCAAAGCCCGTGAGTTTTAATTGCACAGAGGTGCAGTGTCCTGGTATCTGTACAACAAAGTGCGAGTGGTCTTGTGTTCTTTGATTTCCATATTACTCCACATTGGATTGTTTACCTGTGTATATATTAGTTTGTCTTTCAGTATGTTATTTGAATTTGAATGTTTGTACACCGACACGTACCTGAGGCCTGCTGTCAAATAAATTGGTGTCTGCTTAACTATCCTGTCTCACAGATATGTAGCATTGCTGAGAGCAATTAAGTGGCTTATAAGCTACACCTTAGACAGACATAATGAATGCTTCACACTGTTAAGGCAGAATTACAGGTACAAACAAGAAGTCGGTCACATAAACAATAAACTACCTACCTGCAAGATATTGCTTTTATTGCACTTTTGTGCATAAAAATATTGTTTTTTCTTTTGATTCAAGTGTACTTATTGAATTCTAATTTTACTTTCGCAGTTAATGGCCTTTTTGTACACTTGCTCATTTTATATTATATATTTTGTTTTACATACCTGTGACATAGTATTTATGCCAATGGGCATACTATCGCAATAAAAAAAATGTGGGGTATGCTTGCTGTCATTCTAACTCTGCCTGATTAATGTGAAGTTGTGATGTACAGCAGCAGCAACGAAACATCCCAACTCTATGCGCCATAATGCAAGCATAATGTTTGGTACAAAGTTTTTTTACAGCAAGGCATTTTCAGCTGCTGCTGACACACACAAAAAAATGTAAAGTTCCTTTCAGGCCTTGGTAACTGTTGTGACTAACAATAGTGCAGTAGAAGTGTGGCAGTTTCACAATTAATTTGTAAAATTGGTTGCGAACTCAGTATTCCAACACTGAAACTATGCAAGTCATTACGTTAACTTTGTTTCAGTGTATTCAGCATCTAAAGGTCCAACGAGACGAAAGGTCCAATAGTGGATATTCCGTCTCGGTGGTTATTTAGGCTCGATTGGACTTTCCGTCTCAGAGGATCTTTCGTCTCGTTAGACATTGAGGCTCTTACTATTAAATGAATGTCTGGAGCACTCTGAAGTTACCTTGAATGCCCTCTACCGCAATATAGTTGTGGGACCTTCTGCATTTTCACATGCAGTACCTTTTACACAATAATTTGAAGTGAAATGTATGCCTGGCACCTCTGATTTACGTCATAAAATTTGAGTGCGCCTGCAACGCTATTTACGAAAGCAAGCTTGGTCGCGAGTACTTTGCTGAGGGTGCCGAAATATGACTCCAGTTTTTTCATTCGGACCTGTTTTATCATTCGGGCAAACCATCAGGGTTTTTCTCGTCGTTTTGTTGGAGTGCACTAGTATCAGTGAAAAAAATAATTTTCCCGACCTTCATGCCATGGCAGGCACACGAGCGCTAAGCAAACAGTCACATGTTCGTCCATCCAAAAAAAAGGAGGGTGCTACGACAGTCGCCTGACACTCACCGTGTACGCGCGTGAGTGTTCGTCAACTGCTCGCAGCCCGTAAGAAGCGGTCGATGCGGATGAGGTTTGTATATTCTCAGTTCGGTCTCATCAAGGCGTCGGTTTGATGTGTCATATTTGTCATCCAGGATTTCACATATTAATCAGTTACTGAGATAAAACATCCTACTTCAATATCTTCCCTTCTGATAGTTCGTCTAAATTTCGTGCCCTTATAAAAACGACGTTATTGTGCTTCACGCTGTCACAAGAGCAAGCCCAAATACTAACTTCAAGCCTTGGAATTATCATAGTATTCACTTTTCAAAAACCGTCTTCTTTTCATCAATTCCCTTTCCTCATCTGTCCGCAGCAGTAGAAATTTGACGATGCCCTCAGCACCAGGACATGTGTTACATTGATAAATGGAACACTTCCTGAGCGTATGAAATGAAAATAAGCTCAGGAAATGAAAATTTCATGAGCGCATCGCTGTTCTGTTCGCGCTCAAACTTCACACGGAGGTCGCATTTTGTGGTCTATTTTGTTTGGCACTGGGAACAACAACAGTAGATACCTGTTTATTCTGCAAATACATAATATTGTCACGAAGCCAAGGACGACGCAGTTGTCTTGCAGGAGAAACAAGTTTATTGGAGCGAACTTGTGCTCCCCTAACAACTCAAAAGAATACAGAGGCGGCGAAGCAGCGGTCAACAAAGTGACTTGCGTCAGCGAGCGTAGCAGAATCGAATGCCCCGGCGTCTGCTCTGCAGGCTTTTTATCTTTCGGCGCGCGTGGTTCTGGAACCATCGATTCGCATCGAGAACATTGTAGATGCAAGAAGATTATTCCGGGCTGTTCACGTAAATCAGAATGCTCTCCCTATCACAACAGATAACACATGCGGCACAGAAAGAAGGAATGGAACACGCGCTTCCCTTGGCACGGGGATAACACAGACCGGTGCAGCCGGGCGGTAAAGCAAAACACAAATAAACAAACCCAATGTATGGTTCGCGGCATTACCCCCCCTCTAAGAGTGCATCGACCCGATGCTAACATAAGCGACAGTCCGAAAATAAAATTCGTTATCGTCCGTAGAAAGGTTTTAAGCGAACCACGTGAACGACTTCGGGCCGCGTGCGTCGTCGTGATGTTCCGGAATCACCATCGGGGATCACCTCGTAGGTAAGTTGGCCGACACGTCGTAGAATCTGGTAGGGTCCGAAATACCGTCGCAGGAGCTTCTCACTGAGTCCGCGTCGTCGGATGGGAGTCCAAACCCACACACGGTCCCCTGGGCGGTACTCGGCGTCTCGGCGTCGGAGGTTGTAGCGGCCGGCATCCACCAGCTGCTGGTCCCTTATACGAACTCGAGCGAGCTGGCGGGCCTCCTCCGCACGTTGAAGGTATCCTTGGACGTCGGCGTTGAGGTCGTCGTCTTCTAGATGCGGAAGCATGGCGTCGAGCATCGTACTCGGTCGTCTTCCGTAGACAAGCTCGAACGGTGTCATCTGCGTAGTTTCCTGCGTCGCTGTATTGTACGCAAACGTGACATACGGGAGGACTTCGTCCCAAGTCTTATGTTCAACGTCGACGTACATGGACAGCATATCCGCAATCGTCTTGTTCAGACGTTCCGTTAGTCCGTTCGTTTGGGGGTGGTACGCCGTCGTTCTTCGGTGATCCGTGTTGCTGTAGCGTAAGATTCCTTGCATCAGCTCCGCGGTAAAGGCCGTTCCGCGGTCCGTGATTAAGACTTCAGGGGCTCCATGTCGCAGCACAACTTGGTTTATAAAGAACTTGGCGACTTCTTGTGCAGTCCCCCGCGGAAGAGCGGCGGTCTCTGCGTAGCGCGTCATGTAGTCTGTCGCTACGACAATCCACTTGTTCTGCGATCGTGACGTCGGGAACGGGCCTAGGAGGTCCATTCCAATCTGTTGAAAGGGCCTCGACGGGACGGTGATCGGTTGTAGAAGTCCGGCGGGTCTTGTCGGCGGCGTTTTTCGTCGCTGGCAGTCCCGGCAACTCCGAACGTAGTGGGTGACGTCGGATGTAAGGCGGGGCCAGAAGTACTTCGCCTTAATTTTTGCAATAGTGCGAGCTGTGCCGAGATGTCCGGAAGACGGGTCGTCGTGGGACGCTTCCAAAATTTCGTCACGAAGGTCTGCGGGGATGACAAGTAGATAATTCGTTCTTGTTCCGGGGCTGAAATTCTTCTTCACGAGGACGGAGTTTTTAAGGATGAATGCTGGTAAGTTACGCTTGAACGCTCTAGGCACGGCGGCGTTTCGTCCTTCGAGGTAGTCGATCATTACGCGCAAGTCGGGGTCGGCACGCTGCTGGGCGGCTAGGTCGCTCTCCGTAACAACCCCGAAGAACGCGCTGTCTTCATCGGAGTCTTGTGGTGGCGGGTCGACAGGGGCGCGGGACAGGCAGTCGGCGTCGGAGTGTTTCCTCCCGGATTTGTAAACGATTGTAACGTCGAACTCTTGCAGGAGCAGACTCCACCGCCCAAGACGGCCAGAGGGGTCCTTCAAATTGGCGAGCCAACACAGCGCATGATGGTCTGTTACAACCTTGAACGGTCTGCCATACACGTATGGGCGAAATTTTGAAATGGCCCATATAATAGCCAAGCACTCTTTTTCGGAGGCAGAGTAGTTTTTCTCCTCCTTCGACAGACCACGGCTGGCATAGGCGATTACGTTTTCGCACCCGCTTTGTTTTTGGACAAGGACGGCACCCAAGCCTATATCACTGGCGTCCGTGTGTATTTCCGTGTCGGCGTTTTCGTCGAAATGCGCGAGCACGGGCGGGCTTTGCAGATGTTTTTGCAGCTCGCAGAATGCCTTTTCTTGGTCGTCTTCCCAGCTGAAAGGGGTGCTGTCTTTCGTCAAGCGCGTGAGCGGCTCTGCAATGCGTGCGAAGTTTGCGACGAAGCGCCGGTAGTATGCGCACAGTCCAAGAAACCTGCGCACGCCCTTCTTATCTTTCGGCCTTGGGAAGTTCGCTATGGCTGAAGTTTTCAACGGGTCAGGCAGGACTCCCGCGGCGTTGACGACATGGCCCAAAAACTTCAGTTCCTCGTACGCGAAGCGGCACTTTTCAGGCTTTAGCGTTAACCCCGACGTACGGATGGCCTCGAGTACAGACTGCAACCTTGCGAGGTGTTCGTCGAAAGTCCTAGAGAATACCACAACGTCGTCGAGGTATACGAGGCAGGTGTGCCACTTCAGGCCAGCTAGCACAGTGTCCATGACTCTTTGGAACGTTGCTGGTGCCGTGCATAGCCCAAACGGCATCACCTTGAACTCGTATAGGCCATCCGGGGTTATGAATGCAGTCTTCTCTCGATCTCTCTCGTCCACTTCAATTTGCCAGTAGCCTGTCTTCAGATCCATCGATGAGAAGTACCTCGCATGGCAGAGGTGGTCGAGGGCGTCGTCGATTCGTGGCAGGGGGTACACGTCCTTTTTGGTGATCTTGTTCAATCGCCGGTAGTCAACGCAGAACCTCAGTGTGCCGTCTTTTTTCTTCACGAGTACGACCGGCGCAGCCCACGGACTTTTTGATGGCTGTATAATGTCGCCGTTGAGCATGTCGTCGACTTGAGTCCGGATGGCTTCACGCTCGTGGGAAGAGACGCGGTACGGTGATTGTCGGGTAGGTCGTGCTCCATCCTCGGTTATTATCCGGTGCTTCGCCAGAGGTGTTTGACGTAACTTTGAGTTCGACGAAAAACACTCGCTGTAGCGACGCAGCAAAGCCAATAACTTGTTCCTTTCATCTTGCGGTAGCGCCGGATTCACGTCGAAGGGGTGCGGAAGCTTGGTGGTATCGTCGGGTGCGCGTTCAAAGTCGGCGACTGCTAACACGTCGCTTGCTTGTTGCATTTCTTCGACGAACGCAATTGCAGCGCCCTTGTTTAAATGCTGGTACTCCTCGGTGAAAGTGGTGACCAAAACGTGGGCTTTGCGCTGCTTAAACCGTGCAATGCCTCTTGCGACAGACACACCGCGGTCAAGAAGCAACCTTTGGTCACCCTCCACGATAGCGTCGACGTCGGGAGCAGCACCTTCACAGTGGACGGTGATCATCAAGCTTGCACGGGGTGGCAGGGTGACGTGATCATCGGCGATCCTTACAGCTGCACGGTGTTCGGGGTTCGATTCCGGCGTCATGGAGTGGTCGCAGGAAAAAGTTATCGACCTCGTCTGCAGATCGATTATTGCGCCGTTGTCCGTCAAAAAGTCCATTCCGAGAATTACGTCGCGGGAGCAGTTGGGCAAAACGACGAACACCGCAGGGTACGTCGTGCCGTCTATGGTGACGCGCGATGTGCACGTTCCACTTGGCGTCACGAGGTGGCCTCCTGCTGTGCGTATGTGCGGACCATCCCATCTGGTCATAACTTTCTTCAGTTTAGACGCAAATGGTCCGCTCATTACCGAATAGTCAGCTCCCGTGTCTACGAGGGCGACTACGTCAAAGCCGTCGATGGACACCTTGACGTCAGACGCAGTCTTCCTCGAGTTCCGGGTTCGTCGGGGCGTCGTATCTCGGCTTGCGCGTGTTGGCGGTCGGGCACTGTGCGTCGTCGTTGTCGTCGTCTTCTCAACGGACGTCTCGGTCAGGTCGGGTACGCGTCGCGGCGTATAGCTGTCGTCGTGTTCGGGAGTCTCGTCAGGGTTAGGTCGGGTCGTCTTGATGAGGGCATGTCGTGAATCATTGTCTTCACCGCGTCCTTGCGTCGTTGGAGGGTTTCCAGTTTTCCGCCGTAGAGCAACTTCACCTCCAGAAGTTGCTGCTTTTAGTTTCCCCCGCGTGGGCTGGGGGACCTTCCACGGGCGAAGTCAGCGTTGCTACGGCGGTTCGGCGATTGGTATGGGTAGGGCGACGGTGAACGGTTGAAACCTGCTGGTCGACGGCTGGTGTTGGACAGGTACTCTTCGATCTCCGATGGGCGCTGGCCAGTTCGGGGGCGGGGTGCGTCGACGGAGAACCCTCGCAAACCGAGCCTCCTGTAGGGGCAGCGACGGTAGACGTGGTCGGCCTCTCCGCAGTGGTAGCACAGCGGACGATTGTCTGACGTTCGCCACACGTCGGTCTTCCTTGGGGCAGGGGGTTGCGCCGCAGGTGGTCGGGCCGGCGAGAGGGGACGACGGTACGGAGCCTCGTGACGATAGGGTGCAGGTGGGCGAGGGCGATGTACAGCAGCTGCGTAGGTCATGGCTTGCGGCTCGCGAGGTGCTACTGGCGTCGTTGAAGTTCCCAGCGCTTGCTGCACTTCTTCTCTAATGACGTCGGTAAGAGAAGCGACTTGTGGTTGCGGCGGCGTCGGGAGCAGTTTCCGCAGCTCCTCCCTCACTATTTCGCGGATAGTCTCGCGTAGGCTGTCGGCCGGGATCCGCGTGCTGCCAAAGTCGTTCGCATTGGCCGCGCCAACAAAGTTGCGGTCATACTGCTTAGCACGCATCTCGAGGGCTTTCTCAATGGTGCTGGCTTCGGTAACGAATTCGGCGACGGTTTTGGGCGGATTTCGGACAAGTCCGGCAAACAGTTCCTCCTTCACTCCGCGCATTAAGAACCGCAACTTCTTTTCTTCCGTCATTTCGGGATCCGCGCGGCGAAATAGCTGCTTCATCTCCTCAACGAAGATCAAGACGCCTTCATTGGGGTGTTGCGTGCGCGTTTCCAACAAACGGGCGGCTCTTTCTTTCCGCACGACGGTAGTGAAGGTCTTAGTGAACTCGCTTTTGAACTGAGCCCAGTTTGTCAAGGAGCTCTCGTGGTTCTCGAACCAAGTGCGAGCCGAATCTTCCAAGTAAAAGAAAACGTGCCGGAACGTTTCTGCGTCGTCCCACCTGTTGAATTTCCGGACGCGCTCCAGTTTCTCCAACCATTCTTCTGGGTCTTCTGCGGGGGCTCCTCGGAATGATGGCGGTTCCCGTGGCTGCTGCAGAACGACAGGAGGATTGCCTTGGTTGAGCATGGTGCTGGTTGCGACGTTTTTCTTCTTCGTCTTCTCCGGTAGTAGACCGAACTCGGGTGGTAAATCTTGCACGCGGAGGCTGGCTCTTGTTGGACTGGCTTGGCGGCTTCCAGAGGTTGTAGTGGGCATGAAGGGTGCGTACCCAGCACCTCCACCAGATGTCACGAAGCCAAGGACGACGCAGTTGTCTTGCAGGAGAAACAAGTTTATTGGAGCGAACTTGTGCTCCCCTAACAACTCAAAAGAATACAGAGGCGGCGAAGCAGCGGTCAACAAAGTGACTTGCGTCAGCGAGCGTCGCAGAATCGAATGCCCCGGCGTCTGCTCTGCAGGCTTTTTATCTTTCGGCGCGCGTGGTTCTGGAACCATCGATTCGCATCGAGAACATTGTAGATGCAAGAAGATTATTCCGGGCTGTTCACGTAAATCGGAATGCTCTCCCTATCACAACAGATAACACATGCGGCACAGAAAGAAGGAATGGAACACGCGCTTCCCTTGGCACGGGGATAACACAGACCGGCGCAGCCGGGCGGTAAAGCAAAACACAAATAAACAAACCCAATGTATGGTTCGCGGCAATATCGATCTTTGACTATGGCAAAATGGCGGCCATTATGGATGGGCAAGCTGATCTTGGATCGGTGGTGCCACGTGGGATATGCAAAATGAAATGAGCGATGACAATTCACGGTGGGAAGGAGCCGCACGAGGTAGCAGAGGATCAAAAAACCTCTTTTGTCGATGGCTTAGGATGGCCACAAATAATTACATAGCAGCTAGTACAAATCATAATACTGTACTCCTGCGGTTCATTGTTGTCGATACCGGTTACCTGGTTTCAGATAAGCTGTCGTCTTCTGTGCCAGGTTACCCTACTTTCCGAAATAAGGCTTACAATTCTTTGTTCACGTTTGTTGCTTTGTTCTCGTTTTACTTCTATTGCTATTCTGTGCGTAAGTGTCTGTGCTTGTGACAAGGTGCCACGAGATCATTCACAGCATACGAAAAGGCATATCCTGTTCACCTGCAGTGATCGATATTATGGCGTCATGTCACAAGTATGTTCGCCGTTCGGCTGGCTTGAGAGACAGGTAAGGTGTGCCGTACATAATGTGCCTTATGAGAAAAGCTTAAGTCGGATGATGTCTGGTTCCTTCACTCCTGCCCGTTGTGCTTGGTGCGGTGAATGAATTTGGTTAGCTGAGTCATTGTGCGTTGAAGTTGGAGCCTGATCCGTCCTGTGGGATGGTGAGCACGAGTAGGCTCAGAGTGCACTCAAGATTTCAACCCCCTGAAAATGTTATTTCTGCATAGTCGGCCTAAAAAGACTGCATGCATGCATAGGCAAAAAAGGACTAAAAGTTGGTCTTCTGGGGGACTACTTGACTTTGCCCCAATCATTACACCCTTTAGGAACTAAATGTGAGCGGACAAACGGTTAATCTGCCACCGGGTTGTTCAGTTGCCATACTCCCCAGGGATGGACAACTATACTTCAAACAAAGGAATGAACAAGAGAGAGCGCCAAGAGATGCTGCTCGAATGCAATTATTTATTTTCATAGCGGGTCAGATGATTTTGTGTGCACGTTAATTCTAGTAAACCATGAGCGCTTGACCCGTCGTCCTTCTTTACCGTCGTTGTCCAAGTCGCGCTGTATTTTTTTAATCATTAAGGAGTGCTCCAGCTAAATCGAGAAGATAGCCCATACGTTGCTAAAAGAATCAATTGAGCAGAAGTTCGTTTTTCTGGCCTAAGAGTAATTGGCAAAATTTTGTGATTTCCGGTCCAGTCTTCACACGCCATTAATCATATGATGGTACCCTGTGCCGCAAACAAACAGATTAGTCTTACAGATTTCCATAATCACAATCACACTTTCTTGTTTGTTTTGTGGCGGAACTATTTTTAGAAGGTTGACGAAAGCCATCCGGTACGGCACATTCATGTGCAACGCTTTATATTGACGCAAAGGTGAGGCCCGCACATGACTACCTGCACAGTCGCAACGCTCATTTTATTAACGTAGCGTAACATTTGGCACAACACGCTTGAACCTACCTCTATCGGCTTAATCTTCACAACAAATGCATGTCTTGAATAAAACAGTGGGCCTTAGTATTGTTGGACCCTTCGTCTCGTTGCACATTCAGGCCAAAAGCGGTTTTTATGTAGCTTGAAATAAAATTCAAGAGAACAAAGAGCAGAATGCACATTTGGTGGACACTTCAATGCCCACAGGAGGATACATATTAAAAGGCGGGGGTAAGTGCGAAAGGGTTTAAGCGGAGGTTGTTCAGAGAACATGCCTGATTTACAGCATCCCTAAAAGGGCACTTGTAAAGTGGCCTTTTATAGTCCAGTATAATTGCTGGCTTTTTGTAAATGTGAAATTCGAACCTGTTATTAGATACAGAACCTACTTTTTGTCGTTCCTAAAGCTAAGTTAAGACGTCCTAGTAAATTGGCAGAAGTCTAGCCTTCATGCTGGAATATAATAAGTGCATGGACGAGGGATAATGAAAACAAGCGTCCTGCTGTCACCATGGTCTCCGTACCCTTTCTTTCACCACCGCCGCTGCCATCTTTCGTCCCCGCAACGCGCAGCATGTTACGCGGGTAGCAGCTCCGTTGGGCGAAACAACCTCGGGCGCTAACCGAACGCCAAAGCGATCGTAACTGACCAGCACAACCGCGCGATGCTTGCAGCGGCTGCCTGCAACAATCGCTGCCCATGCAAGCATCGCACTTCACCGCCGAGTGCGCCGACATGAAGAGCGACAGCACAAAGTAATCGGTACATAGGACACAACACACCCTCCACTCCTCCACATCTCATTTGCGCATTTACCGCAAAATCCGAATGTGGTAAGTACGTCGAGCTCTACGCTCCGATGCACACAATCGAACCTCACTGTATTCGCCACATCACAGCACGGCGTTTGTTCGTGTGGTGATCTCTGGCACGTTGTTGCATGTCATTGCTGGTGGCAACGTGACTTGTAGGATAGGTACTGCAGAACTAGTGGTGGCAAACTTCGTCCTCGATTTTTCACGAGATGGATCGGTGTCGTCATGTTCACCGTTTCGTCGACGAGGGCTCAGCACGCCGGCTACACCCGTGAGCTCCCAGCACAGCACACAACGCGAAGTCTAGCGTTTGCAGATCGACGCTTCACTTGGTGTAAATTACCGGCCATGACAACGTAAGACGCGGATAGCACTGACGTTTAGAGGAAGAAAATGGGGCGTCAAACCATAGCCTCCTATATAACCTACTAGGAGGCTATGGTCAAACAAACGCCGACGCCAACGTAGAGAAAACGCGCGCGGCACGATTTGTTTTGGGCAAAGCAATAACGTGACGAAACGATCTTTGTCACGTGACTTTTGGTCTTGACGTCACGACCTTTTTGATCACGTGACAGGAGCGCGAGGGGGTGTCATAGAGATCGTGTGTGAAATGAGGCTCACCCTGCCATTGGGGAGGGGGGGGGTTATGAATAGTAGTATTCGCCGCGAGCTCGACATGTAGGTGGCGACAGCGTCGCGCTGCTAGTGTGGATGCTCCGCTGAGCGGCCCGTAAGAATGCACACTCTGGGCGCGCTTCGTGCCTTTTTCTCGCCGTATGTGCGCACAAACGGTGCAAACAAGAGTGGTATGCTGTAGTTCGGTTCCTCAACGTTCAATGTATAGCATGGAAGCGGCAGTCAGTTTTTATTACTACGCCCCAAAAAAAAAAAAAAAAAAAGCGACGACTCATCGGGAGTCTCAGAATGGCCGTAATTGTGACAATGAACTTGTACGCTGTGGCTCGTAGCAAGCTCGATCTTTCCAGACTATGGCTTTGAGCCTTCAATAAAAGCATAAATGGAAACAAATCAGGAAGCCTCGATCTCTGAAATTCAGTTTACAACGGCAATCTCAACTGCTTTCACTGGTAGCATGACGCATTCTTGCATTTGTGGGATGCTCTGAAATTGTAACACTACTTAACTGCCCCGAAATTCCTTCTAAGAGCTTACGATGTTTTTTGTATGTTCAAAAGACAACATAAAATTACTAAATTTTGATCAGCGCAGAGATATAAATGTAACCGCTCTAACGGGTCTTTTAAATGAGATTTTAGAGATTCTGAAGGAAGGTTTGATGAATAACGGTTTCGGATCACTTATTTACGGCTTTCGTCGCAAGTGAACTCGCGCATTGAATTGTCAACGCACGCAGTACAATCAACATCTCATGTTTAGCTAGGTTCTCGCAAAATGACAAGCAGGTTTACAGCGTGCAAACCAAGCTTCTGGGACCTCACAGTGTGCACAAATTTTCTGTTACGGCTGCTCTGTTGACCATTTGCGTTCCTTTTAGAATCTAACAGGTGCCTGCAACAGCGAGATGTGTTTGCATTCTTGCGTATAAGGTCCCTTACCAACCCTAAAGATGGCAATAAATGAAGTTGCGCTGTTGCATATGTAGTAAAATATTTCCTTTTTATTTCTCGTTGCAAATCAGCGGAACGGGTTCCCGGTAACTACTTTGTTTTGTAAACTGAATATCGCCTTTGTCTTGGCATTTAATTCTTGAGTATTGGTTAAAAAAAGGAAATTCTGTGCATTTCGTTTTTTTTTTCGGGAAGGGGGATGGGGGGGGGGGTCCTGCCAACGTTGCAAGAGCAGCGAGAAGAGAACGCATGTCACGCGCGCGAAAAGCCATACTATGGTTATCAGTATTCTTACAATCGAAGCTACACTAGGCGTCGTGTTCTGTAGCGGTGAAAAAGCAGTACACGTATTTTCAAAACTGATTAACCCCCCTTTGGTCCGAGATTGTCCAGGAATTGTGGGACGCCTTTTTCAAAATTGTATTGAAAGCAAGCATTGTGGGAAAATATATTAAAAAAAAACCAGCGAGTCATGACACACACCCCTCACACATGTGGGCAACAACGTGCATTATATGACGCGTTTTCTCCTCTTTCTTTAAACTTAGGTCCACCTTAAGAGGTTAAGACGTGACCATATTAAGCATTTGGTTATGCTGAGTGAGACACGTTTCTGGACAAGGTGATTCATGTCGTATTTGAAAATGACATATATATGAAAGTGACACGCCACATGACTGACGCAAACTCACAACTGCTTAATTTTACCGAAAAATCCCCCCTAAATACTCTTGCGTATCCATAGAAACGTATTTTAAATATTACGTAAAATTATCAACTCGATACAGTTGAATAAATGTTTATTCCTCCTCCTCAGTATACAACGACTGTCCAAAAATGGTATTTATTTTAGAAAAGGTACGGGAAGGACACGATCACACAGGCGCTTGCGGGTGTAAAATACGTGTCCGGTAATGTACGGGCGATAGCGCTCGGGTCGTGTGCAGTGTAAATGTTTTTGTTTGTTTCTTCTTTCTATAAGGACACAGCTCAATTTTACAAGGGTGTGGAATTTGCACGCGTATGCACAGGTCTTGTCGCTTCTTACCCGTTTCGCGTACTAAACTTTTATCCTTTAAATAATCACCACGCCACCTTCAAAAAGCACCCTTCGACGTTCCCGAAACGGCAGACGACTGCACTCAACAATAAGAAAAGGGCAATGTGTGGAAGCAATGTTTATAACACGTTTCACACTCAAGCGGTGACCACGGCGAATATGTTTCGTGGAATTAAACCAGCGCATTAACCCGCAACGGCCGCTGATTATTGCGTTTCTAGAGGGAATGCGCAAGCAGAGGTAACTATGTCATTGCTTACTGCCAAACGAGCACACATATTGGTTGTTTTGTCGTGTGCAGCACGCGTTTTGCGCCACACGCAACGTGAAAAAGCAGACGACGCGAGAGCGCCATCCACTCTAGGAGCGGTTCGTCCCGCCGCCGCCAGGGGGCGACTGTGTTCGCGCTCGAGGCGAATAGTATTCCTGGAGCGAGCAATGTACCAGAAGATCAGGGAACAAACGCGTGTTAAAGGAGCCATGAAGAGAAAATGCAAGTTGGTTTTATTCGAAAGATTTCGTGTTTTATAGTGCCCCCAGCGCTTGTCCGGATACAAACGGTGCTTTATTCACTGAGAAATTAAACAATTTAGGTTAAAATTTTAATTTTCCCGCTCAATCGTGCGTTTTCGTGGCCCCAAGTGACATCACGGGAACCGACCGCTCTGCGTCCGCCGCTCTGCAGCCTAGAGTACCTTCATTCACGCATCCGCCGTACAGGGTAGAGACACGTAACGCTGGCGCCGCCATGTTCGGTTGCTCGCTCGCCGCCGAAGCAAGTCATTGTGTCAAAACCGCGCTAAAATTATCGCCGCAACGCGGTTTACTGAAGAAGTTTGAATCATATTGTCTGTTTCGCGTTGCTAGGTCTCGTGGGAAACGAAAAGAATAACGCGTTGAGCCCGTTGGCCCAATTGCGGCGGCACGGGACCGTCCAAAGGTTGTCTCCACCCTGTAGCGGTGTTGGTTTGTTCCCGCGTTTCTTTACGTTCCGTAACCTAGATGGCGCCACCATACCGTGGCAAGCGTTTGGTTTGTTTTTGCCCGCATTTAAACCTGGCTTGTTTTTGTTCTGGGAGAAAATATTCGTTCCCTGAAACAGTGCTCGCTCGACAAATGGGGCCACGTAAGACACCGTTGCTTGCGTCAGTCGGCCAGTGTCGTCTGAGACAACCCCAAGCCCCATAGTGCTGTGCAGCTAAACCAAAGCATGCTGTGCGCAGTACGAACAGCAGAACGCATCAGTACTTCTATGTTTACATGTGCTTTCGTAACTTCCACTGTTTGTCCCATCATTCCTATTGCTTTGTAAAGAATGTGCCCTAAATTTAAGCGCAAATCGCTCGTTCGTCTAGTTTGTAAGCTCTACCTAATTTGCGTCTGCTTCTGCCAGCCTCCGCCAATCGCAGAGCTTAGCCCATGTGACATCACAGGTTCTGTTGCGGGAAATGAGCTAGTGGGTCGCATGACCATTCCCGTTTTTCCTAATTATGTAGCTTATTTGAGCGAAGTTTACGTTAAAAGTGGTGTCAGTATGATTCTAACGAGACAATCTTTTGAATGAACCAAACTTGTGTTTTCTCTTCATGGCTCCTTTAAGGACATAATACTAAAAATTAATAAGAAGTGGACGTGGGCAGGGCGTGTAATGCGAAGGCAAGATAACCGTTGGTCATTAAGGGTAACAGAGTGGATCCCAAGAGAAGGCAAGCGTGGCAGAGGGCGGGAGAATAAATTAGATGGGCAGATGAGATCAAGAAGTTTGCGGGGATAAATTGGTCGCAGTTAGCACAGGCCCGGGGTAACTGGAGATTAATGGGAGAGGCCTTTGTCCTGCAGTGGTAGGTTGGGGTGATGGTGATGATGATGAGGAAGATTCCTGGAGACCCCCGAATTCATAGACCTATCTTAAACTTAAGCAGCGAGCGTACTTCATGAAGTCCGCTCCAAGACAGCAGGCGGCTTGAACGGGTCTAAGACGACCTTCGCGTTTCATAGACGTTGGAGCGAGCTTGCTTCGTCAAGTCAGGGGGCGACTTGAGCGGGGCGGCGACGGACGCGGCTGGGATCGAGAGTAACCGGGAATTATTTCGTTTAAGATGCAAATCGAGGTCATAAAACAGTCCCTTTAACTAAAAACCACCCATAGTAATTGTTAACAATGGTCTGTTTAAGCAAATTGCAATCCCCAATCATCTACAGTCAAAGCATAACGCGTGTTTCAGACATTAGTGAATGTGATCTGGCAACCCGGGCGCTCGGCCGCATCGGCGTTCTCGACCATGGAGGAAAAAAATTCTCGACAGCGTTTCGTTGGTTTCATGTTCGTTTCTTCGTATTTTTGTGCGTGCGCAGCAAAAGGATCCAAGAAATGCGCAGAAAAGTTGCACCAAGGTTCACAGAAGGTGAAAAGACTCTTCTTGTGTTGGTTTTAAAGACGCGGCGAAGCAAATTATAGCGCAAGGACGACGTATCTTCCGTTGCAGCGAAAGCTTCCCAGTGGCGAGATGTTGCTACGGAATTTTAACTCCGTCTTTGGTGTCACAAAACGCGACGCGGCAGGACTGAACAATGCTGGAACAACATGAAGCAGAAGTGGAACGAGGAATGGTTCCGCGGAAAGCGAGAGGAATTGAAGGCCGGTAAGTAACACGTTCGCAATTTCGTTGAAAGACCCTAGCATTGCGCTACCGATAGATGTTACTGCCGTCGCGCCTTACGTTCGAAAGCTGCTTCTTTCACGCGTCCTGCTGTGATTTTTTTCCTGTGTTAAAAGAACTTTGCCGGTTCTTAAGGGCCGCGGATGTTATGTCATCCCTGTTTCGTTCTTGGATATAATAACAATTCGTTTCAACGTAGCCGAATTTTGAATCTCAAGCCTTTCAAAATAAAAAACCTCCCCTCAACAAGGATATACAAAATTTAGTAACCGAACCTGTAGTGTACCGCGCATCATGTGCACGAATGAAATGTGTGCCAGCCAGATTCAGCTTCTGAACCCTGACAAATAATCTGTCCACATTCAGGTACTGAGAGCTTATCGGCAGTACTGTGAAACCCCAGCATACTGCAGTACGTGGAGGCCTGCCCTAGCTATAGCACAGCAGCCTTAAAGTGAAGCTTTCATTTTCACATTTCAACTACTGTCTACTATAGTTTGAAAGAGAAGTCAAAATGTGACCACAGAAGCACAGGTATATGTGTGTGTGCGTGTGACTATTTTCACTGGAATGCTGCTGTTAGAGCCATTTCAATGCTCACATTCACTCCAGCCTTTTTTTTTTTACTGACGGTGTGTTACGCATTGCTTTCTAGGGGGAGTACCACTACCTCGACCCATGTCGCCGACCATGGAGATGGTTGGCATACGGCCTGAAAACAAGAATTACTTGGTCGGAACACGCCACCTGCTGCCTGTGCAGAGTCGACTGATCCTACAGTTGGTGCAGGCAATGGTGGACAGCACCAGGGACACCGTGTTTATGCCACAGGTGGGTACAAATTTTCCATCTTTAGGGAAAAAAACTGTCCGACATCTCTGAGCTGCAGTGCAGTGAGGGCTCGTGGTTGAATTAATTAGCTTTGGTTTCTAAACAGGGGCCTAATCACGTGTGAATCCATTTTGCCGCAGAAGAAAGAAAAAGCAGTGGCCATCCGCATTTTTTAGCATGCAGGTTTAATGCAGGCTGCTGCAGCCTGTTTTCTGGTTGAGGCTGAAAAATGAAAGGTCGGCTCATGTTAAAGGGGCCGTGAAGACAAAATTAAAGTTTGGTTGACTGGAAAGATTGCCTCGTTAGAATAACACTGCACAAATTTTAACACAGACTTGACTCGAATAAATGAAATAATGAGGAAAACAGATAATGGGTTTGCAATACCCTAGCTACTTTTCCGCACTGAACTGACGACGTATTATTGGCAGCTCGCTGCAATTCGCTGAGGCCGACAAAATCCGATGCAAAGTACAAAGCTTGCAGAACAAGATCTCTGCATTTACATTTATAGCACATGCTTTTTATAGCAGTAGCAAGTGTTGGGTAAACAGTAGAAGTTACAAGCGAATACATAAACATAGAAGAAAGGTGTATTTTGTCTTAATGGCCCCTTTGAGGACCCCCAGGTGGTCTAAATTCTTAGCTATCCACTACGGTGCGTCTCGTAATCACCTCAGTTGCACTTCGGTGTAACGATGGAGTGACGTGTCCTGCACACCAGCCTCACGTGTGGCATACTGCTCTCTAATAGACGTTGCACACACACAAGGACGCAGTGTTGAAAACCCAAACACTGCTTTACTTTCATTTTTTTTGTCTTTTGGTGCGAATTACTTGGACAAGCAGGCTGGCGACACGTCACACCGCGGCTACCCCACAAACATAGTTCTCCGCAGCTACAGTGCGCACCTTTTTTACTTGCATGCCATCACATTTACCTGTCACATGGCACGCTCTAAGCTAACTGTAAGTTTTGCCCCAGGCCATGTGCTGAAAAAACGGAGTGGTAACTCACATGGCCCCTTTAATTCCCCGTACATACTCAAATGGCTGTGTAAAGAGTAAGGCAGCCAATTTGTGTATCGTGGAATAGGCAGTGGCGTCACCTTTGCCTTGAAAGGAAGATCACCCTCACCTACCCTTCCGTGCACTCACATATCGCATAAGATTTCACATTCAACTGATATAGTTTGCTTGTTCATTTCAGATGACTCATCCAAGCCAGACTCATCTCCAGGGGAAACATGGGCTGTGACAGCGCAAGACAACAGTCTACCACGAGAGTCTCTTTGGGAGCCAAGTCTGGTGGCGGCAGCTACAGCTTCCGCAGCCGGCAGTTGCAGCGGCAGTGATGCAGCAGCGCCCGCTACGGAGGCCGCAGGGCATCCAAACGGTCATATGGCTCTCCTCGAGTGAAAGCTCTGGGCTGACGATAACACGAGGGTGGAGCTCCTGCAGGAGGAGCACAACCTGCACCTTCTGCTGATAAGGAGGTGCACCTGAGAAAATACAGCTAGAGGACCAGCTGATAAACCAGCAAAAAGAGCTTGAGTTAGAGCTCCTGAGTATAAAATTAAGCGTGAGAAAACTTTGCTCGCCCAGGCTTTGGAGTGAGAATTCGACAGGAGCCCGTGTAGTCGGGATGAAGGGAGAGAGAATTTTATCGTATTGCGAGCAGGAGGATGTTGTCAGGGCCTTGTCCTTTCTGGAGTGGTGTTTCTTGTTGGACTGTGTTGGACACCAGCCGAAGAACTTTTAAAACCAAAAACAAACAACATTTTGGATTTTCTAGAGTTTTGTTGTCCATAGGCAAACCAAAACGTGTTTGTCTTTGAAAGGTTTGGATCTCTTGTTTTGCCAGTGTTTTTTTAATTGTTATGGCCAAGGCTTTGCAACAGAAATAATAAAAGTATGTGTAAGCTCTGTGATTTCAGTCTGCTGCCTTTATTTGACAAATGTGGCTATTAGAGCTTTTAGGAGTACTTGAACAAAACCAAATGCCTTCGTACAGGCATTTTGTTACTGGTCTGGTATTTTTCTTTGCACACTCTAGTGGCAGCTTTTTTGCACTAAGGGCAACAAGAATGGCGAACAATTTAGAATAAAATACAGAAATACTTAGCGGACAGGGAACTACTTGCTTGATTCGAATTGAAACGTGGATGTTCATGTAGGTGCGTTGCAGTGATGTTTGCTGCTTGAGCAACATCAGCGTTTTGTGAATTATGTGCCTCCCCAGCTCACAGTATTGAATCTACGTAGGAGTCGCTGCCCAAGTTCAGTCATCAATATCCACTTTTATCATGCATCAAGCTAACAAACCCCACAAGAAGGCTATAGCAGGATAATGCAATTCACAAGAAAATAACGGTTTGAGGAACATGTGAAAATCACACGATATCAGTGATGGAGTTTGCGGCCAGCCAACCCGGTTGTTGCAAAAACATTTATTTAAGCCGATTAAAATCAAGTAAATGTGGGTGGCCTCTTTAGTTCAGCAAGCCAAGAACAATCACTGCTGTTCTAGCCCGAAGATAAAGCGTTCCCCAGTCTTTACGTGACAGCTATTCAGGCGGCAAAAGAAAAAAAAAAGAGTGACACCGAAGCATTCCCCACAATTTCTTTTCGGCTTGCTTAAAAAGTAGCACTTCAGTGCGGTCTCCACATAACTGTGTGTAACATCAGGCTATTCGTTATAATTGTTCAAGAAATTACCACCCGTTTATCTCAGCGAGCACGTCGTAACTGGTAAGTGTGGGTTGGCGTCCCCAGATGACGGAGTGGAGACTATAGCCAGCAACTCGCACTGCCCGTGTCGTCACTGGGACTGGACTAGTGCTGTAGTACACGGTCGACAAAAGCCATTTTCAATAAACATGACTGTGTAATTGTATTGGGCCCTAGGTTCCATTGGATTGTGCTGCCTGAATGCTAGCATGCAGTTAACACGCCAACTACGCTGTTTGGTTACCTCACAAATGACCTTACTGATTACACTGTAGAGTAAAAAAAATTGGAGCTGCCATAACTCTTTGTGCATGTGAGACCACTTTTCGGGCCAGAAGAACTGGGTGTAACTGAAGGCCAGTCCTTTAATGCAAAACAAAGATGTATGCTGTATACATGGTCCCTCTCAAGGAGAAACTTGCGCACTATAACCTGCACAACATTCCCTTTTCGCTGGATTTACTGTGTAGACCAAAAACACTGTTAACAATCACACAATGTTGCAACAAAGAGAAAAAACAACACCAGGAAATGTTCAAACTAACCACGTGAAGCCACTTTCGGGAGGGATGCGACAAGGTATACTCGGTGACAAGTTCAAGGGATACCGAAGCGCAAAAGCAAGTTGGCTGATATCAGTCATCAGAGGGCCGTGAATGGCAATAATACTATTTGCAGCACTACCTCGACGCGACCGGGAAGTGCGCCAGCCGCTCAAACAGTGGCTTTTTTCCGATCAGCTCCGTCACCCTCTTTACGGTGTGGCACACAGTAGGTTTCACCAGTCTTCCGTAGCTGCTTGAAAGGAGCCGGCGCCGTAAAAACAGGCGAAAACGGAGGGTCAGCATCAGCTGCTGCAGTGTAGGCAGTGGCAGTCCCCGGCGATCATCGTACACCGGCTTTGGTGGCCGCTCAACGATTGCAGCGGTATTTTCGGCTTTTCGTCGTATACGCGTCACCGAACACAACATCAGTGGCACGACACACTGCCCCGAAGCCGGCGATCCATCGCACAACGTCGCGCCGCTGCCGCTGCCGCTACCGGTGCCGAGCCGCCATGTTGGAATAACGAAGCGACGAAGTTGCCTTCAAGTTCGGCTTTTCGTCGTATACGCGTCACCAAATACAACATCAGTGGCACGACAGACTGCCTCGAAGCCGGCGATCCATCGCGCAACGTCGCGCCGCTACCGCTGCCGAGGCGCCATGTTGGAATAACGAAGCGACGAAGTTGACTTCAAGCCTTCAAGGTAGCTACGAAGCAGACTTGAATTTCGGCCGACCAAGATCAGTCGAAGTACGGTTGAAGTGCGATCGAAGAGCGGGTTGGGTCTATGAATTGAGGGAAGCCGACTTAGACGGCGGCAAGTTAAGCTCGGTTTAAGTTGAGAAGAAGATACATCTATGAATTCGGGGGTAAGTAGTGGCTGGTGACAGCATTACCATCCGGCTGAATATTGGCTTTGGGGCATTTGTTAAGTCGGGTGGGATAGGGGTACGGTACTATTTGACCGCTTCAAACGACAAGAGTCGTTTCGAACTTTCCGTATGTGGTTTCTCTTGATTGTATCCGACATAGGTATCCGGAATGAGATGTAAGTCAGCTGATCAGCGTATTCGATCGCTATCATCTAGCAGTGCAAAACCATCGACAGGGCTTTCAATGCTTCGATAGTTACCTCGTAACCGAAACGAAAAAGCTGTAGTACTATAACCAGCCTATTATCAATAGAATGTTGATAGCACACTTCAAAGAACGCGATAGGATGCTATTGACAGCTGACAAATTCCGAACTATTGATATGGTATCTGGCAGTGGCGGTCCCAAAGGGGGGGCGAAGGGGCGGTCCCCCCCCCCCCCAAAGAGGTCCTCAGTTTCTTATTTTTAGTTTTTTTGAAGTATTCCACTTGCGCGAAGTTAAATCCCAGCGGGTTGCACCGTATACGTGCACACGCCTCCATGGTTATCACCACTTCAGCAGAATTGGCGCAAGGAGGGAAGCGATTCTTTATTCGCCTCGCCCCCCCCCCCCCCCCAAAAAAAAAATCGCCCCCCCCCCCACCCCCAAAACCAATCTCTGGGACCGCCCTCTGCCACGCTTGCCTTCTCTAGGGATCCACTCTGTTACCCTTAATGACCAACGGTTATCTTGCCTTCGCATTACACGCCCTGCCCACGTCCACTTCTTCTTATTAATTTCTAGTATTATGTCCTTAACACGCGTTTGTTCCCTGATCCACTCCGCTCTCTTCTTGTACCTTAATGTTACACCTATCTGCAAAGTTTGGCGCCAGCCACTCTATTTACTTTTCTCCCATGTTGTCTTCTCCGCGGTGACATTGAGTAGGTGCGGCCCTTCCTTTTACTCTTGAGCCTTATATGTATATGAGCGTCGCTGTTGTAAGAAGCTCGCCTGAAACACCGACATATGCATTTTCCATGCACGTGCTTTTGTTAGGCAACGTCGTTTGGTCGGGACGTGAGGCCTCCCACTGAAGGTGATGGAGAGAAAGAGTGCATGCCACGGGAGCAAGAAGGCGAGTTGCACGGCCGGACTCGACTCTCCTCCTCCCGCGCTCCCCTGGGACGTGTGCACGCGTTTTAGAGGGAGCTCCCGGTGTCGTCCAAGCTTGCGCGTGGCGCTCGCAAAACTACCAAGGAAACAGTTGGAAGCCAAGCCAAGAGTGCGACGCGTAGTCGTTCTTCGCTCCTGCGGTTTTGGTGGTTTTCCCGTGTATCAGCTCCGAACTGAGGCCCAGCTTGCTGTGATCCTCTCCAGACACCCCTGGCACCTCAAAGACCGGTCAGGGACGACGCCCGATGCGCTGATGCGGCCCTCGGGCCAGCGTTGAATCATCGTCGCCGACTAGGCCTAGTGTCCGCCGGCACCGCCGGCCTAGCTAGGCGCACCTCGGTTGCTATGGCAACACCAGGGCTACGCCCGCTCTGCATGGATGCGACTCTGCAACGCGACAGCATGGAGACTGAAACGACTGCCGTTCGACATCCCAGCTGCACCGGATCCGATGGAGGAACAACCAACTACCGTAAGGGGTAATGGTGGTCCGATTGGCTCTAAGAGGCGAGCATGTGAACAACCATTGGGAGTGTCTGCTACGTCGACTCGGGGCAGATTTGTGCCTAAACGTGACAATGCATCTGCAGTGCGTGTTCTGGCGCCCGGGGTATCGCCGCTGTACAAAGTGGCCATTAAACCACGGGAGTGCTTCAACGTCACGTCTCTACCCAACGAGGTCCTTCAAGCCACTCTGGATGCCTGCCTCCAAACCAATGGATTTCAAGGTTCCGCCATTCACCGTCCTTCTGACACCACCTACGTGTGGGTGCGTCAAGGAGGTTGTATAGTTTTTACAGCCTCCTTGGGGTGCGTTCGCTAGCGGATGTTGACCGTCTTTGCGGCTTGAAGGACATCCCCCTGCCTGCCCGTACTGCAGTGGGGGTTCAAGCGAACCTGATTTCGGGCTCCGACCTTCGCATGTATGTAGTGTTTGGCGTCGACCCGGGCGAGTCGCCAGAAACCCTCGCGGCTACGCTCACACGCACGTCTCACAAGATCTTGCAAGCCCGCTACATGGTTCGCGGCCGGCCATGCTTTAGTCACCCTGCAGGGCCCGGCATCTGCTCCAGCTCGCATCACATATTACGGTGGTATCCTGCAATTCCACCCGTACAAATCAGGCGTGGTCTATTGCTACCGGTGTTTTCGGCCCGGCGATATGCGTTCCTCATGCCCGTAGCCTGAACAAGACACGAAAAACTCGCAAAAAGCTCTTCAATATAAATGTAGCATATGCAAAAAGGACGACCCCGATGTTGCATCCAAGGAGTGCCCGTAAAGTGCAAGGCTAATGAAAACCCGCGACCGCAAATCGAGACAGCAAGACGTGTCCGATGGTGGCGTTGCGACGTCTACCGATGCGCGGTTCTGACACCCACCGGTGAGGAGACGTTTCTTTCGTTAAGCCTGCCGACTGAGCCCGAAGATACCCTTACGTATGAGGAAGTACTCAAGAGGGGCAAGACCCGCCGGAATCGTAAGGAACAGCTGCATGAGCCGGCACTACAGGCGTCTGGAGAGCTGGAAGAAGTCGAAAAGCGACTCAATACGCTTCAGGAAGAAGGCCGACGTCTTCGCCAACGAAAAGCTTTGCTCACCCGCTCGTCTCAACGGTCAGCGACCGCTGATAATTGCTCTTCTGCTCCTGCTACGCCTGCCTCACTTGCGCCGGAAGTGAGGCAGGCTATCTGCCAAGCTATCCCCGATCGAACTCCTCAATTTCGTGGCGCAGCAACTGCAACATCTGTCATCGGTTTTGCTGGCACACCTTCCATCGATGCAATGATTCCGTCGGACTACAAGTGTGTGATCCAGTGCAACTGCGGTGACTGGCAAACAAGGTGGGGGAGCTTCGCTACCGTATACGTACCGGAAGACTCCCCGCTTGTGCCTTGCTCCTTCAAGCAACTAATTCTCTTCCGAATCTGCCATGGATTCAACGCCTATGCCTCACCTAGTATTCTGGATCGTCGGTGTAGTGCTGTATCTGAGCCACCCGGCAAGGCCGCAGTCCATGTCGCCAACTGTTACCCCCAGACTCAGGTTAACCTAGAACCATGGCGCAATGACTGGCAGGAAGTAGTGGCCGTGTTAGTGAGCCTGCCTCACACTAAGGTAATACTAGTGCCCTGCTACGTGCGCCCGCACAGCGGAAGTTCTCCTGCGTTGCGACTAGGTTGGATTCAGCATCTCCTACGCGCGCACCCACAGTGCACTGTGCTAGTCGGTGGAGATTTAAATGCACCGCATCCGACCTGGGGATATCCCTACTCTAGCGCCCGAGGAGCGATAATGTTGGACGCATTCAACCCATGCGCATTTCGCTCGCATCAATCCTGTGGACACCCCAACCCGTCGACAGGAGCATCCGCGCAACCCTTCATACTCCCCCGACCTTTCGTGGTGGCTCGGAGCTCGGGCTGTGTCTTGGGGCCGGGATCCGGACTCCTGGGGAAGTGACCACTATCCCATTCACCTCGGTTTAGCTCCGGATATAAAGCGCCCAAACAGAAGTCATTGCTTTGTCACAGACTGGGACTTGTTTCGGAAGGGCCTGAATACGTCCGTCTGTGAAGAAACCTCGGATCCGCTGCGTGTGCTATGTGCCGCCCTTCGGGATGCCACGCTAACTTCATGGGTAGGAGAGAACAGGCCTGAACCAGACGTACATCTTCTTAACCTGTGGGCAGCTCGACGCAGAGCAGAACCGGCGGCCAGTAAACAGCCCACAAATCCGGATTTACGCACTTCGTTGCACCGGCTCACTGCAGCCGCGCGCAGTCATGAACAATCACTGTCCCGTCAACGGTGGTTGGACTGGTGTGCCTCACTAGGCCCATTTTCCACCAGCGCGTCCATCTGGCGCACTTTTCGCCGTATAGATCGTAATGGCCGCCCCCAAAACACGGCAGCCGCGACATGCCTTGCCTCTGGACGTATTCCGAGTCAATTTGCTCCAGACGTGGCCAAGAAGTTCTTCCCGAAGTACGACCAAGCTCTTCCAGCATTTGTCACGTTGCCTACTCTTCCACCGGAGGCTGGGTCGAGCCCAAGCAAGGAAGACCTTGACGGGATACAGGCTCTATTCACCATGGCTGTGTTCGTTGCAGCTATTGGCAAGGCTAAACTGCGCACAGCGGTGGGCCCAGACGGTGTAACGTACATAGACGGTCCCGGTCTGCAGTGGTTACTCGACTGGCTCAACACTATCTGGGCGTCTCGCGACATTCCACTCACCTTGAAACATGCTGAAGTTGTACCTATCCCGAAACCTAGGAAGCCCTCAGACCGGTTGAGTAACCTCCGTCCTATCGCACACTGACATCCACCCTTTGCAAGCTGTTGGAACGAATGCTCGCCACGCGCCTTTCCTGGTGGCTGGAACGATACGTGTCCACACCTGGGAACAGAATATTGCCTGGACCATCTATCATCTATGGTGATTTTAGGTGGTCACGTAAGATCCGCACGATCTTGGCCATGGACGTTGAAAAGGCGTATGATAATGTAAGTCACTATGCTATAATCGGTATACTGCAGAGACTCCGCCTTCCAACAGCAGTATGCCACTTTGTGAAGTCCTTCCTTCATAACCATAGGCAGGGAACGCGTGGGCACTTTGATTCGGAGCGAGGCGTGCCTCAGGGCTCCGTATTGTCTCCTGTGCTGTTCAACGTGCCCCTATTACCCTTGGCGTGGCAGCTGGATAGCATACCGGACACGTCCTTTCTCGTCTATGCGGACGATATCAATGTGTGGTGAGTGCACGACAAATTGTCTAATCAACAAGCAGGTCTACAGGCTGCCGTGGACATTACCTTATAGTGGTGTTCACTTGTTGGCCTGAAGCTGTCTCCATCAAAAACTGCTTACACGTCTATCGCAAATCGTAAAGGTCAACAACGGCTGTCGCAGACATCGATATCTCTGTTTTTGAATGGTGAACCACTTGCCACCACTGGAAATCAGTGCAGCTGGGTCGGCATCCTCGTGGGTCCGCTCCACTCGACAAAAGGCCACCAGTATGCTACACTTGTTCCGCCGAATCGTACAGAAGTCAGGGGTGCCTTCTCTCGAGTCGTGCGTACGCTAGTGCGTGCTATCTTCCAGCCTCGACTCGTTTACCAAGCCAACTTTTAAACACCTTATTTTGCGCTACTGGGATCGCGTAGAAACTGCAAATAGAGAAGCAATGCGAGTCATCACTGGACTCCCTCGCATGACCTCTACACCGACACTTCAAGCCGAGGCGCAACTGAGCACGCTGAATGAAATTGTACACCAGCGTCGACCGGCACGTCGTTTAAAAATTCAATCAATTCCTGCCGCGGCAGCACGTGCATACTACTATGATCGTGCTTCGCCTCTGCTAGCTCGCTCTCGACCTCAGGCTACGGATAACCGGCGTCTAGGGTGCATAAAAGCATCCACCATCAAGTGAACCAGGCCAATCCACCGTTCCCTCGTGTCCCGCCAGAGGGCCTCCAAGTGATGTTGACGCAGGGATAGCCGATGGCATCGTCCACACAAGCCTAGTCTGTCCCACTATGCCATCCATCAACCAGACATGCACGTATTTCGCGGAGGCGCTACTTCCTTCTATGTTGGCGGAGCTGGTTGCCATTCGTGATGCCCTGGGCGCTTTAGCTTCTGCGCTCTGCACTGCCGCACCCCCGAGCTTGGAATTATACACGGATTCCACTCAGGCTGCTCGAGAGCTCCGGCGCGTAAACATACACTGGGTGTTGCATGTGAGGTGCACCAGATACTGCAATCATTTTCGTGTACTGTTCGCGTCCTCTGGACCTGCCGGAGCACGACCGCCCATGGTCTGGCCGAATCGGCCGCTCATCCGCAGCAGGTGGTGTTCCTGCTTCCGTATCCGCAGCTGTCACTGCAGGACACCCTACTCATTAAAAAAGATATTCTTCGGCGCTCCACGCGTGCCCTTCTCCCTCCGCGTGGGTCTGACTAGCGTCACTAAATAAGCTTTAGTGATGCTAGGTCTGGCCTTCCTGGCGGCTTAACCCGTGTGGAGAGGTTGTGCATCGAAGAATCGGCCAGGGAGTTGCACTGACGCCTGCTGTGCGAGCAACGGGGACTTCTAGTCTTGCGGATCCCTCCCCGACCTGCCCCTACTGTCCTGCCCCCGTTGCTGAGGCGACAGTAGAACACTTGTTAGGGACGTGTCCAAGGCTCCAATCAGCCCGAGTTCGACACATGGGGGCGACAGGGTATCGCCCAGGCCGCCCCCCCCCCCCCCGATATTCATCGGTGGACGCACGGCCCTCTTTACAAGGAACTCTTGGAACTCATTTCGGAAACTGGACTGTATAGTTTCCTAGTGCCCCGCATCATTGTGTTTTTTTTCTGTACTTTTGTGTCGTATTTCTGTCCTGTTTTGTCCATTGTTCCCTTGCTACTAATAATGCCCTGTGGCAAAATGACGCAATAAAAAAAAGCAATTCACGTGCTTTTGCGCCTCAAAAGGGGGTGCGCAAGCCACCTCGCGTTACAGACGCCCAGTTCGCGAAGCCGGGTGCCGCCGGTTGTAGCGCGTGCTGACGCGGTCCACCTTGGGAGAAATGTGAAAGCCTGCAGACAAAACGATCCGGGTCCACCAGTCATGCATGCGGAAGACGACGATGTAGATGGATATGACGATGACTACCACCATGAGCGTCGGCAGGGGGTGCAAAAGGGGCAGTTGCTTCCCCCTCCCCCCCCTCCAAGCCGCACCTGCAGACCTCCCCCTTCCCCCGCTTTTTCTTCCTCCTCCTCATCAGCTCTGCTCCCTCGTGCTTCCTTATTATCCCGCTGACGCTGGTGGTCAGAAACTTTTCAGAATGTTCATTGTGAACCAACCTCCCCCCCGTCCAAAAAAAAGGGGGGGGGGGTTCGATTTTTCTTCAGGGAGAGCGCACGTAGACATCACCAAAAAGATGTAAGCCAGCCACAACCGAATGCATTTACCGTGCAAATTCGGATCCTGGCTTTTTTTTTTTTTTAAGAAAGCGAAGTTGCCATTTGGGATGAATTCGAAACCTACTTTGTGAATTTCCGTATTAGCTACCCCCGGGTTCTTTCTTAGCCACCTTTCTTTCTCTGCTAAGGGAAGGCACTGAGCCAGTCACGCGGCGTGCCAATTTTATTTGAAAGGCTGGCTTCTGAGCGCGTGCAAAACGTTCTGATTGATGGATTGATTGTGGGGTTTAACGCGCCGACGCAACGCAGGCGATGAGGCGCGCCGTAGTGGGGGGCTCCGGATTAATTTTGACCACCTGGGTATCTTTAACGTGCGCCGAAATCTCGTACACACGGGCGTTTTCGCTTTTCGCCTCCATCAGGAAAGCGGCCGCCGCGGACGGGAATCGAACCCGCGACCTCGTGCTCAGCAGCACAACGCCTTAGCCACTGAGGCAACGCGGCGGGTGTGCAAAGTCTACTGCTGTTTGGAGTCGAAACATGTATTTTCTTTCTTTATACACCTTCGCAAGACCCTATCTGCAAGAAAAGAGGTTCGGGTTTTAGATGCGACTGCATCTCATTCACTCGCCTTGTCCCTGCATCCGGCGTCGTCGGCGTCCGCCCCTCCCCCATTCTCCTCGCCGCGCCAGCTGCGCTCTCCGCCGCTCACCCCCTCTCCTCTCCGACAGCGAGCACTCTCTCGCGAGGGGCATTGGATTGGATTCAATTGGCTTGGCTTGTATTGGCTTGTATTGGTTTGGATTGGATTGAATTGGATTAAAGTGGATTGTGTTGCGTCATAGCCGCGGCAGACGCACTGGCGCCGGCGCGTCCCCTCACCGTTATGCGCGGTATAAAACGCGGTGCCTGCGCCGCTCCGCTCCATCGTTCCAGCGCCGTTCCTCCGCTGTCCAACGCTGCAACGTGAACCCCCTATGCGTCGCATCTACACAGCGGTTCCCGCGAGGGGAGGTGAGAGTTTTTTTATTGTAATAATCCATTCGACACCGTCAGGCCCCACCGTGTTGCCCCCGAATGGACCATCGACATCAACAAAATGAATGTTTCCCCCAATTGCACACTGCACACCCCTCCTTTGCAATTGGGGCAAGGTGCCTCTGGGTGTGTGGTCTAAGCTAGTGCCACTAAATGAAACTTATTTAGTGGCTCTAGCAGGCACCTACCCAGGATTTTTTTTCGGAGGGGGGGAAGGGGGGGGGCAACCCAAAGTAACCTTTTTATGCAAATTAGGGGAGAGGGCGAGGGTACCTGCCGTTACTAGAACAAACACGATGAACGCCCAGCATTTACCATAAAGGCGCGTAAAACTGTATAGAGAAATGAAATTAAGTGTATCCGTCCTTAAGATCCCTATGCGAAGTTTGCAAAATTAACAAAAGAACTGCAGTAATTAAAATATTTACAGGAATAAATACGCGTACTGCACAGTAACTATACATTCCCTCTGCTAATGTTAATGCACATTTACGGAGCATCCCACACGTTATATGCAATCGAAGTCGGCAGAAACGGAAGTGCATGTAGGCACTCGAGAGTTCAGACCTCCGTGGCAAACCTCTTGCGCTTCCATATTTTTCTCCAAACAAAACGTGTGGCTACTAGTTATGAAGGAAGGAAACAAAATGATAAGTAAATCGGAAATGTCATACGCCTAAATAAGCTGACTGGATTGTGGACTTTGACTCAGGTTGCATGAGAGAAAGCTTCGCGTTTAATCATCTTCGATTTTTTTTGTATAGTCATAGTTTCGGCTCGCTTCCACTCCCACTCTGCACATAAACCATTGAAAGTTTCCGGCCAATGACGGTCTCACAATGGGCTGTACAAGCAAAAGAAGTTGGAGAAAGCAAAAAAAAAAAAAAAAGGAAGCATATGCGCCGCCCGGGAATCGAACCCGGGTCGCAAGAATGGGAATCTTGCATGATACCACTACACCAGCGGCGCCGATTTTTTTTTTTTTTTTTTTTGTAACAGTAACTTTATTTACAGATATACATACAGGGCCAGATGAAGTGGTTACTGAGGTTTCAGAGAACAGTGTAACATCTTTTGCTCACACAGACAAATAATCGCGTTCGGGAACTGAACAAGCCAAGACAAGATTCAGCGTGTTTCGCCAGGGAAGTGGAAACCATTCGTAGGCAGTGCCAGCAAAGCCACGCAGTGCTGGCGTGGTTCCTATTAGAAACACTTACAAATGGGCGATGGTGTCATTTGTTTACAGTATACGGTAATGAAGTAGGGGCAAGGGGTTGGGCGTAGAAGTCGTTAGTGGGCAGAAGTGGCCCATGGTGCTGTCCCGCTTCCGACCCTCAGATCAAGTCCCATCTCCTTTGCTGCTCTACCTTAAACTCCATGAGGGCTCGTGAGCCCCGCGCCAGTGAGTCGCGAAGCTCAGTGTCTGAATCGGGCCCGTCAAGGGCGGCCACTGCCCACTGCGCCTTCTGTACAAAGTGCCTCCACGCCGGCCGCGGGTTTTCGGCACATTCAACCACGTCGACTCTCGCCCTCCATAGCGAGTGGAGACCTAAGACGTGGACGCAGTCGCGGAGGAGCGGGTGCTCCGAGGCCGCCTCCAAGAACCTCAAGTTCATCCAGGTGAGCTGCCAGTACGTGTCGAAAGAGCACTGCAGCTCGTCCCAGAAATACGACGCCGTGTTGCACTCCAAAAAGACGTGCTCTGCCGTCTCCCTCCTTCCACACAACAAGCAGTTGGTCCCTCCAGGAAGAAAGAAGCCTGCGACAGCGGAGTGCTACGCTTCTATTCCACATGTGGCTTCAGCAGTCACCCTAAGGTGAGGGCAGTTAGACAGCAGTTATCTACGCTCAACACGCTTATTCCCCTGTTTCGTTTGATTCGCGATCGCTGCGCCGCCTGCCGCCGCTTCTCCACGGCGTTTGCGGGATTAGCGCTGCGTGGCTGATAGGTGGTCATGCAGTGTTTTGGTTCTCTTTCGCTTCTCTTTGCCTTTCCGCGCACTAAACAACTTGTTCGTGACGTCTGTAAGCTAACTGCACGTTTAGGGCACTTAAAAAAAACCGCTGCGTCTTGGTAGAGCGCTCTAACGCCAACAAGAGCTGCCAGGGGAGGCGGTTCTGCGCGCTTCTTGGCCGCTCTTGCGGGCGACGGCGACGGCAGTGCATATCACCGCTGTCACCTTCGAACACGTCAGCACAAGTGAATTATATTTATTGTCGCCTCGTTTAGACCTGATATTGGCACTGTAAGAGGTTGGTTCGTTTTGCAGCGCAGAAAACAAATGCGGCTTTGCTTCGAATATGTACGTCGTAGAAAAATATGTTTCGGGGATGTGATAACCCAATAGCTGACAAAAACTTGTGCCTTTTATGGGAGTATAAGCCACGCGAAAATGTTAAGTACACTCAAAGGCTGTGCATTGTCAGATATGTGCCCACTCATGCCTTATAGTAAGAACCAAGGTGTATGTTAATGAAACCACACTCTAAGAACTAAAGGAGTCCCACCAATTCCCAAAGGGAATAGAAACCCTTGTCCCATATACGATTCCCTTTTCCAGCATCAGGCAACTCCCTTTTTAGCAGAATAGCCTTACCCTTCACAAGGGAGTCGCAGGCCTCTCGCGGAGAGGGGGTCGAGGTATTCTCACAGGAGTTGCGGGAACCGCGTCCGGCAATTCCCTCACCACGGGTCGAATAATTCCTCCAGTCAGGGAGTTATACAATTCTTTACCAGAATCTTGCTATGCCTCGGCCAAGAAGGTTAACTTACACCCCTCAGAATTACCTTATTCCACCAAACAGCATTTTGCAATACTTCACCAGGAAGGGTTAGCGTACTCTTTTCAGAATCATTGTATTCTTTCAACCAGAGTCCCATAATGCCTCCTCAAAGAGGGCTAGCTTACTCTTTGACAGAACTAATGTATTCCTTTGAAGCAGGATCTATGCACTACCTGCGAGTTGCCGAACTCTACTATTCAGAGGCATTACGATGTTACCTTTAACAAGACTACACTTTAGCATCCACAACAGCATTAGTGTCAGCCCTCTTTACTTCATGTTTACAAACTGAAATACAGTAAAATTACTTCACAAGTAAACATAGCAAAGCGTCTTTACAAAAAAAAGCTGTCGTTTGTGCTTAGCCAAAAAAAAAAGACAAATCGTTTTCACACTGCATTTCATGCTTTATTTTGACATCCTCACACACGTCGCTCCACCTGTATTGCAGTTGCTGCTTTTATGACCGAAACCATCTGCTCTGTCGGTTGTAGGCCGAGCATCATCTCAAAAAGCAGACAGGTCCGCTTTGTCTTTGGGGCATACTGGATGTTGAAAGTCCAGTAGACTGCCAAAAGCAAAGCGAACCCGTCCACTATGTCCATAGCCGTCAGCTGGAGCTCTTCGAAGTGCACGGTCACGGCTCCAGATTTCTCCGCAGTTTGGCCCGAGAACAAGATCCTGGGGTAAAGGGAAGTCTCTCCTGGCTCCTGCATAAAAAGCACACAAATGCAAGTACCAGAAGAAACACAAGTAACAGTATTTTGCTCTTCCTTCCTCAGTGGACAAACCACTGTACAAAGCGATTCTCAGGAAAACGAATCGCTAGTTAGTAGTCTATACACTTAAAGCTAACAATTTAGTGACTATGCTAACGATTCATCAATGTGACATTCACAATTGTCTACTGATGAGGCAAAATGCTCCCTTTAGCAAATTTGAATTGCTGTGATGGTGATTGCTGAGCCTGATTCACAAGTACTACACTGGATTTCACTTACTCAACATACAGAAGAAAAATATGCATACCAGCTTTGAGAGCAAGGCCTCTGGCTTTTCTTTCACCAGCACTGCCACTGAAAAGCCATCTGAGAAGAACGAGAGCACGGATTAATTTAAAGCATCGGGGTCCTGATCCCCTATTCAAATTTTAAACCAACAAGGTCCTCCTCCTCTTTTTTTTCCAACCACTTTCAGAAAAAGCAGCCAGACCAACAAGAGAACCTGCAACCTCAGGCCAACCTGCAAGTACTTGGTGTTATCAAAAAGGGTGGCTTGAAGACAAGCAATATTACAGCAAAACTGTCAGCCTCTCATTATTGGAATTAATCATGGGATCAGTGAACAGTAACAAGGCCGAATCATGGAGAGTAACAAGTGGCAAGCAGAAAATAAATGCCGCACAGCCGCATTCCTAATCCCCATCAATCTTGAAGCTGCACATCGAATCTTACTACTCGTGACCAAATAAGTTTATTAAAAAATACTGCAGTGTTTGGCAGTTTGAAAAAGCTACAGCATTAATGCACTGCAGTGGAAGCGACACATTTTTAATCAAGCAGAAAGTTGGTTACGCAGTTATGTTATGTCTCTAATGACATTTATAATAAAACACAACTAAGGTCAGTCGATGCTAGAAAGCAAAAGTGTATGCAAATGACACCATGAAGGCTAAAAGACACATTTTTATTTGCCAGATGACTATGGCAAAGTGACCAAAGATGAAGTGTTTAATACTTACAGCTGTCTGCCGCATCAGGCATCTTTGCTCTCTTTCTGCTGCCGAACGCCAGGCGATCACAATATGTTGTTGAACAGCACTATTGTAGAATAGCTCTGGAAACATCCACGGGAAACACCTTTACGTTGTAGCGCCTGTAATAAGTAAAAAAAAGTTCACTATAATGCTAAATGCACGCTGCTTACTAAATACAGCACCTAGCACCAGTTTTACCACATGTCCGCGTGAAAATATTCAGCCTAAAGTTCTAGCTTGTCAACACTCGCCATGAAACAAAACGTACTGCAGTATTCATTTTTCAATACTGCGTTTTACGGTAGCAGTTACTTGGCTCTTTCTTGAGAAAACAGTACGGAATTTCACCGGAAATGGGCTTCACTCTTATTGCAGTCGCGCAAGGTAATAAGAAAAAAAGTCCAATAGACAAAGCAACACGCCAGCGGTTCCGTGAAATTTTGTTGTGGCTACTGCAGCCACATAAACAATTAATCGCGATGAAATGTCCTGCCGTCAACGTTTTATTAGCGTAAGTATTGTTTTCTAACAACACGGGACCAGAGGCTACAAGGCAACGCACTACACAAGGGGTTCGGAACGCACAAACGTTCACGTCCTTTTTTTTTTTTTTGCGAGACATCTATGCAAACTTCGAGTTTGAATTGAAACCTTGTGACCTTTGACTGCGTTATATTTTAAGGGGTAACCAAATAAAGTGACGATACCAACCTAACTGATTGGGTAATAAACTGGTTACGGTGTTGCTGTCGCCGTCACTCACTTCTGCCTCGTCAGACGCGCCAGATGGAAACGGAACCGACGGATAAGCCCGGCGGCAGTGTAATTACCTTGTCGCTCGACAATATATTTACGTTGCTCAAGAAGATAATGAAACGAAAGCCTAATTTATAGCTAGAGGTTAAAGCGCTGGACACATGTACGATTAGTACACGCGATTCGCATGCGACTGATCGTTACGATTGATCGTTAGGGCCTGTTTTGGGTCGTTCGCTGGTCCGAGGAGGCTCACGACGTGCGATTGGCAAGCCAGATGCAGTCGTGCCATCATTGCGATCGTCGTGAGGCCACAGACAATGAGAGTCCGCTGAGCCCCAACCGCCCGCAACAGGCTTGCGTTGCTCGGGTCGGCTCGGGTGTTGGAAACTTTAGGCTTAGCATTCTGGCGGACATTTGATCGCCGCTATCTGTGCAACTGCGGATGACAATCCGTAACACAACTTTTCACCACACTATCATCCTTTTTCTCGCGTGTGAAACTTTATTTGGGGTATAACGGCCGTTTGAGCGATCGGTGACCAAGACATCTGCGTAGCCTGTTTAGATGCTTCCGCGCAGGTATCGCCATCTCTCGACCGCTCGGCGCACCGCGCGCCGCGGCATCCACGGCCGGTCAGCGCAGGCTTGCATAGCGGCAGAATCTGATCGCCGCTTTTAAAATAAGCCCTGACAACAATCCCTAGCACAATTTTTCACCACATTAACACCTACTTTTTCGCATGTGAAACTTCTTAGCGAACAGATTGATTCGGGAGAGCAGCGACAAGCGGTTGCTACCGTGGTCTGCGCCGGTTCGAGCCGCTGAATGTGTCGAGCTGGCAGGCGCGGCCGGCGTGAGCGCGGACTGTTCCCGAAGGCAGAAAACGCTTCAAGATTGCTTGCTTTATCAATTTCTTGCGAAAAAAAGGCGCGGAATCTACAAATTCAGCTCAGCGATCGTCGTAGTTGACCATGCAGCAAAAACAGTGGGCGGAGCGACGCCGACGACACATCGCATGCGCGCATCGGGCCATGTGTCTCAAATTCACGCGTACGGCTACTCGTGGCGACAGTCGTAACGATCAGTCGCATGCGAATCGCGTGTACCAATCGTACATGTGCCCAGTGCCTAAAGAAGCCAGCTTAATAAATCCGCAACTCATACTGCACACGAGTCTTGTTTCAACGCATGCTGAACGTCGTGAACCTGCGATGGATGGGAGCACGGCCGCTTGTTCGAAAAACATAAAGCCGGAAAAAGGATAGCTAGAACTGGTGTCACACAAATGAAAGCACATGTATGTGACCACTTAATTCGTCGCAAGAACCAACAACGCTAAGCAGTACTCACGAGCGCCAGTTGTTATAAATACAGCTGAAGTTTTGGCGGGAACGAGCGCGAGCTCTCCCGTACCGCGCAAGAAAAACTGAAATGGTGACTTACGTTTTCAGCGGCGGCCGCAGCAGCCAAACGATGTTATTCCACCAGTCAGGTATACTTCAAACACAGCCACCGGCACCAAAACGCACCTCACAGACACGTACAGGAGTACTACGGCGGTTTCAATGCCACAAAAAGAGACGGAGACGTCGGAGAGACGCGTCCGTTCGCCAGCCCCGCCGCGATGAAAAGACCGCGCAAAGGTACAACGCTCAAGTAGTCCGACGGACACCGTTGCGTTAGAACACACAAATGACCCATTCCTAGAGGACGTGTAACACTACCTCGCACGCTCTTTTGAATACGCTGCGTTTTATTTTAAGTACGCTTTGTTTCAGGGCCCGGTGCTGTGGCTGTTTAGGTAACTACTTTTTCATACGATTTCAAAGAGTTCGCGTCCGCCATAGAGGTGTCTGCCTTTTTGCACACCTGAAAGCGTGCAGCTGAAGTTGATAGAGTCGATATACTGTTTTATTCTCTCTCGCGGAGGATATACGAACTCCATCGATGCGAGACAGAGTCGGTACGCTGTTCTATTCTCTCCCGCGAAAGGGGTACAACCGCCGCTTAGCTCCATCAAGAGTGGGGAGAGTTCGCCAGCAGTTTTATTCTGGTTTCCTAGTAGAGTGAACACGCCATCTAACGCCACGCGTGGTGCGGAGGGTGTCAAACGACCCTTGCAGGAATAGGAACGCTGTTTGATTCTTCAACTACTCCCCACATTTCTTAGAGTGCATGGGAAAATGAATGGTCTGCAAGTCAGGAATAAATAGAATAGTCGTACGGGAATGAAAAAAAAAAAAAAAACCGAGTGCAGCCTCTGAAATGCTAAAGACGTTTGTTTGAGCAAGGTAGTATTCACCAGACCAACTAGATCCGAAATGCACTATTTCGCTACACAAGGGGGGGGGGGGGGGGGGGGTAGGAGGAGGACGCTCAACTATCGTTGTTTACAAATGCGGAGCGAAATCAACGAATGGACGTTTTAGTAATCACACACACAAGCTGCGTGTTGACTTTTCGTTTGTTTTTCGCCTTCAACGAACGGCTGATCACTCGGCGGACGCATTTTTTGAAGAATACAGGGTAGGCAGTTCACAAGCGATACGAGGTGTCGTTGGAAGAGTTGATTGATTGATTGCAGGGTTTAACGCGCCGACGAAACGGAGACGATGAGGCACGCCGTAGTGGAGGGCTCCGGATTAATTTTGACCACCTGGAGATCCTTAACGTGCGCCGAAATCTCGTACACACGAGATCGTTGGAAGATGGTCGTATCTGATAAGGGTCTCTGATTTTGGATTATGCTAGATTCTGCAGTCTCCCTGTGTCATATGACGATGTTTCGAAGAAGAGTTTGGTCACGGACGGGATTACTCTATAAGCCCAGCTTTGCGCTTCTGTGGAGGATAAATGTATCAGATGAATCTTTGCGAGCGCTCACCTCGGGACAAGACGACACAGCATTAAATTTGTCGTCGTGTGCTGACTCAGGAGTGTAATTTTGCATTATCCATCGTACTTCTTTGGTACAATGTTTGTGAAATTTATGCCGCATTGGCTTGTTCGTGGTACTGATCAATATCTGATATGTGATACTGGAAGGCGTAACTTGCGTGCTGTCAGGTATGAGTGCTCCGCTGGAATTTCTAAGTGCACAAAGTCGATTTACATCATAGTGTGTATGGCCGCTACATGACCATCGGAGGAAACACTGCTTACGGAGACACGACACTGCCACTAAATTTCAGGGCAGCGGAATTGCAATCAGCTGCATGCAAATGCTGGCTTCGGGACGCCGGCCTGTGACACGCCCGGCGCTCAAATACATCTCACTAAGATCGCGCCATAAACGTTTATACTCTCGTGAACACACGACGCTTGCAAACAGAGTGCCTGCTCCACGTTATTCGGTATTTCGAACGCGGACAAACGGTAAATCGCTGTCTTGAACGAGCCCCAAAAGCAACGGCGACGTGGGGGAGCGGGCCGGGGACTCCCGCGCCTGCTTTCGAAACGGGCCGCTAGGGGGATTTCAGTGGCGCCCCTACAGGCCGCGCTCGAGGCGTATAGGTCTGTTGACGGGCCCACGCGAACATTTCGCCGACATGCCCCACCCATTAGTCTAGCAATAAAGTACCAATGAAAGCGCGGGCGAACTTTGGAGAAAGAGCGAAGCGGCCTTCGTGGCGTCAGCTCGTGGACAATTAATTCCATTGTGCGGACGCCGCATGTGGCGCGTATTCTTTAAAAGACGCTTCTTGCCTTCATACTTAGCTTCACCTTACGCGGGCGACCTGCACAAGCAACTGCAATTTTTTTACAGCCGTGGAAGTTGCCAAACAGTGTAAAGTTGCCCTCGATTATCTCTGTTTATCCATAAATTGGGAAATTGTGAGCGATGTCCGACAGGAATTCACTGGCGCGCCTTACAAGTAATGCAACTGGACAGATTGGCTCACCGCTTTCCAACTGAAAGTTAGCCCTCACAACTTGCACATGCTCCGCTACCTCACCCGGTCCGAGTGTCTTTGAAATTCAGCGAAAATATCTCGTCATCTATACACCATTTTCCTTGCTAGAGATGGGCGCCGCCATTTGCTTTTTCTGACCGGACGCTAGCGCCGTCTATGAAGCGACCGCCGAAACTTCCGCGCTGGGCTGTTAAGTGCTCCGTTCTTTCCGTGCGTCTGCTCGGTACCCGTGCATTACCAAGTGAACCGTAGTGGTTTGGCGTTAAGTTAGCGGTTGCAGTGCTTGTGTGTGTGTGTTCTGTTTTGTTTTCATCATCTGCGGACGGATTTTAGGTCTTCATTTGCTGCCAGAGCGGAAAATGCCGCTCCCGGCTGTTGCGAGCAGCAGTAGCAGTGTAGTGGTGGTGCCGGTGGTGCTCCGCAGTTCCGTGATGCAAACGTACCGGTATGGCACCGACTGACATAGAAATCGATATCGGGGAGTAAATACGTGTTTTCAATGCCACCGTGCTCGTTATGTTCACCGATTAGTCATGTTTACGGAAGCGCGGACGTCGAATGCGAAGCGCGCACAGCATATGTGGGTCACGGTGATCCGTGCTCGCGATGGACTTTCGACGAGGCGATTGCTACGCTGTTGACATTGCAATGTAATATAATCTTACTTAACTAGACTTATGACGGTTACTGACGAAACGAAATTACCTGGGCGGAAAAATAACGCGACTGCACAACCAGACAAATTACTATTCGAAGGTTGAGCAGAAGGGTCGACGTTCGGGCGAGTTAATTCTGGTTGATCATGATCGTGATTATGATTGACCTAACTCTGCGCAGCGCATGTGGCCTGTCGCTCCGAGCCCACCTTTGTGAAACCGCTGCTTGCACCACAAATGCTTTACGCGACCAGCAGTAACTGATTTGTAATTGTAATTAGATTCCGTGACAACGTAAAAGGATTAGAAGCTTTTCCTTTGACCGCGTTGTGAACAGGTTGAGCTATTTTCCAAATGCAGCGTTCACGCGTATCTCGAGCTTCGTTTCCACATTGGGCTGCCTGCTTATCCTGCTATCGACCAGCAGTGTGCGAAGGAGAAAGTTATCCTTTCATATCGTGAGGCAGTGTAATGCGTCGGCCTGAAAAAAAGTAAACAAAACGCCGTGATTTTAAAGGTTAGATTCGATGAAAAGGGTATTGTTTATTGCCAATCGGCTGCAATGACCAAACAATATATGGTATTTTAAATTGACTACAAGGAACCAGAAGGTATTGTAATGTTGTATTGTATCGGCGCTCGTGAAAGATCCTCAGGTGGTCAAAATTAACCTGGAGCCCTCCACTACGGCGCGCCTCATCACCCAGAAGTGTCGGGGCGTTAAACACCATAATGAATCAATTAATCAATCAACCAATCAATCAATGCTGTATGGTAAAGGATAAAGTTGCTTCTAACATTTCAGGGGGTTCCGTTCCCTGTCGCAGCTTTGCGTGTGATAAATGGATTTTGCTCCGTCTGCTTGCCGTCCAAGTGCACCCAACAAACCCTGGAGTTGGTCGTTGGTATAAAGTCGTTGCGATTTATCAGCGGCATCCACCAATATCTCAACTCGGTGTGTGTTGGGAAGCGATGCAGCAAAAACACGCCGCAACCGCACTGCATTTTCTCCAGGCAGTGTCGTGCACATGCGTGCTGTCAGCGACTGTTTCTCGCTTTCTCTGGTTGTTCAATAACCCACCACCGCGCAGTGCTGACCAAGTGACGTTTGCGCCTTGAACGGCATCGCAGCATTGGCTAAAACAGTTGAAAGTTCCGCAAAAACTAAGCACGCGGTGCGAAATACCCCCTGTATACGCAGCGGAGCATACCGCGCCGAGCGATGTTAACAGCCCAGCGCGCACAGGCAACACTGGTCGGCCGCCGGGAGAACTGGTTTGAGAGTATTTTCCTCCCTCCACCCCTTACCCAACCCTCAATCACCCTTCCCACACCCTTTAACGAGCGATGGGAGACCTTGCTAACCAGCCCCGCCTTGGAAGACCAGCTCGTCCTGATCTCCAGGGGCCAGGCAGCCGCGGTAGCATATGGGTCCCGTGAAGTGGGAACCACCCCATCCGGCACGTAGTCGCCGCAATTTTGTGTGGCTAAATAAAGTTGTTCTCTCTCTCTCTCTCTCCTTTCCCGGCTGCTTATGGAAAATGGTGTATACTGACTGCGCCCATCGGATAGTTCCCAAAAGCAGCTGACGAATTTCCCCGCAGGTGGCGCCTTGACAGTGAAGGTGTTGTGATGAGCAGCGCCACGGCCCGGTCCCCAGCTCCGCAGGGGTGCCTACACCGCTAGGCATTCGGTGCCTTGCAACACCGCGTACCTCACCGTGTGTGCGTTGGACCCCAGTGCCTAGAATATATTCTAGGCACCATAGTTGGACCCACCGAAATGATAAACGATTTACCTTTTTTTTTCGAGCAGCTTACATAAACAGGTAGTCAAGCGATGTGTCTGTAACTCGCAGCAAGACAGGATTCTTTTCCTTCTTTTAGAAGCGGCACAACGATAGCCTCTTCCATGTTCTTGGAAATTGACCTGTTTGCCATATTTTGTTAAAGAGAGAGAGTATTGCATGCAGGCTGTCACTGTGTAGGTGCCTGATCATGTGATAGCTGATTCTATCAGTTCCAGCCTCCAGGGGCTGTCTTACCACATGTCGAGAGTGCACTTATCACTTCAAGCATGGTAAATGGGGCATTGTGTCCCTCATTCAAGCGTTGTTTCAGACGAAGGGGCTGGCGTCTTCTTGCGGGAACAGGTTAAGCGCCAGGCACAACTGGAGGAAGAAAAACAGACAGGAAAGGGCCGCACTAACAACTCAGCTTTATTCGCTCCGAAAGCGATTATAAAGGAACGAAAAAAACACCATGTAATACTACAGGATTTCCCGCTCAATATAATCCAAACGCCAGTGAATATAATCCAAACGCCAGTGAATATAATCCAGGCGCCAACCAATATAATCCAGAACCCACGCAGTGCACAACACATGACAGCGCTTTGTAATTTACTTGGCAACCAATACCATCCGGGCGCAGTGTATTTTCATCCAAGTTAGATGAACTAGGTTACGTGAACAGTTTAACCAGACGACCTAAGAACTGCACAATAAAACAGTCACGTGACTATCCAGCACTCTCGCCTAATTACTATAGTGAATACGAGGATGGTGTCATGGGTATGAATTATCGCATTTACATTGCTCGCTTACTCGAAATTTTAGGGGAAACTGCCACAATGCCTAACTCTCGAAACCCAATACGGGCACGAACGTAGGACAGGCAGGCGGCGCTGCTGGCGCTAGAGTTCCTGTATACACCATTTTCCATAAGCAGCCGGGAAAGGAGGAAAATACTCTCAAACCAGTTCTCTCGGCGGCCGACCAGTGTTGCCTGTGCGCGCTGGGCTGCTAACATCGCTCGGCGCGGTATGCTCCGCTGCGTATACAGGGGGTATTTCGCACCGCATGCTTAGTTTTTGCGGAACTTTCAACTGTTTCAGCCAATGCTGCGATGCCGTTCAAGGCGCAAACGTCACTTGGTCAGCACTGCGCGGTGGTGGGTTATTGAACAACCAGAGAAAGCGAGAAACAGTCGCTGACAGCACGCATGTGCACGACACTGCCTGGAGAAAATGCAGTGCGGTTGCGGCGTATTTTTGCTGCATCGCTTCCCAACACACACCGAGTTGAGATATTGGTGAATGCCGCTGATAAATCGCAACACCTTTGTACCAACGACCAACTCCAGGGTTTGTTGGGTGCACTTGGACGGCAAGCAGACTGAGCAAAATCAATTTATCACACGCAAAGCTGCGCCAGGGAACGGAACCCCCTGAAATGTTAGAAGCAACTTTATCCTTTACCATACAGCATTGATTGATTGGTTGATTGATTAATTGATTCATTATGGTGTTTAACGCCCCGACGCTTCATGGGTGATGAGGCGCGCCGTAGTGGAGGGCTCCTGGTTAACGCTGCATTTGGAAAATACCTGAACCTGTTCACAACGCGGTCAAAGGAAAAGCTTCTACTCCTTTTGCGTTGTCACGGAATCTAATTACAATTACAAAACAGTTACTGCTGGTCGCGTAAAGCATTTGTGGTGCAAGCAGCGGTTTCACAAAGGTGGGCTCCGAGCGACAGGCCACATGCGCTGCGCAGAGTTAGGTCAATCATAATCACGATCATGTTCAACCAGAATTAACTCGCCCGAACGTCGACCCTTCTGCTCAACCTTCGAATAGTAATTTGACTGGTTGTGCGATCGTGCTATTTTTCCGCCCAGGTAATTTCGTTTCGTCAGTAACCGTCATAAGTCTAGTTAAGAAAGATTATATTACATTGCAATGTCAACAGCGTAGCAATCGCCTCGTCGAAAGTCCATCGCCAGCACGGATCACCGTGACCCACATATGCTGTGCGCGCTTCGCATTCGACGTCCGCGCTTCCGTAAACATGACTAATCGGTGAACATAACGAGCACGGTGGCATTGAAAACACGTATTTACTCCCCGATATCGATTTCTATGTCAGTCGGTGCCATACCGGTACGTTTGCACCGCGGAACTGCGGAGCACCACCGGCACCACCACCACACTGCTACTGCTGCTCGCAACAGCCGGGATTGGCATTTTCCGCTCTGGCAGCAAACGAAGACCTAAAATCCGTCGGCAGATGATGAAAACAAAACAAAACAGACACACACACAAGCACTGCAACCGCTAACTTAACGCCAAACCACTACGGTTCACTTGGTAATGCACGGGAACCGAGCAGACGCACGGAAAGAACGGGGCACTTAACAGCCCAGCGCGGAAGTTTCGGCGGTCGCTTCATAGACGGCGCTAGCGTCCGGTCAGAAAAAGCAAATGGCGGCGCCCACCTCTAGCAAGGAAAATGGTGTATATGCTCCCTACAAGAGCAAGAGTTGCGCCTTTGATTTCGATCGCCGTCACATGCCCAAAAAGCATCCACGCACCGCGATGCGGCTGCAACGCCATTGCTGCCCTCTGCTGTAGGCGTCTTTCGTTCATTTTGCGCCGCTGCCATGTCGCATTCGTAGTTCGTAGCGCGAGAGCGACAAGCCGCAACACGCTAGTACATGAAGAGTATCTTTTAGATGCAAAGCATCTGATTCACTCGCCTTGTCCCTCGCGCGTCGTCGTCGTCGTTGTCGTCGGCGTTGTCCACCCCTCCCCCATTCTCCTCGCCGCGCCAGCTGCGCTCTCCGCCACTCACCCCCTCTCCTCTCCGATAGCGAACACTCTCTCGCGAGGGGCATTGGATTGGATTCGATTGGATTGGCTTAGATTGGGTTGGATTGGCTTGGCTTGGCTTGGATTTGAATTGGATTGGATTAAAGTGGATTGTGTTGGATTGTGTTGCGTGATAGCCGCGGCAGACGCGCTGGGGCCGCCGCATGTGCAGTACTCTCTCTTCCGCGGTTTCCTCTCCTTCGGGCGCGCTGCGCATGTAACCGGTGTCCCGTTCTCCGGCGAAGCAACATCCACGCTTGGCTCAAACACCTAGAGTCCACGCCGCTTTACAAGTACGCCAACGTCGTCATCGACTGGGACCGGCTTACGCAGTCCCCTCAACGTTATGCGCGCTATAAAACGCGGTCCCTCCAACGCTCCGCCTATGCGTCGCATCTACACAGGGGTTCCCGCGAGGGGAGGTGGGAGTTTTTATTTTTTTGCACAACTTCAGTACGCGGTCATGTGAGTCGCCTAATCGTTGCCATAACGGGGTGCTGTGCGCCGAATTGCACAAACCGTGCGGAAAGCAGCGGGAAAGCCTTCTTCTCGATTCCGTACGGGAAATCTGTTCTCCGCCGTCGCCTTCAGTGGCTGCTGCGTTTACACCGTTCGGCCCCAACATCCAGAGGGGCAAGAATATGCGAGGTAAAGTTTCCTTTATTGCTTGAAACTGTCCCGCGTTTCTTTTATTCACTGGTAACCAGGTTCAGGAATTCGAAAGGAAAATGCGGAGCATACACCATCATCGCTTGCAGGGCGTATTTTTGTTGGCGTAGCGCCGCTTAAAACGAGTCTGAAAAGTACCTCAGCCGTAAGCACAATTGCAATTCAGTGCAACTTAATTTGGTATGATGTACAAAATCTTACATTACGTGCTCTTAATAGCACCGGGTGCGTTTTCGTATGCCATGTTATATGCTTTATCGATTGTACAGCCTCTTTCGGTGTTTTAGCTATGATTGATGGTTCGCACGCAGGATCATTTCTCGCCAGACCAGTTTGAGGAGCCGACCATCAAAGGAAAGAAACGGCTCAAACCACATGCTGTCCCTAGTGTGTTTTCAAGTGAGTAGAATACTAGTAGTCAAATACGTCTTTATTTACTTTTATTGCTTCATATTTGTGAAATGAAGTGTTCATGCAGACCTACCCTTGCCAGTATCGGAGTGCACACAGGCCAGCTTACCCAAGGATGAATCAGGTTAGAATGAAGCCTGGTTTGCTAAATCGTACAGATTAATACATTGTATTTTGTGTGGCTCTTGACAGAATTTCAGCCTTTCAAATATTACGAGGTGGTTTTATGGTATTATGATCCTTTGTGTACTGCAGGGTTTGAGCATTCTGTGCTCGTTTAGTGTGGAGTAGTAGACTAGATTGCATTTTGCCATTCAGTAATATTCACAAATTCACAATTAGTCACAAATTCACAAATAAAATTCACAAATTCACAAATAATATTCACAAATAAAAGATGCCGAATATCGAATCGAATATTAATTTCTTTTTTTTTCCACAGGTCTCGGTTTTCCACGGATTTCTTTAGAAGAATGAAGCTGCTGCACATGTTTGGGACCCATGACTTTTTCTATAACCCGGAAATCACGCTTTTCAACTCCCATTCGCAGCAGTCCAGCCGCCGAACCACTTTAAGAATCCTGAGTGAGCACGATATATGGGGTTGGAAAACGAATTGCGCTATAGAGTTGCCGCATTGCAACCATACGCAGAGACTACACAGCGCCGTGTAACTCCGAAGCGAGCACGTTGCGAGCATGAATAATATGATGCGAAAACACGGGAGGACTACAATCACGGGCCATGATGAGGCACGCTTTTGGAGAGCCGCGGGGCACTTATGAAAAATCTATTCTACTATTAGAAAAGTTGAATAGTAAATGTTCGATTCGCGAAATGAAGTATTCGCAGAGCTGCTATTCTATTCGTATTCGAGTATTCGCACACCCCTAATAATAAAGCAAAGCGCGCGTTACAAAAAAAAAAGCAAAAAAATTCCCGCGCCTTCCCGCGAGGGGAACACGAGTAAATGCAGAGCATTGGGGCCTCAGTACTGGTTGAAGGCAGTGTTGCTTCCATCGCTTCTTCCGTGATGCTGGAGTAGCAGACACGAGTAAACGTGGGAGCGAGCGTCAACCAAGGAAGGAAGGAGCAACGCAGTGACTGAAGGACGAGCGACCGCTAGCCGCTTTATATTTGCAGCGGGCGCAGTAGAGGGAGAGCAGTACGGGGGGAGAGCGCGCATGCGCAAGCAGCGCGCGCCCTTCCACGCCCCACCGCGCTGCTATCACGCACCTGTTACGCCGAGACCGCGACGGAGCGAACGGGCTGACTACGACGCATGCGCGCGCCAGCTGCTGTTGAGAGAGAGGAGGGAAGGAGGAGAGACGCACCTGCTGCGGACGCGGAGCTGTGGACGCCGTCCGAGGCAGGAAGAGGCGAGGCTAAGAAACGCTCTGCATTAAAAAAAAAAAAAAGCAGCGACGTCGGGGCGCGCTCACGCTCTCCTCGCGCGGTGAGCACGACTCCTCCAAGCCCGACGGTTGGCTTTCCCACGCTGCTTTGGATGTTCGGCGGTCAAGATGGCGGACCTATGCGCAACTCTTGCCCCCGTAGGGAGCATATACAGGAGCTCTAGCTGGCGCCGTTCAACAGCGCCACCCACGGAAGAAAATCGCAAAAATGGTCGGGAGATGCCCTGGAGTGTAGGTGTGGAGAACACGTGTTTCCGTGTTGTTTAAAGGGGCAAACTCTCGTTACCGTGATGATGTTAGTCATGCGAAATTCACTTTTTTTGTCAGAAATTAGGTCCGGGCGACACGCGTTCTGTTTAATTAATTACCTAATACACCTCCACACCTACACTCCAGGGCATGTCCCGACCATTTTTGCGATTTTCTTCCGTGGGTGGCGCTGTTGAACGGCGCCAGCAGCGCCACCTGTCTGCCCTACGTTCGTGCCCGTATTGGGTTTCGAGAGTTAGGCATTGTGGCAGTTTCCCCTAAAATTTCGAGTGAGCGAGCAATGTAAATGCGATAATTCATACCCATGACACCATCCTCGTATTCACTATAGTAATTAGGCGAGAGTGCTGGATAGTCACGTGACTGTTTTATTGTGCAGTTCTTAGGTCGTCTGGTTAAACTGTTCACGTAACCTAGTTCATCTAACTTGGATGAAAATACACTGCGCCCGGATGGTATTGGTTGCCAACTAAATTACAAAGCGCTGTCATGTGTTGTGCACTGCGTGGGTTCTGGATTATATTGGTTGGCACCTGGATTATATTGGTTGGCGCCTGGATTATATTCACTGGCGCTGGGATTTTATTGAATGGGAAATCCTGTAGTTGCACCACGTGTGAAAGCGATTACAGCTGGAGCACCCTCCTTACTAATCGTTCAAATAATTCATCATCATCATCATCACCAGCCTATCTACGCCCACTGCAGGGCAAAGGCCTCTCCCATTATTCTCCAATTATCTCGGTCCTGTGCCAACTGTGACCAATTTATCCCCGCAAACGTCTGGATCTCATCTGCCCATCTAACATTCTGCCGTCCCCTGCAACGCTTGCCTTCTCTAGGGATCCACTCTGTTACCCTTAATGACCAGCGGTTATCTTGCTTTCGCATTACATGCCCTGCCCACGTCCATTTCTTCTTCTTAATTTCTACTAATATGTCTTTAACACCAGTTTGCTCCCTGACCCACTCCACTCTCTTCTTGTCCCTCAATGTTACACCTATCAGTTTCCGCTCCATTGCCCGCTGAGTCGTTCTCAATTTAAGTTGAACCCTCTTAGTGAGCCTCCAAGTTTCTGCCCCGTAGGTGAGTACCGGTAAGATGCACTTTCTTCTTCAGCGACAATGGTAGGCTGCTATTCATTATCTGAAAATGTCTGCCATATGCACCCCACCCCATTCTGATCCTTCTAATTATCTCTGCCTCGTGGTTGGGATCTGGGGTCACAACTTGGCCTGAGTAGATATATTCGCTTACCACTTCCACTGCCTCGCCACCTATCTCAAACTGCTGTGCTGTCCCGAGGTTATTTATCATTACTTTAGTTTTCTGCATATTAATTTTCAGGCCCACGGTTCTACTCTGTTCGCCCAGTGCGGAAAGCATGCTTTGCAATTCGTCCCCCGAGTTACTTAGCAAGGCAACGTCATCAGCAATCTCCATTAACCCTTACTCCCACCTGTTCCCAATCCAACGTTCTGAATACTTCTTGTAAACATGCTGTGAATAACATTGGAGAGATTGTGTCTCCTTGTCTGACACCCTTCCTTATAGGTATTTTACTGCTCTCCCTATGGAGGATGATGGTAGCTGTAGACCCATTGTAGATATCCTCTAGTATTCTTACATAATGCTCATCTACCCCTGGTTCCGTAATGCCTGAATGACTGCTAGGGTTTCGACCGAGTCAAATGCTTTCTCATAATCTATGAAGGCTAAATATAGCGGTTCAGTATACTCAGCGCACTTCTCTATCACCTGATTGATCGTGTGAATATGGTCCATTGTTGAATAACCTTTACGGAACCCTGCTTGTTCTTTAGGTTGACTGAAATCTAAGGTTGCAGAGATTAGGTTAGCGATTACCTTGGTAAATACCTTGTAGACGACTGACAGTAAGCTGATCGGCCTATAATTTTTCAAGTCCTTCATGTCGCCTTTCTTATGGATTAGGATGATGTTCGCGTTCTTCCAAGATTCCGGTACCATTGCGGTCATTAGGCATTGCGTATACAGGTTTGCCAGTTTTTCAAGTACAATTTTTCCGCCATCCTTCAAGAGGTCTGCTGTTATCTGATCCTCACCAGGTGCTTTGCCCCCTTTCATTTCTTTCAAAGCCTTCCTTACTTCTTCGGTCGTTACTGGTGGGATGTCTATCTCCCCTGAACTACTGTCTTGTTCGGCATTATCCTGTATGTCCCGGCTATTGTACAGATCCCTATAGAACTCCTCGGCCACTGTGACTATTGTATCCCTATTTGTGATGACATTGCCTTGCTTATCCTTAAATGCATACATCTGATTTTCCCCACGCCAAGACGTCTCTTCACTGCTTTCAGGCTACCTCCGTTCTTTACAGCGTATTCGATCCTCTCCATATTATACTTCCGTATGTCAGCTGTCTTGCGCTTATTGATTAACTTCGAGAGCTCGGCTAGTTCTATTCTGTCAGCTGCGGCAGAGATTCTCATGGTTTGCCGTTTCCTGATTAGATCTTTCGTCTCCTGTGAAAGTTTACCAGTATCCTGTCTAGCCATAGTGCCCCCGACTTCTACTGCACACTCCGTGATAACGCGTGTAAGGTTGTCGCTGGCTTCCTGTGTCGTAAGCTCGGCTTCCTCGTTAAGGGCGGAATATCGGTTCTGCAGCGCGATCCTGAGTTCTTTTACTTTACGTCTTACTGTTAGCTCATTTATCGGCTTCTTTCGTACTAGCTTGTTGCGGTCCCTCTTCAAATCTAGCCTAATTCGAGATCTTACCATACGGTGGTCACTACACCTTACCCTTCCGAGCACTTCCACATCCTGCACGACGCCAGGGTTATCGCATAATATGAAGTCTATTTCATTTTTGTGCTCCCCATTCGGGCTCCTCCAGGTCCACTTCCGACGCTCCCGTTTACAGAAGAAGGTATTTATTATGCGTAGGTTATTCCGTTCTGCAAACTCAACTAGTAGGTCCCCCCTGCTATTTCTACAGCCCTGCAGACCATAGTTCTCAACTGCCTTGTCTCCAGCCTGATTCTTTCCTACTTACGGTATACTGTGTTTTTACTTTAGCCATTGCCGATTCCACATCTTCATAGAAGCGTTCCACTACTTGGTCGTCGTGGCTGGAAGTGGGCGCGTAGCCCTGCACCACCTTGAGCTTGTACCTCTTATTGAGCCTAATTACAAGACCTGCTGCCCTTTCGTTAATGCTATAGTATTCGTCTATGTTGCCAGCTATGCTTTTAATTGACTAGAAATCCCACGCCAAGCTCTCTTCTGTCCTCTGACCCCGGTAACATAGGACGTGTCCATTTTTCAGCACCGTAAAGGCTTCGCCTGCCCTCCTAACCTCGCTAAGCCCTATTACATCCCATTTAATGCCCTCTAATTCCTCAAACAACACCTCGAGACTTGCTTCGATAGATAAGGTTCGCGCGTTTCCATTGGCGGCCTGTCCGGATCCAGGGATTCTTAGCACCCTCTGCTGCGTCACAGGTCTGACCGCCGCCGTGGTCAGTTGCTTCGCAGCCGCTGGGGACTGAGGGCCGAGGGTTAATTGGGAGGTTGTGGCCGTTACTACACCAGGGTGGCCAATCCTGCTCTGGTGAGGGAGTGCATTACCGGCAATGGTCGCCGGGGTCAGGCCGCACCCCAATCCCCTTTGTGCAATTCCATCAATACGCGGATTTTTTTTTTAATCCGGTGGGAGTTGTCCGGCACCGGGATTCGAACCACGGTCCTTCTGCACGCGAGGCGGGTGTTCTACCCCTACGCCATCGCTGCATATTCAAATGATTCACCTCGCTCGAAAGAAAATCAACTGAAGGCTTGCTGACACATCGTTCCCCCATCTTTTTTATTACGTAGGCCTCGAACATTTCACGTTCGAGTGAAGAGTTTTTTGTGCAGTGAATAGTGAAGAGTTTTTTTGCCTTCGCGGATGAAGGTGATGAGCTAGATGAACCACTGCCAACGAAAAGCGATGCCCGTCAATGCAACTGAGAATCGCTTTGGAGACGCGGTGGTCTATTGGGGGGGGGGTAGCGGCATCATCGTAGGTTCTGGTCACGACGCGTCATGTCAGCTGGTTGCAGGGGTCACCGGATGGGGCTGGGGACACGGCCGTGTCCATGGAGTGCCGGGGCTGGTGCGATCCGACGCGATCCAAGAATCTTCAGGAACACTCTCCACGAGCCGGGACGGGGCGATGCTGGAGGGCCGGGATATGGTTGAGCACCGCAACCTCAACCAGAGATGAATGACAGTAATAATGAATGCGTAGCGCTATATTTACATAACGCCGGCCGTGACAGCACCCAGAGAAGCCACGCACCACGCACACCTCGTGGTCTTCTCCCTCTTTTTGTTACCATTTGGCATAATTGGCGACGCCCACATTAATTGCACGCCAACAGCTTGTTTTAGGACGCAGCTTTTTGGCGGCCGGTGCCTGGGTTTCGCGGCGGCGGCGCCCGTCTGTGTCCGCGTAACCGATTGAGCGAACGAAGCAGCGAAGACAGAAATCTCTCTCAATGCCGCCAGGGAGCGCCCTCCCTTTCGCGCGTTCGCCAAACGCTGGTCCGTTTTCTGACCTGACGTTCAGGAACGGTTGACGAGCCTTACTCCGCATGCGCCAACTAGACATCAAAAAACAAAGCAACCTTTTTGCTGGATGTGACGTCATGGTTCAAGGTACATTTGAGTGTACCGTGTAGTTTTGATATCCCCCCCCCCCCATGCAATTCCCGCAAGGGCCTTTAGGAAAAACGGAAAATAAAAAATAATGGCAGCTGTTGTGCGGTTGCCTCGCTGCGCCCTTCTCGTCGTGATTTTTGTCTGCCGTTGCAGCGGTGCATAAATGTTTGGCTTGCGATTGTGATGAGGGCACTCTCGAAGAACTTCTGGAGAGCACTTACTTTGGCGTGCAGCGTGTGATTGGGACGCTGAGTGTGTGCGACTGCCTAATTTGCGCGTAGTACGTTGCGACGGTGACCGCGGGCGCTCTGCGTCAGTTCTGCCGCCTCGATTTACGACCGTGATGAGTGCGCTCCCGGCGAACGTCTGCGCTGTGTTTTATTAGAGCGCCGTGTTGGGGCCGCTGGGTGTTTCGTCGCCCACGAGTGCACTGGGACGGCGCATGACCACTCACATCGTAACCAAGCTAGCCACTGCAAATGATTCTGCTCGCATAACTTATTTCGTACCGGACTGCTACGTAGACCACAGGACTGTGTTTTTGTCCCATTATAACGGAGTTAACCTGTGCGACGTAAGGTATAATTGTGTGTTCGGAGTCGTGAGGCAGGCAGGTAATGTTCACCATTGCGAAGGTGTAGTAACTACCATGCTGAATAATCTGTCTGCTAATCACTTCGCTGGTCTGAAACCTTAAGCCAGCTGATAGTAGGACATGCAGCCCGGTGAGAGGTAGGGCTGCGCACAGGACAAAGGTTTTTTGTTGTTGTTGTTACCAGCTGTAGGAACCAAGCCAGGCCTCAAGTAGTGAATGAGAAAATGTAAACTGGTCTTGACTTTTCCAAGCACTCTGATATAAACATAGTAATGTGAAAGAGCAGCACTCGCGGTACACTTTCCAAGACTATCTTTCCACTAATCGAATTGCACTGACTGCGCTAATTTTACTATCCTTGCCAAACGCAGCTCTACAGAGGGGTTTATTTTTAAGATGCGACGCTGACAGGAGCATCTCTTGTCGGCGGCCCTGTCCTTCCTGCGTCGTCGTTGTCCGCGTCCGCACAGCTGCGTCTCTCCTCCGCTCACCCCCTCTCCTCTCGCCGTGATAGCACGCCCTCTCCCCCAACCTTATCTGTGGTGCGCGCAGTGCGGCGCGCAGTGCGGCGTGCTCTCTCACTCCGCCGGTGGGCGGCGCTGCGCGCGGCGCAAGCGCGCTGTGCTCATGTGCAGCGCCCTCTCTCTCCACGGTCTCCTCTCCTTCGGACGCGCTGCGCATACAAGCGGAGTGCCGCGCTCCGGCCCTCCGGCCGGTCTCTCAGTCGATGGTCGTCCGCGCTACTCTTGCTCTCTCTTTCGCATTACCCGACGGCGATTGCTCACGCAATTCGAGTAATCGACCCAACGGAAACGCACAATGGAACCCCCTTCAGCGTCGCATCACACCAGGGTTCCCGCGAGGTGAGGTGGGCGTAATGTTTTCGTACCGGACTGCTACGTAGACCACCGGGCTGCGTTTTTATAACGGAGTTAACCTGTGCGACGTAAGGTATAACTGTGGGTTCGGAGTCGTGAGGCAGGCAGGTAATGTTCACCATTGCGTAGGTGTAGTAACTACCATGCTGAATAATCTGTCTGCTTATCACTTCGCTGGTCTGTAACCTTAAGCCAGCTGATAGTAGGACATGCAGCTAGGTGGGAGGTAGGGCTGCGCACAGGACAAAGGTTTTTTTTTTTGTTGTTGTTACCAGCTGTAGGAACCAAGCCTTAATAATACACATCAAGCCTGAAGTAGTGAATGAGAAAATGCTAACTAGTTGCGCTTAGCCCTGGTGCCAAGCATTTTTTTTATGTGGGTCCTCTCAAGTTACCGTTTTTTAAAATTATGCCTTCTGGGGCACGTTCAAACAGGTATAATGCCCTGCATTCAACAGATGCTGAACAGTTCACCCAATATATCCTTGATGTGTGCTGCCACATGCCGCAGAACAATATGGCACTTCAATTGGTACATTTAGCAACAGATCTTATGATGTGCAATACTTTCAAGTCCATTTCTTTGGTGTTTAGAACTACTGAGGACTTGTCTGCAGCAATCTTACCGCAAATAATTTATTGCTTGTCAAACGGCACAAAAGTACCACTACAACTTAAAACTCCAATTAGTCAGGGATGAGGTTTTGCTTGTCAGTTTTCCCTCTCCAGCAGTGATGGCAATGACAGCTGAGTGTTTTTTGTCGGTACAAGGACAACTTACCTTTTGTATATATATTTAAAGCTGTGTGATTATCAACTTTGCGTCTGTGAATTGAATACAGAAGTTAAACTTGGCTGTGAATTGAATAAAATATTTTTGAATACAAATAGTAAAATCTGGCTGCGGATTGAATATTTTCAAACCATAATATCTTTGTTCTGGTGTTTCTATAGTGTATAATACATAACTACATAAGAAAGGCAGCTTAGGCAGTCAGAATTAGACACATCTCTGTTCAGGTACTTGTGCTTGACATGCAAAAAAATTAATGTAACAGGGAAAATTAAAAATAGACATGCAAAGCAGTGCAACAAGAATTTTACATACATTGCCACGGAGATATATGGGTTTCTCAAAATACTGTGAACACAGTAAACATATTAAGTATATTTCATATGATTGGAAGCAGCAGTTCCCCCCCCCCTCCTCTCAATCACTGAAAAGAGGCTGGATATGGTAGGTGCTGGGGAGACCTCACCAACAAGCCTGCGATGACGCTTGATTTCTCATTCCTGCCATTATATTTAAAGGAAACCTAATTTAGATTATAAATTTTGCTCTCGTAGTGTTGCACCACTTGACCTAACATATACCACAGTTAGCGAACATTTGTTTGGTGCAAGGCTTCTACATTGGGCTTTTGGCATGGCTTCGGTGTCATGCAGAAAAACCAACCAGTGAGGTCTTACCATGTAGTGAAGCTTGAAAGTTTGAACGTCTTGCGAAAGAGCAAACATTCGTTTCTCTACTATTTGTAACTTTCAAATATTTGAAACAGAGCTGCGAATCAAATATTAAAAACTATTCGCAAAGTATTCTAAGTGGCGAATGTTCACACACCTTCAAATATACTGCCTGGTCACTTCAGTATAAGTGTATAATGAGTTTATACCAATACTTTCATGAATTAAAGTTAAAATGCCGTAAGGTGTTCATTATGCAAGTTTGACTCATTTATTTGAAATCATTGATAAGCACTGGGTGCAGTTTATTGGATGGTTAACCTCTCTGTCTTCTCTGTACTATCTCCTTCCTTTGCAGGGTGGGCATTCATAGGGGCACGTACAATAACTTAATAAGTCATGCCTCGTTGGCATGGACCCCGTTAATATGGATACCCCGCAATATGGACGAAATTCTCGGCGAGTGGTCTCTCACCATGCAATTCTGCCCCGTTAATATAGAAACCCGCAGTCCGGACTATGGACGGCTATTTTGGGGACGAAGCGGGTAACTACAGGCCTTTTTGTCTCGTTATTATGGACACGGGTGCACAAAGAACAAAATAGAAAAATGGCTGATGTGGAGAAATATGGGTTCATTGCTTCCACTTTAAGCGACGTACGACTACTGTTCTTTTTCGTGGCGAAATGCAGCTTTTGCGGCAGTCTCTCATGTGATGCTGCCGCGCGTCTTCGGTTACGGGATCCAGCGGCTATCACGTCGCTTCGGATTGTTTTCTGCCCCCGGTGATCTCTTTCAAAAACGCCGAAGCATCGCCTCCTGTATTTTTACAGGAGGCGATGGCCGAAGGGAATGCCGGGCAGTTGCGGGCACAGCTGGCGGCCGTGTTTGTCGAGTATGGTATTCGCCCCGAGCGCGAACACAGTCGGCCCCTGGCGGCGGCCGGACGAACCGCTCCTAGTGTGGATGGCGCTCTGGCGTCGTCTGCTTTTTCACGTTGCGTGCGGCGCAAGACGCGTGCTGCACACGATAAAACAACCAATATGTGTGCTCTTTGGCAGTAAGCAATGACATAGTTACCTCTACTTGCGCATTTCCTCTAGAAACGCAATAATCAGCGGCTGTTCGGTTTAATGCGCTGGTTTAATTCCACGAAACATCTTCGCCGTGGTCACCGCTTGAGTGGGAAACGTGTTAAACATTGCTTCCACACATTGCACTTTTCGTATTGTTGAGTGCAGTCGTCTGCCGTTTCGGGAACGTCGAAGGGTGCTTTTTGGAGGTGGGGTGGTGATTATTTAAACTTTAAAGGATAAAAGTTTAGTACGTGAAACGGGTAAGAAGCGACAAAACCTGTGCATACGCGTGCAAATTCCACGCCCTTGTAAAATTGCACTGTGTCCTTATAGAAAGAAGAAACAAACAAAAACATTTACACTACATACGACCCGTGCGCTATCGCCCATACATTACCGGACACGAACTTTACCCCCGCAAGCGCCTGTGTGATCGTGTTCTTCCCGTACCTTTTCTAAAATAAATACCATTTTTGACAGTCGGTGTTTATACTGAGGAGGTGGAAGAAACATTTATTCAACTGTATCGAGTTGCTAATTTTACTTATTATTTAAAATACGTATCTATGGAAGCGCAAGAGTATTTAGGGGGGATTTTTCGGTAAAATTAAGCAGTTGTGAGTTTGCGTCTGTCCTGTGGCATTTCGTGTGTCATTTTCAAATATATATCATTTTCAAATCCGACATGAATCACCTTGTCCAAAAACGTGTCTCACTCAGCATAACCAAATGCCTAATATGGTCACGTCTTAACCTCTTAAGGTGGACCTAAGTTTAAAGAAAGAGGAGAAAACGCGTAATATAATGCACGTTGTTGCCCACATGTGTTAGGGGTGTGTGCCATGACTCGCTGTTTTTTTTTTTTTTTGCCACAATGCTTGCTTTCAATACAATTTTGAAAAAGGCGAGTCACGATTCCTGGACGATCTCGGGCCAAAGGGGGGTCAATCAGTTTTGAAAATGCGTGTTGAAGTACTGCTTTTTCACCGCTACAGAACACGACACCTAGTATAGTTTCGATTGTAAGTAATAGTGATAACCATAGTTTGGCTTTTCGCGTTACATGCGTTCTCTTCTCGCTGCTCTTGCAACGTTGGCAGGACCCCCCCCCCCCCCCCTTCCCGAAAAAAAAAACGAAATGCACAGAATTTTGTTTTTTAACCAATCCCCAAGAAGTAAATGCCAATACAAAGGCGATATTCAGTTTACAAAACAAAGAAGTTACCGGGAACCCGTTGCGCTTATTCGCAAAGAGAAATAAAAAGGAAACGTTTTACTACATCTGCAACAGCGCAACTTCATTTATTGCCATCTTCAGGGTTCGTAAGCGACCTTATACGAAAGAATGCAAACACATCTCGCTGTTGCAGGCACCTGTTAGATTTTAAAAGGCACGCATATGGTCAACAGAGCAGCCGTAACAGAAAATTTGTGCTCACTGTGAGGTCCCAGAAGCTTGGTCTGCACACTGTAAACCTACTTGTCACTTTGTGAAAACCTAGCTAAACAAGAGATGTTGATTGTACTGCGTGCGTTGACAATTCAATTCGCAAGTTCACTTGCGACGAAAGCCGTAAATAAGTGATCCGAAACCGTTATTCATCAAACCTTCCTTCAGAGTCGCTAAAATTTTATTTAAAAGACCCGTTAGAGCGGTTACATTTATATATCCGCACTGATCAAAATTCAGTAATCTTATGTTGCCTTTTGAACACACAAAAAATATAGTAAGCTCTTAGAAAGAATTTCGGGGCAGTTAAGTAGTGTTACCATTTCAGGGCATCCCACAAATGCAAGAATGCGTCATGCTACCAGTGAAAGAATTTGCCGTTGTAAACAGAATTTCAGAGATCGAGGTTTCCAGATTTGTTTCTATTTATGCTTTTATTGAAGGCTCAAAGCCATAGCCTGGAAAGATCGAGCTTGCTACGAGCCACAGCGTACAAGTTCATTGTCACAATTACGGCCATTCTGAGACTCCCGATGAGTCGTCGCTTTTTTTGGCGTAGTAATGAAAACTGACTGCCGCTTCCATGCTATACATTGAACGTTGAGGAACCAAACTACAGCATACCACTCTTGTTTGCACCTTTCGTGCGCACATACGGCGAGAAAAAGGCACGAAGCGCGCCCACTGTGTGCATTCTTACGGGCCGCTCAGCGGAGCATCCACACTAGCAGCGCGACGCTGTCGCCACCTACATGTCGAGCTCGCGGCGAATACCCCCGACTGGGCGTTGAAAGAACCTGACTGCGCAGGCACACCACCTCATGAAAGTGCGCGTCTCCGCCGTAGTCCTCATTTCCACACTTGAGTTACCCCTGCGCCATATTCCAGATTCAGGCCAGGGGCTCTATTCTCGACTACACAAATTGCCGGCAATTCGCCATGTTTGCCGGCAATTTGCCTAAAGTCTTTTTTTGATTAGCTTTCAATTTTGGTCACGTGCTTCCGGTTGCCAAAGCGGTTGTGTGTGCTGTCGTCATTTTGACGTTTTATGACGTTTACGGGCACCAGTTCTAAAGTTTGCCTTATTTCTGTTTACTGAAAGCGCATAATTCTTGCCGGGCAATGAAAAACCAGACCAAAAGCACTAGACATGACAACGTACGCCTGTCTTTGCTCTTCAACAACAATAATGCCTGTAATGCACACCCTTTCTGTGATTGGCTGAGAAGTCATGACGTAATTTAAACAGTTGGCGGGAACGACACGCCATGCATTGGCAACTTAAGACTGCGTAAAAGTGACGTAATGTTACGCAACAGCTTGAAAATGACGGCTGATTTGGTCGCAAAATAATGGCAAAATAGGGCAAGAAATTGCCCCGGCTTACGGCGCCGCGAAATGTGCGGCAATTTGCAGCAGGCGCAGTTTCGCATGCACGCTGTTTAAAGCATGTTTCCTACCGAAACAAATTATAGTTTCAACTGCTTCCACGTCAGCGATCATGCATGGAGCATACAAATAACGTGCATTATTTTGCTTTTACGTTTGACAATAAATTAAAAATTATTTGTTTGGCGTAACCTCAACATAAGAGGGTTGTACAAGCCTCTCCATGACAGAGAGAACCCAATGCATGGCATTATTTGTCCACACTCGTCCTAGTAAGCTGTTGGGTCACATGGTCGAACTCAAGGGAAAAATAACAAAGAAAAGTGACTCTTTGGTTCATTACAGCGCTGATTGAAGTCGAAATTGACGAATGAGTGAATCGGCGACACCGGTGCGCTTCGCGGTTATCAGGCGTAGGCGCTTCGCTGCTCTTATGTGTCATAGAAGCGATGGTCGCCCGTCCTTTTCTGTGATCACGCCATAAACTTGTAACATAGCAGCAGATGATGGCGTGGTGGCGGTGGCGGCAGGGAGGTGATAACGCAACAAATCTTGCATTGAAGCAAAGAGCCCAGCTATGTTACTAAAAGGGATTGAAAGAAGTACGGTAAAAAGATTGTGTGATGTTCTTTAGCTCGACATCCGCCTTTCGCTCGCTTTTGGATCAACGTTACTCGATCGCTTGTGGTGTTGACGCCAATTTTGACCTCCAGAAATGTGTTTTTCTTGTCAGCCTCAGCTACCGCCTTAATTTTTATAGTACATGCCAAGTGTTTTTATGTCTTTCTTGCGCAATATTTGATACCTTGGATGCGATCTGTATGAGTGAATCGTCAAATTACACTGCATGTCGTCATAGCTATAGGTGCAGCACGTCACTGATTGCTTACATCGTGCTTACGCAAAAAAACATGGCGAATTTCCCGGGAATTTGTGCAGTCGAGAATAGGGCGGCAGCACTCGAATCTTGCTGCCTCAGTCGTAGCTTCCGGGGGCCACCGGTGACGTGTAGCGGACGGCTAGCAGCCACGGGTAAATCGAAATATGAGCTTATTAACGCTATCGCGTTAATAACTGACGGTAACAACAAATATTCCTAAGGGCGCAAGTCGGAAGGACTGGCATATATATGAATAATAATCATTTTGTTCGACGCGTTTAAAACAGGATAAACAAATATCGCGGAAATTCTTTCTCATCCAACAGGGCTAAGTCACCTTCTAGAAAGATCACGAGATTCTGTGTGAAATTTGTCGGTCCCTGGAATCAGCCACCCGGCTAAAAAAATAAAAATTCTGCAACGAGAAGTTTATAGGGGCAAAGCATTCCCGAACGATTTCATACTTCTCAGCATTGTTGACGAAGATGAAAACGTTAGGCATATTTGATTCAAAACATCAATACGTATGTGGTACTAGGCAGTGTTATTTAACTGAAAACGGGTGAGTTGGCCCTGTTGGGTGAGGAAGAGTTTCCGCGACATTTGTTTGCCCTGTCTTAAAGGTGTCGAACAAAATGGTTATCATTTATGCCTGTCCTTCAGACTTGCGTCTATTTGTTGTCACAGTGATAGAAGAAAAATACGTGTTGAAAACCATATTTGCGAAGGAAATTTGACATCCACCTCAATGCAGCCATACGGCTGTACAGCTTCCTCAGAAAATTAGCAGTTGAGGAAAAATTCGAACCCGGGACCACCGCTTAACCGGAGCAGTCACTCTATACCAACTGAGCTAACCAGGAGGCCATTCGTTTGTAGCGCGAGAGCGAATTGATCAACTCGAAGTGATGGACAGGTGTTAAACAACCAGATTTAGGGGAAATCCCCAAGCTGGAGTAAGTTTCTGCAAAGGAAAGTTTGGCATCCACCTCAACGCAGCCGTACGGGTACAAATGAAAGCTGTACAACTTCCTCGGAAATTCGCAGTTGAAGAAATATTCGTCCTGGTCTATATTAGGATTCAAAAATGCAATAAGCGCTAGTGGCGGCACTCCAAGAAGGCCAGCAGTAACGAAATGTTCCAGTAGACGGCGCGCGAGCAGTGGAGCGCGGCAAAATTGAATTGACGGGAGCAAACCTCCACCGCGTTTATCGCGGGAGGAGAGCGGCGGGAGGGGTAGAGCGTGAGAGGTGCATAGGCGGGAAAAAGAATAGAGGCATTCACGTGGCAGGGGCAGCATACGACTATCGTCTTTCGGCGACCATTGCAGCGAAGCGAGCAGATACGCGGTGAGTTTATTTTTAGTCGTTTGTAACAGAGCGCGTCCAACTTCGGGCCGCCACGGAGACTGGTTTTATTATGGGGGCAAAAGAAAACCCCGTGTGTACGCCATTTCGGTGCGTGTCGCAAGATACCCGAGTTGTATCAATGCGCTCTGCAATGGCGCGCCTCGTAGCCCGCCCGCTAAGTACTGCCTCTGCGCAAAAGAACAAGAAAACCTCAATCTTTGCCGGCATTTCAACGCTCGGCAGGGTGCCCGCCCCCGCAATGGCAGCCCGCAGGGTACCCACGCTCGACGAGGTCAAGTCTTCATCCGACCTGCGGTACGAACGGGTTTAAAAAGACAAGCCTCGGGCAAAACGCCGCCTCCGAATCACAAAGCCCTCACGACCTCCATCGTCACCCTACACTCCTCCCGGTGAGCACCTCGTACTGACACATCGCTTTCCAATCTCGTACACACACTGTTACAGGATCGCACTGTCGTATACATTCGCATGGGGATGAACTTCAAGACCTGTTCGAGGTGCTGTAACGAGAGACGGGGACGAGAGACGGGGACGAGAGAGGTGCGGCGCACTGACACCTGGGTGTTAGATTTATGCGTAGCGTGTGTGTATAAATGCTCGAGGCGTGAGTGCGCATGTACGGGCGCCCCTTCCCAGAAGTAGGCGCAGCTAGAGCACTTACAAAAGATCTGCACAGTCCGCTGCCAGGCTGAGGCCGTTAGCCTCAACGAGACACGTTCTCCAGTATGGCTAGGCCAGCTGTGTTGCCCTTGCGATCGTTCATCTTAGGCAAGCAGCCCTTCGGCTTGCTTCCTCGTGGACTACAACGACGGCTGCTCAAACGTGCCTGCACGCATAAGTGAGATGTGCCCTGCCGCAAAGGCGAGGGTGATGCATGAATAGTGGATTGTGAGTCGCTCAGCACCATCCGCTCGTTTTGTTATAGTATTTTTGTTGCGTTTCGTTTGCAGCACATGTTTAAGAAACGTGCCATCTTATCTCAGAAACGCGGCAACCGTAATTCATGGTCGCCAGGCTGTGGGAAGAAAAAAAAAAAGAAGTGGAGAAAGAGGGCGTCGGGGAGTTGCCGACACGGGAAATAATAATAATCAACTGCAACTTTACTTAAGAGACAACACGGTGGTCATTTGCACAAGAATGTAGCTCGACTACTTTGCGTATTGCAGCGAAGTAAGCTGACGTTTCCGTACGCGGTTGCATCGCGTCGCCTTGATGACGGGCTCCAGAGAGGGAATGATATGAGACGCTCAAGGGATCCCATGTGCGGGGGCTAACTTGTTTTAATCCCCGGCACATTTGCGGCACTAATCAATATAGGAAGCATATATTCGCGGGTCTCGAGACGCGCAAGATAGGATAAGGAGGTCGATGGGAGAAGCATTCGTCCTGCAGTGGACCTAAATAGGCTGTTGATAATAATGATGATCATAGGGATGGTACTCAACGAAACACAGCTGGCTTGTGAAAGTCTCTCGATGTTAGGCCCCAACGGCGGTCGGCAAGAGTCCTTCGGAGCACTTGTGCGAGTCATCCGACCCCTCGCGGCTCTCTTACATCTGTTTCGCCATTAATTGACATCCGTTGACATCCATTTGACATCCGTTTGACATCCGTTTGATCCATTATTTGACATCCGTTTGACATTAATTGACCCTTTCGCCATTAATTGACAAAGGGTATGCATAATGCAGCAGGATAGAAAGTTGGGCGAGTTGGTAGGTCGACATGATGACGAAATACACGAGGAAAGGAACCAGACAGGACGAGCGCGGGTATGCATACATTGGATTCTATGAAAACGCAAGCACTGCGCATTTGCTGGTAGACACTTCCAACCACTGTGTGCAGATAGGAAGTGATCAAGCCTGCGGCCTTTTGCAGGCGCGCGCACAAGTGCCGTCGTGTCACTCCATCTGCCCATATGCAAATATCATCCGCGTAAATCGACAGACGATGTTAAAACAGACACGCTGGCATGATACGATCGTGCAGAGTGGATAAATCTCCTGGTGCGGCTCTAAATAGACTCCAATGCGATGATTAGATATGACTGATGCGGGTTCCAGAAAAAAAGATGCATCTTCGAGCTTAGAGAGAAGAATTGTTCATAACTAAATCACAGCGCGACAGACGAGACAGACAGAAGAATAACCACAGGACAATCGCTGTCCTGTGCTATTCTTCTGCCTTTCTCGTCTGTCGCGCTGTGATTAGTTATGAACATCTACCAACTCGCCCAACTTGCAACTTTTCTATAGAGAACAATTGATTGATTGATATGTGAGTCGTGTGAGATGTTCATGGACCATGCATGGTGATAAAACACGCAGTGATTTGTTGGTCGATATGATATTAGTAATACGAGTGGTCCATGATCATTGGATAATGTTACATTAATGTATTTATAGGACTCAGTGTCGGCGAGCATGTCAGGGGGCAGGGTAGCTCAAAAGAAAAGGCAACGTCTGCACTTAAACGAAGAAGTTTTGCATTTATTGGGGTTCATTATGATTGGACCAGCGCTATTTAAAAATGAAGACAAAGCAAGAAACACAAGACGAAGCGCTTCGTCTTAACAAGCCCAACCGGCGATTCTTCCAACTTCATTAGCCACACATTACACAAATCCTTCAAGCGGTTGTTTTGAACCACTTGAACTTGTTGAAATTGTTTTGAAGGGCTTTTTGATGGCGCTCGTCAGTGATTGAACGGAAGATAATGCTAGTCGGCGAAAATAACGATGTTATAAGAAACACGCATTGGCATGCTAAAGAAGCACAGTGAGAGTACAGAACCTTGCGCTATGCCTCAGGTTACTCGATGGTGTGGCAAGCATAGATCGTTAAAACTGATGAATTGTGACCTGTTACTCAGAAATGCCTCAGTCCGCCTTAGTACAAAGAGATGTGATTTCAATTGGCAGTAAGCGGTAATGGTGAACCTTGTCGAAAGCCTGAAAAGAATTCGTCCAAGAATAGTGCACAGTCGGTTTGCTAGTGTCAAAAATAGTATGTAGTTCGCGGGCGAGAATAGGCACTTGAGTTTCGTATGCAAAAATGTTCCCGAAGGCACTGCTGTGCGGCAAGAAAGAAGTTGGAATCTATAAAATGCATAGCATGAGGCTATAAATATATTATATGACTTCGCAGTACGATTTGGTGCGCAATTTATAAGAACGCTGCCAACTCTTTCGGGGTCTTGAATGACCTTTCAATATTTTTAAGCGATAGGTATCGGCAGCACAAAATAATCACAAAAATATTGAGAATACACCTTTATTATTTTGAAGATATTATATAGTACTAAATTTGTCAATGACTGCATTCTTGGAAGTGTACAATGCAGCGTGTCGATTTAATGGTGAAATGGACACGCTAAAAAGCTGGAGAAAAAGCTATATTGAAGTCATTAGCGCATTGAGAACCTTCAGCTTCTGTGCCAGTTTAATGTAATTGTGTTACCGAGCGCGTACGTTTCACGTTTAGTACCTGCCAAAACTTCGTGGTGTGGTTACAGAGTATTTCATTTAATCCATGTCTCCGTGGTGGCGACCTTTTGTATCCCGTCCATTTGAGCCTTATTTTGCATCTTCTACGGAGGTGTGGCTTATTCACCGAGCTCAGACGGGAGATTCGGGCGCTCCCTGCTCGGAATAATGTGCGCGATCAGAGGACGAAACAGGCTTAGTACATCCAACAGGGCTCATCAACAAGTGCCCTGGCATGCGCGGTCTACACTCTCGTGGACACCCTGCCTCGCTTCGTGAACTCATTTTCAACGAGACTCCGCCGGAGACGATCACGGCTCGAGTGAAGACCACAACCCCCGTTCCCTTTATTCCCTCTTTCCTTTCGAATAAAAAATTTAGTACAACTACTGCACCTCTATCTGCCATCTGCACACAGAGAAGGGTGACGTTAGTGTGACCACCGTCGTCGTACCTATACTCGGGGGCAACTTTCTGTAGCAATGTAGTCAAGGCTACGGAGCCTTTTCGCTGCGCACCTGGAAGTAGTTTAACAAATATAGTTTGCTGGCGCTAACCTCTGCTATTCAAGAATATATGGTTCTTACGTTTTAGATTTGGATTGATAATGCCACTAAATATCTAGCCAGACTATATGAGAGAGCGTTATTTTTTTACATTTTCGAATAGTTCTGGTTGCTGCAGTCATCGCTCAGTCGCCGCCGTTACCTTCCGAAAAAAAAAAAAGCAACATGGTGTCCTAGTCGACGGCTTTCGGCAGCTCGCCACTTTATTCTCCGCATAGGATTTGTAAGAAGCTTTGCTGTTTGAACAAACGAAGCGAGTGGTTTTCATAGTGTGCAAAATTGCACGCTCAAGTGAGACATGCAACCGGGACTTGTCGCCGTTTCCGCAATTCGTTCAGTTATCCAGCTTGCCGGCGTAAGCGAGCGTGCGCGTAAGCATGTGTGCATGCTGCTCCTTGGGTATACCGCGCCCGCGCTATGTAAGTACGCTGCGCATGCTGGTGGGGCTGCCCAGTTTTAAGGCCCAGAAGAGTTTACAAATTGGTGCATTTCGTCAATACTGCAGCACTTACAAAATTTACTTCCCTTCTGAGCGATACAAAGTTGGTATAGTCCACGGTCGGTCTGAGTTCTCCAGTTCACGGCCGTTCGGTTAGCCGCGTCCAGTCAAAGCGTTGGCTTGTGCTTACAAACAAGTGAAGCGTGTGGAAGGAGATGCCTGCATGCTCGGTGATAGCGGTTCAGCGCACTCAACCACAGAGCTGATGCGAATAAATGAACTGAACCAAATGCGTATCTGCCGCGCCAAAACTCAAAGCGAAACCAGTTTATTAGGAACTGCTTTGGCGCAGTAACACAGAGCAGTTAGCTCCCCCTTCCCTTCGTAGCTTTCGCTCCATTGCCGCCCCTTTCCCGAGTTTAGATATATCTGGAAGCGCTAACTTCCCATGACGCCACCTGCAGACCGCGTACTCAGCTCCCCGGAAGACGCCATCTTTAGAACGAGAATAACGGACAAACGTTGGAGCAAAGACGCGCAGAGTTTCCGTCTTCGGAGAGCGGGAACCCGGCCTCCGGCCGCGCTCTTTGCCCCCGCAGGCGGTAAACTTTAACACACGCTCGCAACGTTTACTTTTCGCGCCTCTCAGGCAGCCCCTTTCGCGGGGCCCCCGGAGGCTGCACGTACGCTTTGCTGCGCAGACTGGGACGCCGCGCTCACGGGCGACGTTGGGTGCGTTTTAGGGCGCTGGCTGCTCAGGAGAAGATGTCGAATTCCATCATGTCCGTGTATCGATCATCAACAAGTGCGTCGAACAAGCTATCACGAGCTCCTGTCCGCCGCACGATCGAAATCAAAATGGGCAGTTATCTTCTCTGAAATCTGCATTGAAGGCCAAGATGAAGGAGGCAAAGGTACTCCACTACAACCGCTCGCTATTGACATTTGGGAAAGATAGCCCATCAAGAGTTTGGAAAGATTTGTCCTGTCCGCAGCGATTGACCCTCTTAGTCTACAACCAACCCTGCTCTGATGCCTGTGCTGTTCTCTCTGTGTTATCTCCGAGGCCTTTAATGATTTTTCTTTTATTTTTCATTGATTGTGCGGCTTAACGCGCCGAGGCAACGCAGACGATGAGGCGCGCCCTAGTGGAGGGCTCCGGATTAATTTTGAACACCTGGAGATATTTAACGTGCGCCGAAATCTCGTACACGCGGGCGTTTTTGCTTTTCGCCTCCATCAGAAAAGCGGCCGCCGTGGCCGGGAATCGAACCCGCGTCCTCGTGCGCAGTAGCACAACGCCTTAGCCACTGAGCCACCATGGCGGGTCTTTAATGATTTTTTTCAAATCCGTGTTTGTCTCTGAAAATGCCACAATCCCAAACTTTCATGCTCCCGGCTGTTTAGCAGCGTTTCCTGACGTAGAGATATTTTGCTGGAGTTCATAACCGGCATTAAACGTGGACTCTGCCAGGAGTGCCGACCCTGGCAGCATTCCCAACCTTTTTTTGAAATGCTGCTCTGAAGGGTCCTCCCACTTTCATAAGGCCGCTTGAGTCAGCATCTGAAGATGTTTATCCTATCTCTCCCTGGGATATATGGAAAACAGCCAGGTCAACTTCATTAATATCTGCAAGCTATAAGCTTTTGGAGCACATTATCTACAAGCACATTGTCCAGTACCTAAGTGATAACAGTGTGGTTACATGGCGTCAGCACGGGTTTCGCGCGGGGCATTCTGTTATGCAGCCACTTGAGTTCACACATGACATTGCTTCAGAATTTTACAGGGGTCAAATTGACGCGATTTTCATTAACGACTCTAAAGCGTGAACCGCATGGAGCGTTTTCTGCTCGCGAAAACACGCCGCGCACGTCACAGGCGCGTTGACGCTGCCGCGGCAACATGGCGGCGGCGTCGCCCGCGAAGTGGTGTCGGGAGCTCGAGTGACTGCTTCTAAGAGCTCTCTAAAATGCCGCTCAAGGCACGCATGAAGTTGCTTGTGCGGTAAAGGAGCTTTTAAGGTGGGCGAAAACGGTACCATAAAACATCACCCGCGCCGCTAGTAAAAGCGCCCATGCAATATCTGCCGGGGTGGTAAGCCTAAACATCTTTGGCCAAGCCAGCCGGCTTTCTCGAGCGCTTCCAAACTGCCGCAACGAGGAGCGCGCCACCCCATTGGCGCAAGTCGTAAAGCTCCTCCCACTGCCGCGCGCGACGCGCGTCATTTCTGAGCGGTAAAGGCTTTACTGAGCGGGGCAGAAGCTGCCGCGCGCGCGCGGAATCGTCGACGCGGGCGTAAAAAATCGCACGCGCAACGCCGACGCGCATGAATCGCCTGCAAAAACGTGCCATGCGGCTCACGCTTAAATCGTTCAACAAGGTCTGTCACAGCAAGCGTCTGTAAAAATTACGAACACTTATTGGAAGCAGCATATTGCTCCCGTCGATAGAATGTTATATGAACTCAAGATCACAGTTCGTCAACTAAGCCCAGATCTTCCCCCATCCCCAACCCCTCACGCGAGCAGTGGGAGAGTACACGCTGGCCACCTACGGTCCTAAAACGAAGCTTTTGCTAGCGGTACCAGTGGAGTCTTGAAATGGAGACTCTGACCACAAATATGCTCACTTCAACTCTCCCTCTCGGAATTGTCGGTCGTATAGAAGTAAACAAAGCTTGCTATCTCATTTCGTATTGCTATGCTCACCGACAGTCATCGCGCTTCAAGAGACAAATACCGAACAAGTGACTCTCCGGGGTTACCAAACGTACGCTACTGATAAGAGAGCGAGGACAGCGAACCTGGTTCAAGCAAGCCAAACAGCACAGATGCATGCCCTACCAACAGGCTTGAATTATACATTTGTCGAGATCATCCCGGACAAGAAGATGAAAGCCAGCATCTTCATTTTGAATATTTACAGTCCCCCATCACCATCCCTGGGTAAAATCGATCAACTTTTCAAGACGGTTAAGCAGCGCGCCAAAGGACATGCCTTGATAATCGTCGGTGATTTTAATGCACACCATACTACGTGGGGGTATCAAAGAGACAACACGAAAGGGCAGAAATTATACGAAGCGATTTATAATAACAATTTCCATCTGTGTAACAACACAGATTGGCAAAAATTCCACGAAACAGCATTAGCCTGCCCCATCCAAGCAATAGAAGAATGGACAGCACAAATGCTTGCAGCCGCCCAAAAACACACGAAGGCAATTACGCTGGCCGAAGATTGCCCGGCTATAGACACGCACTTACTACACCTTTGGGAAGCCCGAAGAGGACTAACCAAAAGGTGGAAAAAACGGAGAACCACCACGAAGATTCGGTTCCGTATAGCTCGGATATATGCAAAGCAGCTCAGCCAGCAAAATTGGTCCCAATTCTGCACAACACTACAAGGTACACTCGGCACTCGTCGAACGTGGCACCTACTTCGGTCTTTAAAGGGAAACAGAGAGAGTAAAATGGCAACAACACATCAACTCAAAAGATTGATACATAACTACCAAGGCACAGACAAATACCTCATCGAGGAATTGAAGAAACCGTGGGAGGAGCCCCCACCGGGCGGGTGCCCTAACATCTGCACCAGCTTGGCAAATAAAGATTTATTCATCATCATCATCATCATCTCTCTCTCTCTCTCTCTCTCTCTCACACACACACACACACACACACACACGCGCACGCGCGCGCACGCGCACACGCGCACTCACGGACGTGCGCACACGCACACACCCGCGCGCACACGCAGTTTGCACGAGTGCAAGTCTCATCAGACGAGCGACAAGTTTCAGTTCTCGGACCATTATTTCTCACAGTTTACATTATTGACGTCGCTCAACATACTTTTGGCACGACTGTTAAAGTGAGGTTGCACGCGGACTAGTGTGTTTTGTATTACAATGTCATAAACGTTCAAGATAAATTATGTCTGAAAGATATGCTCTCTAAGTTTCCCGCACAGAGCAGTCACTGGCCAATGGAGATTATTTTTAATAAAACTTTACGATGACTTGAATCAACAAAAACCAGCTCTGAATTTCACATACGGATACGCTGGACAAAAATTAATCAATGTCGACGAAGTTTGAATATTTCGGCGTCTCTTTGTGGCCTGCTCTCTACGGCATGCCCAGGAATGAGGCACACTGCGGTTGCGTGAAAGAACTTTTTACTCACATCCTCCAACGCGCTGTCGCCCGTCCGGGCATACACACACACACACCAGCCAAGAACACTCTGTCCCTCCCGAGTCCTAGTCCCCGCGCGCGGTTCTCCTCTCACTGCACCGCCCGCTCCTACACGTCCACTCGCGCCATCCCTCGGGCACCGGCGAGGAGGGCAAGGGAAGGGAGCTCGCGACGAGGGGCTCCGGGCAACACCCTCTAGGCTAGAAGGTGTGCCAAGGCGCTCCCCACATCTTTCACACCAAACCTTAATTGGCGCAAACACATCGACCTCATCTGTGTGAATGCGCTCCGGAAGCTTGCCCACTTAAAAGGCTTTCTCAAATATTCATCTAGGTCTTGTAAAATAACTGCTTACAAAACCCTTATCCATCCTGCACTTGGGTTCGGTGGTATGGTCACCTCACTCCAAATGTGATATTGACAAGATTGAATATGCTCAGAGGAAGGCAATTAGGTTTATATGTATTCTGTAGCCATGACCGCAACTTTTCCCCTTCATTTCATGCTGAGCAACCGTCACTTCGGCCCTTAGCTCACTGGCGTAAGTGCGACAGGATTGTTTTGACGCATACGGTTTTTTACTATATACTGTCCGTCCGTAAGATGCTCTGTGGCTTTGAGGCACAAGATTGTACATGGCTCCACTTGTACAGTGGCATTAATTGCCTTCGTAGATTGCTCGTGGCGCGCAACAAGATGATCTGATCCCTTGAATATTGTCCCCTTTAGAGCTCACTTGGATTCCCCTAAGTTTTCGTTTTTTCCTCGGAGCACTGTAGAGCCAGCCCTCCGACATTTGCTGGCTGAACTGCTTCTGAAAAAAGACTTGCCAGATAAATTTCTATGATGCTGTAATTTTGCTTGATTTTGTGCGTACTATATATTTTGGATGCCACATTTTGTTAGGTGTGTAAATTTTACAGATTATTTATAACCTGTATCTGTCGTGTATATGTATTATGTTGTGTAACTCTACCACTCTAGCGGCGTTTCTCGTTGAGACTGCACTATTTGTAGATGAATAAATAAATCAGTCGTTACATTACCCTTAAGTGGGCGTTACAACTGTTATAACATAGTTCAGAATTTTTTTATGCCCGCGTATGTATGAAGAAATCTAACACTACTGGGCAGGAGCCGAAGCAACCCTTTGAAGGTGTGCCCTGAATATGCGACGTACTGACGGGCATTTGAAGTACGCTCGACCATTAGCAGTTTTTAGAATGGTATATCTTTCGGGCGCACTACCATCGGGATTACATTGCGTGCTTTGGCGACCGTGCGACACGCATGTAATTTAGGCTGAAAACAAACTGGGTGTTTTTTTTTATTTTTCGTGTTTTTCTTTACGCCATGTTACGTGGTTTTTAATTTCCCCGTTTCGCGCCAGCAGACCTAACGGAGTACGTACACCAAAATTTTTCGTTCCTTTTTTGCTGATTTTATTGGCAAAACCGAAACGGGCCTATAAATAATGCTTGAGCGCGCGTAATGAATTACATTGAACGGCCTCCGTTTCGGTTTCCCGCGCTTGAAGCCAGCAGGGCGCGTATGACAGGACCATGTGCACGCTATTGCCTCACCGGTTCGTGCGGATGTCAAAACACTGCCGAGGCCGGTGGAGACGTTGTTTCTACCTCCCCGCCGCCTGCGCCTTAGCTGCCTGAAAGCGTTTAGACGTATACTATTGCGGCGGAAATTTGATGACCATTTTCCTTTTTGTGACTTACTATCATTGCGATTCTGGGCCGTATTTTCGGCTCCTTTCCGACCCGTGGAACTTTATTTTTGGCAAGAGTGCCTTTCTTGGCAGGCTGTAGCTATACGTGCATAAGTTCGGGAACGCGCAATTTCCTGCAGTTGCGGCTGGCCGGGGCGCATGTGGACACTGACGTCGCGAGTTTCTGACGTCACTTCCTTTCCCTATCACGGAGTGATGACTCTCCGATGTCCATTTACTGCACGCCACTATGCGTGCTGTTCCGTCCGAGCGATAAATGAGATCGAGTTGGGAGAGAGAGAGACTTTTACTCCTGGCGAGGCTTAGTCCTAGCGAGTGTCCCTTAGGTGGGGAAGGCGCGCCAGGTAATCTTGAGCCCTATGTGGTGGTCAGGAGTTGAAGAGGAGCTCCCGGTCACCTCCAGCCAGGTAGTGGGAGGGTTGGGTAAACGGAGAGGGGGTAAAAAGGGGCATTCCCAAATGGCGTGGGATCTCGAGCGCCACATGCCGGGCAGTTTAGGTGGGGATATAATGTGGGAGGACGTGTCTGGTGCATGGAGAGGGAATGGGTTTGTAATTGTGAACGTAATCTGGAGGGAGAGACGTGCGAGGGGAGGTAGTTGTAGCCGCTGTCGGCGGTAGTGTGTGGTAAGGCCGTTAAAGGTAAGCAAGGGTTCGCGGGAGTTTCGTGCGCCGTGCTTCGAGACGTCTACTTCTGGGGCTCGGTAAACCAGTCGCGTCGAGCAGCCAGGTGAGCCGTTTCCGCACCGTTAAAGCACACGTGGCCGGGGGTCCAGTGGAGAATTATGGTTTGGTCGGGAGGAGGGCGGGATAGGAGAATTTGGCGAGCAGAAAATGAGATGTGTTTCTGCGCGAAATTTCGTACTGCCGTCCTAGAATCGGATAATATGTGAGATGGGGGAAGTGTGTTCCACGCATTGCAGACCGCTCATATTTGGGTCAGGGTATTCTGTAGAGTGAAGAAAGCGAGCTAAACGAATGGAGTGACGAAAGCGAATATTAACACCGAAAATTGGGGTCAGTACCCCCCTTTAACCAATAAAAACATTCACGCCTTGCGCACTTATTTTCTTTTTGATCAAATAAGCGAAACACTATAACTGTCTTCCAGTGTTCTGATTTTTTTTACTATACTCAGTTTGCGAACATGAGGATACTACATTGATCAACACGCTGCCCTCCCCACACAAAACGTCAAGTGTATACCAAACAAAGAAATGTTGCGTGTATGCAAACGGGACGAGCGTGAAACGTCAGGAGCGACGAAACATTAGAGGGGATGTTAATTAATGACTGGCTGTAGCTAAAGCATTCCGTTGCATGTAGGTAATGATATCAATTTACCACGGGTTCATGCAGCCACCATTAGTAGGTGCCGCGAGACGAGTACCAAGATTTCAACTGCGCTCGTGCCACCGGTCGAGGACGCAGAAAACGTGCGGGGCAATCACGAAGAGCTTCCAGCTGTGCAGAGGTACGCGTTGAACGCGGACTTCTCCCTTGAGATGTCTCCAGTTCGGCTTGGACAGACAGCGCAGCCAGACTTGGTTGGCTCAAAAAAATTTTTTTTAAATTAAAAAAACCCGCAAAGGACGAGGACAGAGAAACACAGACGACTGGACGCGAGCGCTCACTACCAACTTGTTCATTTCAAAACCCTTCTCAGCATTTAAACGCGAATACATCAGAGGCGCGCCTGCGCACAGACCACCCGAAGAGCAAGCCATATGCGCTGCTACTGATTACGGCATAAAAGGCGGAACTCGCTCTCCCGCAAACACATCGACGTCTGACTGACACAATCTGTGCCCCTCTTTTAAATGCAGAGCATTTCTTAGCCTCGCCTCTTCCTGCGTCGGACGGTGTCAACAGTTTCGCGTCCGCAGCAGGTGCGCCTCTCCTTCCCTCCTCTCTCTCAACAGCAGCTGGCGCGCGCATGCGTCGTAGTCAGCCCGTTCGCTCCGTCGCGGTCTCGGCCTAACAGGTGCGTGATAGCAGCGCGGTGGGTCGTGGAAGGGCGCGCGCTGCTTGCGCATGCGCGCTCTCCCCCCCGTACTGCTCTCCCTCTACTGCGCGCGCTGCAAATATAGGGACCGGGCAGCTGGACGAGTGGCGCCACCACTCGGCGCTCCCCTCGTCAGTGGAATGAGCCGGTGCATTGGACTACACAGCCTCCCGTTGTTTTTGTCGTGTTTGCTTCGGTGCTTCGTATGTTTTGGTGGCGTTGTGAGCAGACATGTGAGATGAAACGAAGTCTAAACAGATGTGTTGGGTTCTTAGATGCAGTAATGACTACGTAAACTTGTCGGACGCGTCTAAAGTTGGGTATCGGCTGCAATGGCATGAGCGCTTTTTGCAGCGATCTGCGCTTGGCTCCACCCTTTCTGAGTACGAATAAAACTACTATTATTAGTATTATTTTCTTCTTAAATGCACTCACGGCTACGCAAACTTAATGGATGCTTGTAAGGTTGGGGAAGGACTACATTGACACGAGCGCTTTTTGCAGCGTTCTGCGCCTGGCTCCGCGCGATCTGAGTAGGAATAAAACTATTGCAATATTAGAATTCATTTCTACCACTTTAAATTATCTTCACTGGTTTCAATGACTACGGTTTCCACGCCAGCCTTAGCTCTGGGATACCTCGATACGTGTGCTTTAAATAGAAAGGCACCTGCATACGAGATGGATTACCGTGTAGCCGTAGAAATGTTGCGGTAGTTTACCCTTTCTGTAACCGTGAGCTTTGTACCTTCGGTTTTGGTGAACGACACTGTGACAGCATGGGAGCCTGAAAGCCGAAGTGGAAATCCCACGTTTGTGGTGGTTATTTTATCAAGAGCCAAAGTTATTCACCAACTCAACCGCCCAAGCTACAAACCATCCCTCCTCCCCTTCCAGTTTTACCACCTGCGTAGAATAAAGGCTGGCACCGATAGTTAAAAAATGTGGCAGTGTTAACATCATCCGGTGTTTTTTATTGCTTAAGTATTCTTTACAGAGTACCTAAAAAAATCGTGTAATGCCTGGTGAAGACACCAAAAACGCGCGATTAGTTGCCTCAAATATGGGTGCATGAGCCCGAGTCCTCCACCACAGACACATTTCCGACACGCTAGAAAAAGTTTAGATTTGGAGAGTGGGTATGGAAGTTCAAAATTAAACAGCAAAATCATCTAGCCCTCCGTCTAATGATTATGATGGTTGAACACAAAGCTTTCTTCGTGCGAAATCGAATGGGAAATGGTCAAAGTCAAAGACGCTGCAATCAAAAGACCAAACTGCGTGCTGGTCAAATTCGACGCTTAACTAGTCAAAGTTTAAATCCAGAAGGCAACCAAGGAAACCGATACACGATAGAGCTTTGCGATAAACCATCATCGTCGTTAGACAGAGGTGTGCATGATTTTTCAATCGTAGGTGGCAGCTTGTAAACCGACCGCAGCATTCAGTTGTGAAGCTGAGTACAGGTTTCGGGCACCCTCCTGTCTTGCGTCCTTCAGCCACGCAGGAATTGTTTTTTTAAAAACCATTTACCAACTAGCCAGCAACCATTGCAATTCTTGTAAAGCAATGCTTCTCCACGACATGCAATAACATTCTACTATCATGCGGTATTTATTCTATCAACGATTCCCGATTACTGTAGTAAGAGCATTTCTGTGAAATTAAACACATTTCAGCCGTAGGTAATGAAGATACGGAAGCGTCGTCCGTCACAATTTCTGTTTTGAGGTAAATCTTCGAAGACACCCTCCAACTTTGTCTTTCGCTTGTGCACGACGTCGGCGCCGTTTCGTCATCAACTGCCAAAGGCCAGCGCCGCAGCATTCCTAGGTCGGTTGCTCACACCGGCTTTGTGGGAGCATTTAGCGGCAATATACTCCTGGATTCGCGAAACTGCATGCAGGCATGAAAAAATTGCATGAAGCAACGAACTTTCACTTCCAGCTTGACTTCCAGCTTGGCGCATTGAGCGTCGTCTGCTATTTGTAAATACTGAGTGTGGGCGTAAATAACACACATGGCATGCCTCGTAAACGTCACATCATCACTCAAGATTTACCGATCTGAAAAATGCACGTGGGGTTACGTTCGCTTTGCCAGCCGCACCGCAGAAAAACGACAGAAAGCCATACACAACAACGCTGCGCTGACCGCACCGGCATTCCACTGACGAGCGGTTCGCCACGGGCGGCGCTGTTCGCTGAAACGACGGTGGTGCCATACAACGGCCGCCCGGTCCCTATAGCGGCTAGCGGTCGCTCGTGTTTCAGTTACTGCGTTGCTCCTTCCTTCCTTGGTTGACGCTCGTGCCCACGTTTACTCGTGTCTGCTACTCCAGCATCACGGAAGAAGCGATGGAAGCAACACTGCCTTCAATCAGTACTGAGGCCCCAGTGCTCTGCATTTACTCGTGTTCCCCTCGCGGGAAGGTGCGGGAATTTTTTTGATATAGTATGCCTCCAAAATTTCGCGGGCCACCGTGTCTCTTCTGCGGCCCAGCACCTTCAACTCGTGAAATAAAGGCACGCATTTACATTCTGCGAAATGCGTGCCTTTATTTCACGAGTCTGAGATTGTGTCAATTAGATGTCGGTGTCTCTGCGGGAGAGCGAGTTCAGCCTTTTATGTCGTAATCAGTAGCAGCGCATGTGGCTCGCTCTTCAGGTGGTCTGTGCGCAGGCGCGCCTCTGATGTATTTGCGTTTAAATGCTGAGAAGGGTTTCGAAATAGACAAGTTGGTAGTGAGCGCTTGTCCAGTCTACTGTGTTTCTCTGTCCTCATCCTTTGTGCTCTTTTTTATTTTTTTTGAAGCCATGAACCAACGCCCAACAAAGCATTCTATTAAGTTATCTTGGCTGGCTCATCCTGACAGCTTCGGGACAACGCCAGACGGTGGATCGCGGAAGGGGAAGCAACAGTGATGCTATCATTGCTGCTTCCCTGGAAATTTTCGGCTATAGTATATACCGGGAACGTCGTCTGGGCTGAAGGAGGGACCAGCCTTCGTTTACGTGTCAGTGCGTGCTGTCTGTGCAAGAACGCGAGGGCACAAGGGAAGTAGTTGGCCGTTTTTTCCCGTGAAAATAGGTTTTTTTTCTAAATCAAGAAAACGTAGTGCTCTCCGGGTGGGACCCAAAGCCACCTTTGACTAACACGTTCGATGCCTTATTAACTCGGCTACCGGACAAGCTGTATTCGCCTCCACTTTCCAGTGCATTTATGTTCTTGGCTGTTGGCTTTTCTTCTGTGCTAATCAAAAGACCCCCACATTCCAACTTCTAAGGAGCTACACGAGTGTCGAGAGCCTCGGTTTTGACAGTATTGGGGTACACAATTGTGTTCGCAAAGTTTTAGATTTTTTTTTTTTTGCGGACGCCAGCCATTTTGGTGAGTTCGAATTGCGCGCCACACATCTGCGTCAAGTTTGAGAACCAGCAAGTGGCGCCATCTAACCGAAAGAATTGAAAACGAACGAGAGAAAAGTTCCGCAATGGATGTCGCTTCGTTGTACGGCAGCTCTGGCAAGTGGGTTACAAAAACACAATTTTCACCTAATGGCACAATCTTGCACTTATTGTGCATTGTTGGTAGCTGGTCAGAGGAAGTTAATTAACAACTTGACAAAATATCAGCCTGTGGGACAACGAATTTGTCGCGATAAGAGGAGTTGACTTTGCGCGTACACATTTGTGTACATTGTGCCGCTACCAATACAAACATTACATTTCTTGCTATTTCACTAGTGGTGTGCATAAGTGCTAAAAACGGCTAACATTTTCCTTTTTTGATACTTCGAGCTGGCGGACCATGCGAAGAATCGAACGAGAATAAAAAAAAAACAAAGCAGCTGTGAATCTGCTAATGAGAATAGCGGATGGGAACACGTCAGACATCAGTTTGTCGGAAGACGAGGAAGGTGACCAGCAGCCGACTCAAACTGTAAGCAGTTATTTCTTCTCTTCGTGCTTGCAAACCAATTTTCTTAACATTCAAGAATATATTTAAAATGCAGGACAACCAACCAGACGTTGAGGCCGGGCCTTCATCACCGATGGACGAAAACGACAACGACGATGAAAAGGCCACTGCGAAAACTCGAGTTTCATGGACCGCGAAGGACTTCGTGCGGCCTTGACACCACATTTCAGTGCGAGTACGATGACCCTGTTGCAGTCGTCGAACCTGTTGAGTACTTTCTGAAGTACATTTCTGAGGGGAGGTGTTTGAGGAGATGGCAAGATGCACAAACATTTATGTCATGGAAACGACAGGAATGATTCTCGCAACCACTCCGGATGAGATAAAAAGGTTCCTTGGTGTACTGATCATAATGGGAACGCTGAAATTCCCGCGAATGCGCATGTATTGGCAACCAGCGACACAGATTCCTACGGTTTGGGAAGCGATGAGCGTGAATAGATTTTTCAAGCTCAGGTCCGCCCTACACGTCACTGAGTAAACAAGACCGCACTCGCCAGCTGACAAATTTTGGAAAGTGCGGCCACTCCTTAACGCTGTCAAAGAACGTGTTCTACAGCTGCCACCTTCGGAGCACAACAGCATTGATGAGCAAATAATCCCCTTCACCGGCAGGGTAGCGGCAAAACAGTTTATCAGGAACAAACCCAACCCAGAGGGAGTAAAGGTGTTCTTTCGTTGCAGTGCAGAGGGCATGGCCCATGACTTTGAACTGTACCAGGGAAAAGGTAACGGTGTATCCGAGGAGCACAAGAGCCTTGGGTTGGGTGGCTCAATCGTCATGAGGCTTGTTAAGGACTTGCCCTTGTACCGAAATTTCAAATGTTATTTCGATAACTACTTCACGTCCGTACCTCTTCTGCAAGAACTGAAGTCCATAGGGATCTGGGCAGTCGGAACAATCCGCGCCAATCGACTGCAAGGCTGCGTCTTGAAGACTGACAAGGAGCTGAGACGTGAAGGGAGAGGAACCCTAGCAAAAATTCCAATAGAAATTTGTATTGGTCCAATAGAAATAATGTATTGGTCCTATAGGTCAGGCTATTGGTTCTATTTGAGTATCTATAGGACCAATACAAAATCTATTGGTCCGATAGAGTGACATGTATTGGTCCAATAGACCAATTCGTATTTGTCCTATTGGTCCCAATGGGACCAATAGCTATTGGGACCAAAAGCTATTGGAATAGTGGGACCAATAGCTATTGGTTGTATCAGCCTAATAGACCAATAGGGGATATCTATTGGTCAAATACATTGTCCGGTGCTATTGGTTTACAGGCACTAATAAAAAGTAGAGCTGTTAGCTTTTTTTAGGCGGTGTGCTGCTAAGCCCATAGCGTCACTAAATAAAGGCTTAAGCCCAAGGACGGGGGTGCGATCCCGGCCGCAGCGGTTGTTTTCCAGATCGAGGCGAAAGGTAAAACCGCCCGTGTGTAGATCTTGCGCTGCGGCGCTCAGTACACACCACCGCTGGTCAAAATGAATCTGCCGCCATGCAAGCAATGTTTCTGCCCGAAAACATTCGATTCACGTTAGCTGCAAGCATTTTGCATTTAGCACGCCTCAAAAATAATGTCCCTGTAGCGCTTAAAAATTTCCTGGTAGCAACGAGTTGCAGCCGCCGGCGCACGGTGGTTCCCCGCAATGCCTGCGACAAGCAAAACACACCGCGCGTGTGATTCTGTGCCTGCAGTAGTTATAGATCTTTTCGCAAGCGTCAGCGGTCGCCTTCATCGCTAATTTTTCCAATCTCGCTGTGCCGCGGAGCGGCCATGTTTGTTTTGGGTGCCGATTCCACGGCCGATTCTTAGGATGAGTGTCGTACTTAATATATGTTTGCAGAAAGTAAAACCTGCAAAATCAAAATAACACCAAAATAATTAAGCCCGCATCATAAAATTGCATTATAATTTAAGGTGAAATACATTAATTAAAACTTCTCAATAATTCTTCTCTGACAATATGAACCTAGCGGAGGTTTCGTATGCCAAACAAAGCAAAATGGCTTCTTCCATGTCCGGCGCTTCGGCACGATCCCACGGCGCGGGCGTTCATCTCAGCGGCCAGCCACCTTGTTTGTGAATTTTAGTTCCACACATTGTATTTGTTAGTTTTAAATATTAAGCTACGAGGACATCATCTGTGGACCACTAGAACGTAAAGACACCTTCGGCGTCGCTCGTATTCGTATGTCTTCACGCACGGCGGCGGTGACGAGCGTGCATGCATTACGCAGCTCGGATTTTCGCATTTGAAGGTATGTATACATTGCGTTTCACGGTGAAGCTGTAGAAGCTTTTTACTTCCTGATAAAATTTCTTATTAAAAATAGCAGAGCAGGTCGGCAAGCGGCGCTTTTATTTTTGGAAAAGCCACTATCGATGCAACCACGTGTGAACTGAGTACAAATGCTTGTAGGTCTTTGTGTTCCGATTAACAACTGTGCATAGCGTTTTGTACAGATGAAATGAAGTGCCGCGGGTAATGTTTCATCCAGATGGCATCGAAACGGAATGTCTAGCTTTAGAAGCGTTCCGACCACATCGGCGTTGTCACGCACTGTAGTTTGTGGTCGAGCGGCGTGCTGCCGTAGCGGCGTACTGCTGGCATGTTTCGCCTGGACGAAATGCCAGACACACTTATTAAAATGTGCAGTTATTGCGAAAGTTCCTAATTATTGCCATACTGTTTTTGCAGGTCTTGCAGCTCTGACTCGAGGAATATATGCACCGGAAATTCGACAGCCTGTTGGGCAATAAAGCTGCAGTCAACCAGCACTTACGGCTTTGTGGTATTTGAAGGGTAGTGGGACCACGTTGCGTTTAGAAACTTGCTGAAGCAAGTGTAGCATGGCCAAATGAATGCAGTGAACTAAACGCCTTGTCATGCATTTGGCCATATTTCAATTGATGCTCCAGTGGTCCCATGATACCAATACACCTATAAGTACCAATACACCTATAGGACTAGACCAATACACCAATAGGTACCAATACACCTATAGGACTGACCAATACACTAATAGGTACCAATACAGCTATAGACTGATACACCAATAGCTATTGGTGTCAATAACCCAATAGGCTATTGGTTTTGTCTATTGGTAATTTTTGCTAGGGTTAAGCTACGACCAGAAAGTCACAAAACACGGGGACGTCATTCTGGTACGGTGGCAACATAACGGAGTCGTAAATGTCGCTTCAAGCTACGTGGGCGTGGATGAAGTGTCCACTGCAAGGAGGTGGAGCGGGGCCACAAAACAGCACGTCGACATCCCATGCCCTGCTCTTATAAAGGACAACACCTTTATGGGAGGCGTGGACAAAATGGATTTTCTACTCTCGTTGTACCCTCTCCGGCAAAGAACCAAGAAATGGCCAGTGCGAGTCATATGCCACTTTGTCTCTTTCGCCATTGTCAACAGCTGGCTTGAGTACGTGAAACATGCGGAAGCGAACAGAATGCAGCGTAAGAACACTCTGGATTTGCTGGTATTCCAGAATGAAGTTGCCATGGCGCTCATCATGTGCAACAAGAACGTTGCGAAGAAACGGGGCCGCCCAAGCCTCCAGGAGCCGGCTGAATCTCCCTGCAAAGTACACAACGCAGAGCCAAGGCCAGTCAACGCTGTTCGCTATGATGACCTAAACCACTGGCCAGCCCACTCCGCACAACCGTTTGCTCAGCGTTGCAAGTTTGAAGGCTACACGTACAGAACGCGCATCCGCTACCAGAAGTGCAATGTATTCCTTTGTCCATCTGTCAACTAGAATTGTTTTTACGCTTTGCATAACAGATGAACAATCGAAAGCACTGTTTGCATGAAAAACACAATATGTAAAATGCCAGCATAACGCTGGTTTGGTGTAAATAAATCTTTTTTTCTATTTTGCAATTACCAACAAATGTGGGGTGTTTGTACCGGGTGGGGCACAATGTACACAAATGTGTACGCGACATAAACAAAAACAGGGGTATGTAGAATTTTTTCGATGCGTCTAGTTTAATCTCTAGGGTCATAGATATCAGAAAAGAAAGAATTTTTTTTTCATTCATAGGTTTTAATCGTGTCAGAAGGGGTTTCTGTGCTCATCAAACGAGCCCCCCATTCCAACTTCTAATGAGCTACATGAGTATCGAGGGTCTCGGTTCTGACAGTATTGGGGACACAGGTAGAATATAAGAGAGTTGGTTGCCGCCCGGGCAAGTCGTAGATGGTCGGAGCCAGAGTCCGGAAGTTAAAAAACTACGACCCATCACCAAGTTTGTCGTAGCAGCGCTATAGATACCAGACGCAGGCGTAGGATACACTTACATTCGCCAAAATACACCACAACGAGGATGGGAATACGGCACCGTCGACGACGCCACGTATGGCAAACCGACGCTGCTGCTCTTCACAGATGTTCTCGCAACTCTTTATCTGCATTGGGAAAGCGTACGTGAATAGTCCGTGCGAATGCAATTTGCACCTGCTGTCGGCGGCTCTGTACGCAACTTTCCTGTAGTCATCTGTCCACTAAGGTGTCGTTATCAGCTTACATCAGCTAGCTCTCAATTATGGCTGCAACAACGCTTGGCATAGCTGACCTATTGCGCGAGCTCCGCAATTTCTCTCCAGACGATCCAGCTACCTTGACGAGGCCGCTATAACTTTACGATGTTGGCGGAAATCCCGAGCGCATGAAGTAAGCTACACAAAGCGACGATCTTTCACGTTCCCTGAGATAACTGCGCGCGAAGGTTTAAAAAAAAAAAACGTGGTTATACTCGCTTATTTAGGGCTCTCCTCAGACTTGTTTCGGTGTATATTTGCTGAACCGCAAATAAGGAGTACCATCCCCAATGCGCATCGCACAATTGTCTAACAGGTGCCGATGTGTGGCTGTCCAGCACATAAATCTTTTCCTAGACGGCACGATTGGCGGTGGGTTTTCAACGGCCCGCTTCAGATCCGACTTTCGATGTTCCGTGCTAACCGCTTCCATCGAAGGCGAAGTAGAAAATGTTTTCACTCGGAGAGCAAAGTTTCTCTACAGGCCTTACCCGACACTGTGGTGCATGAGATTAAACTGGTGCTGCTGTACTGGATTGAGGCGAGAAAAAAACAACGCTGTCCTTTCATGAGTCTACATTCTTTCGAAACATGGAGGCAAGCATGAATAGCGCACTCCACCGGATGAGCGAACGTCGCTAAGGCATCGTGCACACTCTGCTGGCACGGAGAGAGAGAGAGAGAGAGAGAGAGAGAGAGAGAGAGAGAGAGAGAGAGAGAGAGAAGAGAGAGAGAGAGAGAGAGAGAGAGAGAGAGAGAGAGAGAGAGAGAGAGAGAGAGGAGAGAGAGAGAGAGAGAGAGACTCTACTGGGGATTAGGAGGGGAATGGCCCAGGCCCATATGGCTTCAACGTCTATAAGGGCCCACGTTGGGTTACTTTCCTGAACTGCCAGGGCCGAGCAGTGGCGGGGCGTGGGGTAGGGGCCAAATCGGTGGACACTAACAGAGCGAATGAAAGTGAGTATCCCGTTGGTGGCAATGAGGGCAGTGCGCGGTTAAAACCTTTGCCGGTGCGCGTGTGTGAGCGTGCTTCTGTGGGGGAAGCAAAGAGTTTGTAGGACGGGCCTCATGTCGGCGGCAGCGTGCCCTAGCCACGGGTGCGGTGCACGCCAGTGCCTGCGGTGTGCTGGGCGACTTCTCGATGTGTTAGAAGCGCACACTGAGAAGCCGTTGGGACGCCGATGTTAGAGGGAAAGGAGGGACCTGTGCCGGTGTGGGCCGGGGTCTACAGCAGCGACACGGGTTTGGCGGGGGGACTCAGGCACACGGTGCTGGCTTCAGCAGTATATACCTCTACGGCAGGAAACAGGCGCCAGAAACCAAGCACAAGGTGCACCGTCTGCTCTCCCATTTTTGAGCAAGCTGCATGGCGGGATCTTCGTTCTTTCCAAGCGGCGGAGTAGAAGCGCAGGAAATTCTTATTTGCGGACAAGCTCGACACAGAGCAACGCGTATGCGCTCTGACACTGGCGGGGACGAAACGGAAAGCCGTGCATGTATTCTGGGGGAGCCGATCGTCATATTAGCTCGCTCATAATGGGGCGTTTTTGTCAGCCCTCTCTTTATGCGTAGGGTATACGCCTCGAGCTTCGCGATCGCTGCGCTGCCTGCCGCCGCTTCTCCGCGGCGTTGACGGGATGTGCGAAGTGTGGCTGATAGGGGTTCGTCCCGTCTTTGGTTCTGTTTCGCTTCTTTTCGCCTTTCCGTGCCTAAAAAAAAAACTTGTTAGGGTACCCTCTATAAGGAAAGAGCACGTTTAGGTCACTCAAAAAGTAGCTGGGTCTTCGTCGAGCACGCAATCGCCTGCAAGAGCTACCCGGGGACGCGGTTCTGCGCGCATGGTCGCCGCTCTTCCGGGCGTCGGCGACGGTAGCAGCATATCACCCCTGTGACCTCCAAATACGCCAGGCACAAATGAATTTTACTGTCGCCTCGTTTAGACCTGATACTGGCACAGTGATAGGTTGGCTTCATTTTGCAGCGTGGACAAGAATGCGGCTTCGTTTCGAATATATACGTCGCAGAAAAATATGTTGCGGTGTAATTTGTCTAGCCAATCCCGGCAATACCTTATTCATTTTATAGGAATATAAACAATGCGAAAATATGAAGTATATTCCAAGCCTGTACATAGTTAAATATGTGACCACGCACGCCTTATAGCAAGAACCAAGGCAATCTAATATAAAATCACAGAAAAATACATGTTGTGCAGGTGCGGAAGAAACATAATAGCTCTAACGGAAATGAAAAAAAAAAAAATATACAGTGCAGCTTCTAAAATGCTAAAGACGTTCGTCGAAACTTATAGGGGCACTGACACAAAAATTTTGCATCTTGTTTTTTTTTTTTTGTTGCGATAAGTAGCTAGTGACCTACTTATAACCTGTAGAAACCTCATTTGCTTCAGCGTGCGATGGTTATTTAATTAGAGGCATTTTCAATGCGGCCAGTCGCAGTTTCGGTTTCAGCGAGTGCCGCGAAACGATGGATTTTGTGGATTTTGTGTGAACAAAGCTGACCACGTGACCGTCGGAGGGATATCACAGAGCACAGCCGCCGTAGCACTGTCGAATCCGCATCGACGGCAGTTTCTGCGAATGCCCCCACGTACTGATAGGCGCTTAATTAAAAAGCGACCGTGGATGTGACGCAGGCGCTGCGAGTGCGAATGCTACCGCGGCTAAAGAACGACGCGCGACGCTCGAGACGGTGGGTGGCAAGACGCGCGCTGGGAGCAGCCGGCCGGTCTGCCTACAATTCCGCCTACAGATGTGTTCGGCTTAGCACTGCGGCGGATATTCGAGTGCCGCTCTCGTAAGCGGTGCAGATGACAATTTTTAATGCAACCCGCCATCGCATCATTAACTCCTTTCTCATGTAAGCCACCATGGTCGGGACTTGGGGACAATTTCGTGCAGCGGTAACAAGCTATCACTCGAGCTACCTGCGCCGGCCTGGGCCACTTCGCGGCCGTGGCCGCCGCCTGCACAGCGACCGCGCGGCTAGCTCAGTGAGTTTTTCGTGCCTCCGGCGCGTTTTCGCATCCAATGGTAATAAACAGTAATAGATTGATTGATTGCAGGGTTTAACGCGCCGACGCAACGCAGGCGATGAGGCGCGCCGTAGTGGAGGGCTCCGGATTAATTTTGACCACCTGGGGATCTTTAACGTGCGCCGAAATCTAAACAGTAATAGAAACAGAGTGCCTGTAATCGCTGTAGAACTTTGGTCGCGGCCAGCTGCCCGATTAGCTGACGAAATCACGGCGCCTCCGCCGCCAACGATCGGGTCGTTCGTTCTCGAGAGCAGAAGCTCCGCCCTCCGGCCCTCCGATTGGAGCGGCGAGCCGGCCGAGCCGGCGAAAAACGCCGGTAGTGCGGAAGCGGCAAACACAAACTCGTGACGGGTTTGGATGTTATTTATTCTGGCTGCTAGGTTGCGTTTCGCACACTTCAAAATTGATTTTAAATATGTTCTAGGCTGTATTAGCCGCTGATATTTTGCAGATGATGTATTTTTGTTCCCACCAATCTATCTCCGAAGTTATCTCGCCTTCAAAATTTTGTGTCAGTGCCCCTTTAAAGGGGCCCTGAAAGGCGTTTTGAGCACACTAAATGAACTAGCGCAATCGTTAGATTGGGTCGTCAACGTCATCTGTGCCAAGTATTACTCTTTTACGCGCAGCGGAAAGCTCACACTTTTGTTGCAAAGTTTGTCGCTTTTTTCTCACCCTTTCCTTCGTGTTTTTGGACGCCGCCATCTTCACAGGTCTACATCATCGATTCCCAGATGTTCGTCATGAGCTAGACATCCTGCTATTGGGCGGCTTTTTCACGCATTTCCGGCAAAGAGATGAGTCGTCTGCTCAGCGTCGGCTCGCCGGCTGATCTGCCGGCGCAGTGCCGGAGTGCTTGGACATTTTACGACAAACGAAACAAGTGTAAACAAACGTTTAACCGTTTGTAATAAATGCAGCACGGCCATAACACGACATGGATATTCCCTTACCTGAGTACGTTCCGTAAAGAAAGCGTTGAAGCCCCGTGGCACTTCTTTCGTGCAATCACAAAGAACGCCCTGAGCCGAATGCCCGGGTTTGACGCATACATTTTATTCTACTTCAAAACAATCCAGAGATGGGTTTCGAACGAACACAACGTCACAACATGCGTTGCAAGTCTGAACCGCGATTGAAAGACGATGGGTTGCCTCCTCCTGCCCGTCGTAACTTCGGCACTCACCTCGCGCGCGGTTTGCGGGGACGAACAGCAAGTCACTTAACTCCGGCGCACAAGCCGAGATGGCTTTTAGCCACGCACACTGCACATACCCCATGCGAAGTTGAGTCGTACGTCACTCGAGAAAGATAACCCAGACCATGGGAAGCACTATCCACCCGCAGAAGCGCTACGTCGCATTGCATCGCGAAACAAAGACGTCCACAACACACACACACCATCGCCTCCTGTAATGTCAAACGCATCTCGCACTTCCCAATGGGAGTGGGTGGTACGCCTGCAGTGCCCACATGTCGCGAGGTGAGGCCCCGAGCTGAACCGGGAACACGCAACTGTAACTGAGTTCTACAGTGGTTTGTGCCTTGTTGTCAAGGCAACCGATGTTTGAGATTCTCAAAGAAGTGGCGCTCGCTCCAGCGCTAGAAAGCTCAGAGCCGCGGTGGAGAATGCTTTGCCAACGTTGCCGCTCTCCACCACGCGTCGCCCCAAGCTGAACTGGTCACATGATTGAAGGGTTTTGTGCACGGGTTCTGTATCGATTTAAAATGTCTTTTTCACATGCCGCCGGCAGGAATTACGACCGCCGCAAAATAAGACTCGGCACCAGCGGGGCCACATCTGATACGGCACTTTTTGGATAAACAGTGTCGGTGCATCAAAGGGAACGAGCGCACGATCTTCCCCGCACGGCTGCGAGTTCGCCGCCGATAAAAAGTCACGTGCCACCGATAGCAACTGCACCAACGAACACCGCGAAAGGGCAAGGCCAGGCCGCCGCACACATGCGGCCAGATTTTTCGTTCGGTTTTCCAGCCTTGAGCGAAGTGCGGGATTCATGGTGTCAACAAAGCTTGCCCGTAGCAGACGACGTAGCAGCGCAATAGCGGAAGTACGTCACCGCTGCGGAGCGCAGCATCATGGGAGGCAAAGCTCGCGCGCCGTCAACAGCGGAGAGGAGGAGGAAACGCGGAGCGACGATAATGCGCGGTTTTTGATTTACGATTTCTCAGCTAATACTCATCGCTTTAACAAAATTCTTGCGGGAGGAGATTGCAAATACATTGCTTTATTTGGGTACATGTACATCCATGCATCGGCGGAAGGTATTTCAGGACCCCTTTAAGCCAGGTAGGGCTCACCAGACCAACTATACGCGAAATGCACTGCTATTTCGCGAGACATAGGGAAGGGGTGGGGGAGGGGTAGGGGAGGGGGATGCTGTGCACAAATGCGGAGCCGATTCAAGCAATGAACGTTTTAGTAATCACACACACAGAAATCTCGCGTTGCGTTCACTGTCGTTTTGTTTTTCGACTTCGACGAATAGCTGATCGTTCGGCGGCCGCATTTTTGGAAGTATACAGGGTAGACAGTTCACAAGCGATGAAAGGTGTTGTTGGAAGAGTGTGGCATGTGAAAAGGCCCTTTGATTTCAGTGTCTGCTTTATTCTGCAGGCTCCCTGAGCCATATGACGATTTTCAAAGAAGCATTTAGTCGCGGACGCGGATTATATTCTAAGCCTGTCTCCGAGCTGCTCGTAGATGATATATGTAGCAGATGAATGTTTGCGGGCGCTCGCCTCACGGCAAGACGACTCTGTCGTGAGCTGATCCCCGAGTATATTTATGCATTGTCCATCGTACTTTTGTTGAATATTCCCGAAATTAACACAGACTGGCTTGTAGATGGTGATGATCAATATCTGAGGTATAATATTGGCAAACGTAACTGGCGTGCTGTCAGTTATGAGCGCTCCGCTGATTAGTAAGCGCACAAAACCGATTTAAATCGTAGTGTATAGCCGTAGCATGAACGTCTGAGGAACCGGTGGTTACGGAGACACGGCTAGTAAATTCAGGTCAGTGTAACTACAATCGGCTCCATCATACGCCGGTTCCGCGACGCTGGCCTGTGACACACACCTGGCGCTTATACAGACCGAATATACCACACTAAGATCGCGTCAGAAACATTTACATTCTCGTAAACACACCCAATTTGCGAACACAGTGACTGTTCCACATAAACATGGATTTCCAACGCCCGCAAACGCTAAATCTCAGTCGTCAACAGGCCGCAAAAGCAGCGGCGACAGTGCGAAACGGGGCGGAGGCTCCCGCGCCTGCTTTCGAAACGGGCCGCTAGGGGGATTTCAGTGGCACCCGTACTAAGGGACCTTAGCCCCCTACAGGCCGCGCTCGAGGCGTATACTGTAAAACCACGCGCCAATAAACCAGCAACGGCGCATAAGAGCTGACCAAAACGGATTGCCCGTCTCACCGGATAGCCTCTTGCGCAAGTGCAGTCAGCGAGCCCGCAACTTCGTGCTCGCTGAGAAAGCCCACTTTAATAAAAAAATATGATCCCTCAGCTGCTCCGACATCAGCTCGCACCGAAGGACGATATCGGTGCTTTGGCTGGCGCGCTTCAGTGTTCCATGGAAGCGGAGTGCATTATCGATGTGCATACTTCGATTCCCGGCCGCGGCGGCCGCTTTTTTGATGGAGGCGAAAAGCAAAAACGCTCGTGTGCTCGAGATTTTGGCGCACGTTAAAGATCCCCAGGTGTTTCAAATTAATCCGGAGCCCTCCACTACGGCGCGCCTCATCGCCTGCATTGAGTCGGCACGTGAAACCCCACAATCAATCAATCAATCAATCAATCAATCAATCAATCAATCAATCAATCAATCAATCAATCAATCAATCAATCAATCAATCAATCAAATAATTCTGAACTTGATAAAGGGTTTTGGACTTGGAACTGACTTTCAATGAAGGACATGTGGGTTGACGTCAAATCCCAAATCAAAAAAAAAAAAAAAAACATCCTGAATTTTAAATCTGATAACTGAAAGGTGATGACGAATGAGATGAGCCTTTCATTTGGGTGCCGTACTCTTTGAAAGATCGTGCCCGTCAGCTAACCGACAGTTTAATGAATCAGATTACTAGATTCAGGACGGAAAATGTTTCCCTCATGATTGTACAGAAATTTATAAGGCGAGTTTTACTCGCGGCATAGTTTCCTACGCAGTCAGCAATGCAAAGAAAACTTCTCGTACTCATGCCACACAAACGCCAGCTTTTTTAACAGCGGAGCTGTTTAGCGAATCGTAATTTTTCGTGTCCGCAGTTCAAAATACCAAGAAATTTCCGAGTGCGCGCTCGTGAGCGCGGGCCTCGGGGCGACCGCTTGGTATTTAACAAAACCAAGAAAATGCCTTGCACTTGTGTGTGCTTGCCTCGCGGTGACCGCCCAGCATCCCCGGCGCACGTTTGTAAAGCCAAGCATAGCCACTTAGGAAGATTGGCGAAGATTGGCCGAAAGAAGAACTCCAGCGTTCGCCATTCGTGGCAACACTTGTTCGCAGCGAGCACATCATAGCAAGGTGATGCCCAATGATTATCACTTAAAAAAAAAAAAGAAACGAAAGAGGCTCACACTTATAGCAACACTAATGGAGTAAAGGTCGTTGCGGATGCGACGAAGCAAATCGGCTGCAATCGTGGACTTGAACTTTCGTGATGGACGGGAAGGTTGGGTACAGTTTCGCTACATTCAAGTCTTACCGGGCTTCCTTCATTTTTTTTTTGTAATGAAAATGCAGGAATGATGTATTCTTCGGGTTGATGAGACAGTCGGGTTGACGAGGCGTAGGTATACTTCGTCGATCGGGTCAAGAAAAGCCTGTTTCTAAAACTAAAACATGGGGCCCACTTTGTTAAATGGCCCACGGGAGTGTTGTAGATGCCACCGTAATCTTGCTGAGTCATATGTGTGGTTCGAACCGGGCGTGGTATTAACACTGAGCTTTCAGGAGACTACAAACCGTTATTTGTTCTTTACAGATTACGCAAGTTGCGAGTCAAGCGATGTCCGTTCGTCCCTTCTCTTTGCGGCTCGATATATATATATATATATATATATATATATATATATATATATATATATATATATATATATATATATATATATATATATATATATATATATATATATATATATATATATATATATATATATATATGTATATATATATATATATGTATATATATATATATATATGTATATATATATATATATATATATATATATATATATATACATATATATACATATATATAGAAATAAGGGTTGGCAGTCGAGAAAACCTCGGAAAGCAAAGGGGAGGATGTGGTAGATCATTGAAACAGATTAAGAATTTGGAAAGAAAGAAAGAAAGTGAAGAAAAAATGCCCGCCAGGTGGGATCCGAACCCACGACCTCCAGAATACCGGTCTGGTGCGATAACCACTACGCTACCGGCGGGGCGATTTTCCCATTCACTTTCTGGGGTATTTATGTTAGGTATGTTTGTTTCCTGTGCTTGGGGGTGGTAGCCAGCGCCATTCGGACTAATCGGGGTGAAGGGGACCTTCTTGTTAACCCCCGGGTCGTGACTCGAGTGTCTACGACATGTCCAGAGTGGTCGACCAGCTTTGAACCCTCTTAAGCTCCCTTTGGCAACAAGACTGCCAGAACAGAGGCCCTCGCTATGCATGTAGCGAATCAGAATAGGAAATGAGGGGCTCGTTGAAAATAACACAGAAATAAGGGTTGGCAGTCGAGAAAACCTCGGAAAGCAAAGGGGAGGATGTGGTAGATCATTGAAACAGATTAAGAATTTGGAAAGAAAGAAAGAAAGTGAAGAAAAAATGATATATATATATATATACCTCCAGCAGAGAGGACCGAGGTGCGACGACAGTTGTTAGCCAAAAACTTCTTGGCAAACCACTAGGCCCTTGGGAGTTTCCAACATGAAATCTTCCGTCTTGTGCAACGCTTTGCCCTAATACTTTGTTTGGACAACTGTTGCGCTGCCTACTATGTAAGAATTTGCTCCATTTCTTAAACCATTACCCAATCAGAATGAAGCTTTTGGCGCCAACGTTTCTGGCTGCCCAATCAGACTTGAGATCGCGATGTCACGCTGACCAATTCACTACACAGAAAATACTTGGGTGCATGGCGTGATGGTACCGTCTGTGGTTTAAGTGGATGACTAGCGTAACTAATTCGCAATATGATGCCTGTTATGGTCTCCCGCGAATCCTCCATTCGTCATATTCGTCAGCGAGGCATACGTTATAAGACTGTGCGCTACACAACCGGTTTGGTTGAGGGCGGATGGTTGCGTGTCTCCTTCACCGGAACCACCGCCACGAATGGTTACACCTAGAATAAAAACAGTTTTCGATAAGTGCTTTCTAGCAATGCGAACACCGTCACTGCCTGCAGGCATCCGCAGCGCTGCGCAGGTCTCGTGACGACGATTTGGTTGATCGGGAGGAAATAGTGGCCTGAAAAGATCGGGACTGGAAATCATTCGTACTTGCAGATTTTTGTGCAAGGTCTCCTCTGAACGGGGAAGGCAACCTTTTTCTCGCGAAAATTTGCCGTACCATCGGAAGCTTTATTTACAAATGTATTCTGAATTTTCGAGTGAACCACAATAAAGTGGCACCCATATCCATGATTCGTTATCAGTCAGACAACCTGACTGGGCTGCGGGTGGCAGAGGAAGAGCGCGCCTTGCACAGCCGGACAGTTCCAGATACCGTGCTTAGGTGTGCCAAATCGAGGTTGATGAGGCAGAAAGAGTACGTGTATGTCAATGGTGCTTGGCAACGTGGTGGCCTTCTCTTCGTCGCAGGTCACAATCAGGTGATGTCGATGGAGAAAGAAAGACATGATGTTTCCAGATCACCACGAAAGTAAGTTCCCTGCTGGACGTGCCTGCAGGATTCCTTGGATCGGTGAGGCAAATGTAGAGCTTGCGGGACAAGCTCTCTCTCTTTTTTTGGCCTCAGGAAGACGTCGTTTTCCACAAATTCCCACATGAATTCCCCGACTGAAGCCGAACGTTGCTGTCGGTGCAGATTACCGGAGGAGTCCCTTAAGGCTGTTCCGCGTGACGAGCGCCTCGTGAGCGTGCAGCATCTCGGAGATGTGGTGTCCCACGGCGTGCGCCTTGTGCCTCTCGTCCGCGAGCACCGGCCGGTCGTCCAGGAACACCAACTTGGGGAAGTGCGCGATCACGTACAGCCTGGAGAGGAAGCGGCGAGACGATTGGACGGGTTATGCGATATCTCAAATTGTGCGCGCGACTTACTAAGTTCTGAAGCGCATATATAGTGATGAAAGCGTTATACAAGAACCGCAATGACAAGAATTGGTCATTTCCTTTCGCACTCGTTTAGTGCCCAAAGAGCGAATCGATCTGGACATTGATCCTGCCATCCGTAACCCCGTTACTTTACTGTATATACCTTCTGCGAACTGTTGTCGCTGCTACTGCACCTTCCAGCTGAAACCTGTAGCGCTCTTCTGCGGCATGACAGACTCCAAGACGCGCCTCTTCTTGACGATACGTCAATAATATTACGGGCTGTGCGTTGCTCCCGGCATTAGGCCCATTGACGAATCGGAGGTACGGGCAGCGCTAGCCAAGATACGGAGAAATACCACACCCGGCCAAGACCGTATCACAAACAAGATACTGACTAACCTTGACCATGACTCCGTCACATCCCTCACACAATTCATGAATGGCTGTTGGGAAAAGGGAGTCATACCACCGGGATGGAAGACGGCTGAGGTTCATTTAATACCGAAACCAGGAAAGGAGCCAAGCGTCGAGAATCTCCGCCCAATTTCATTGACGTCTTGCATAGGAAAGCTACTCGAGCACGTCATCCTCGCTCGCCTACAACAATACCTAGAAGATACTTGCCAAATTCCTACATCCATGTACGGATTCAGACCAAGTCTCAGTGCCCAAGATATTCTTCTTCAGCTCAAAGAGGAAATCATGATGCAGGCCAATAATCACACACCCAAAGCAATTCTCGCCCTCGATTTAAAAGGGGCGTTTGACAATGTAAATCATCAAATGATTCTGAACAATCTCAATAACCTCCACTGCGGAGCCAGGATATACAATTACACCAGGGATTTTCTTACAAACCGGCAAGCAGTCCTGAAGGTCGGTGACGCACAATCACCTCCCATTCAAGTTGGAGGTCGAGGCACGCCACAGGGCGCAGTTCTTTCCCCACTGCTATTTAACATCGCCCTCATCGGCCTTCCCAAACTATTAGATGCGATCCCTGACCTTCGACACGGCCTGTATGCCGATGATATAACGTTATGGACGGGTGCAGGGTCGGTAGGGGAAATGCAAGATCGTCTTCAGCAGGCTGCTGACATCGTGCAAGCTTATGCAGCCAAGTGTGGTTTATGCTGCTCTCCACAGAAATCTGAGCTTCTCCTTGTCCGGAAGCGCCAAAGTCGAAAACATCAAGACCCAGGCATCCAAATTACCCTTGACGGAGCTACGATCACGCCTTCCCCACACATAAAGATACTGGGGATGACCTTTCAAGAGGACTGCTCCAACTTCATACTTCTTCGGCACCTAGCTCAAACAACAGGACAAATTGTTCACATGCTCCGCCGGATCACCACGAAGACTAGAGGGATGAAGGAAGCAGACACGCTACGGCTTGTCCAAGCTTTCATCATCTCTCGCATCAATTACGCCATCCCGTATGCGATCCTCTCCAAAAGCGACGTAACCAAACTTGATACACTCATTCGGAAAACATACAAACAAGCACTTGGTCTCCCCGTCAGCACGGCAACGGATAGACTTCTCAAACTGGGAGTACACAACACGGTGGAGGAGCTCATAGAGGCTCATTTGGTAAACCAGCACCACCGTCTAGCGACCACAAGAACAGGACGCCAACTGCTTGGTCGCCTTGGATACAATATCCCAGAAGAACAAGGCAGTTCTTCCATGGACATACCAACAACCATAAGGCAAAACATCTACGTGGCTCCTATTCCATGGAATATGCACCCTCAGTTTCACCAAGGAAGACGTGCGGCGAGAGCACAGGCATTAGATATAGTCCATGGATCAAACCCCAAAACTGTGTACACGGACGCTGCCGACTACGCTCGCATGGATACGATGACAGCTGTCGTCACCAAATGCACCGAGCATGTCGCTAGTGTCACACTTACTGGAATCAACACTACCCAAGCAGAAGAAGCAGCCATCGCTCTTGCCGTTGCCCACACTTCAGCCGATACAATCATCACTGATTCTCAAGCAGCATGCCGAAGCTACCTACGTGGAAGAATATCAAGACCAGCTGCAAGAATCCGTCTCCAGCGACCCCCTCAACGCAAGATCAGTCTGGTTTGGGCGCCTGCCCACTCGTCCCTTCGCGGCAATGTCATGGCCCACACGACAGCCCGAGAATTAGCCTACCGGGCACCGCGAGACGACTGGCTTCAAGCGCCTCATCCCCTAGTAACATACCAAGGCATCACACAGCACTACAAGCTGAGTAGGAAAGAGTATCCTCCTGCCCACCCGTCACTCACCAAGGAACAGGAGCATAAACTCAGGCTTTTACAGACAAACACGTTCCCACACCTATCTAAACTTCACGCCATCAACCCCACCCTCTACAGCGCCACATGCTCACACTGCGGTGAGATCTGTACCCTCTACCACATGGTCTGGGCCTGCCAGAAAAACCCAAATGTTCGCCCAATTCCCAACCCTTCTTATGAGCAGTGGGAGAGAGAACTGGCCAGCTCCAGCAGCGACACTCAGCTTCGGCTGGTGGAACGTGCGGAGAAGGCAGCAAGCTCCAACGGGATCCTGAAATGAGGAATCTGACCACGTGCTCCCCCCCTTTTTTTTCGCAAAATAAAGTTTACTCTCTCTCTCTCTCCCGGCATTGGTGACAGACAACGATGAAGTGGCGAGGACGCGAGGACGGGGCCAGGGGGGCACCCCAGTGCGCGTCCTCTCGGTCCCTCCTTGACTGTCAGCGCTATTTCATCGTTGCGATGGCGCGCCTAAAAGTCCAAAATCTTGCTCACAGGCGGCCATGAGCTGCTCTCACCGGTAGTTGGTGTTCTGCTCGTGCGTGCCGTTGTTGAGGAACGAGGGCGCCAGCTCGTTTCCCATGAGGCTGAGCACGCGCAGCTGAGGGCAGCTCCGGGCCAGCCCCGGCACGAACACGGTCAGGCTCAGGAGGCGGTTGTAGTTGAGCCACAGAACCTGCAGCGTGGGCAGCACGGGGACCACGCTCAGGCAGCTCAACGCGTTGTGGTCCAGGATCACCGTGTGCAGACGCTCGAAGTGCGACAGGAAGCGGACGTCCCTGCACACAGAGCCCGCTTCAGTGTTTTGAATGCATGCTTGTAGCGAAAAACCTAGACCTTCGAAAAGACCGACCAGCTTCGTCTGTCTTTCCCTTAGCCGAAGGGAATGGGTTAATTCGCCGCAGATCCCGGTTAGTGTCAAATTTCATGACAACAAGGCGCGCTGCTTAGAGTGGAGAAAATAGGATGGCTTAAAGGGAATGTGCAATAGAGCACTGCACGGGCCTGATTTTAAGGCCCGAGTCCTGCCCGAGCCCGCTTCGCAAAGCCCGAGCCCGACCTAGGACCATAGCACCTAGCCCGAGCCCGGGCATTCATAAGTGAGCCTGGCCCGAGCCCGGCCCGGGCCCGCCATCTCAAGCCCAGGCCCGGCCCAGCCCGGTAATTTATTTTTTGGCCTAGGGAGGGCCCGCACGTGTGTGACCAGGCCCGGTATTTGACGCTGAAGAGTTTGTTTATTATATTCCGGGCGATTACACGGAGCATCTAGTCTGTACAAGCACGTCATAAACTGAAACGCAAAAAAATAAGGGTTTAAAAATTAAGGTAGTTTAGCTTTCACCGCCTGCAGTTCACGCCCCATCGGCGTAATAATAGCTCGTATATATACGAGAGACACCATCACCTTTGATGACCAGACTCTTGGCATCTTCACATCTTCGTCTCGGCCACAAGTTGGTATTGCTGAAATTTTTTATCCGCATTTGAATCAACGAGTATGTGCGCGCGTTGAAATACTTCACCTGCAGTGGTTGTTAAGCGGTGGTGTTTCTCTGGCACGCGAGTTTGATTCCCAGCCACGGCAGCCGCATTTTGATTTGTGGACATCTAAAACACACGTGTACATACATAGACATAGGTGCACAGCTCCATGATGTCTGAATTATTTCCTTTCCCTCTTGGGCATTCCTTGTAATCGTATCTTTGGTATGTTATACACCCAAATATAAAATCTTGATGCTGTACAGGAAATGTCATTAAAATTGCAGTATAGTGACCATCAGACCTAGCAAAACACGTTTTTAAAACAGTGCGTTCAACTAACAGCAAGAAGCGCGCTAAAATAAACCAAGAATGTTCATTTTGATGCTCTTTTCTATACCTCACGTGGGACCTATGAATGGCCGTGCCTATGAATTCAAGCCCGAGCCCGGCCCGGGGCCCACGGCGTCGAGCCCGAGCCCGGCCCAGGCCCGCGGCATTGAGCCCGCGCCCGGCCGGGGCCCGCCGATAATCGACTTCGGGCGGCCCGGCCCGGCCCGAGAGCCGGGTCGGGCCCGGGCCCGTGCAGTGCTCTAATGTGCAACACTTCCGACAAACGCTGTCACGCTTTCCTTCGCGCCTGGAAGCACTGCGAAGACTACATTTATCGCCAGCACGGGGCGGCACGTGGTGCGTGCTGCTTCTGTGGCAAGTTTTCTCGCGTTCGTACATTCACTCCCCCTCACCACGACACTTCAACTTACATCGACCGAACATCCCTCTCACGCGACACACCCTTCGAAATCATTATTTATGCCACAAAAAGCGGCCTAGTACGGGTAATTTAGTAGTGGTCTTCTGCACGACTTCCGAAGAGATCCCTTGAAGACGATCCCTTGAAAGACTGTGCTCTGCCTTCCACATTCCCTTGTTCCCCCCCTGGCCTTTTGCCTTCCTTTCTAATAAAGTTAATGACAACAACAACCTTTTTAAACCGGCCACCGAATGCGTGCAGTAATTGCTGAAACTGAAACGAAGGCGGCCAATAGCCGCCACACCGCTGCAATGATGTAATTCCAGCGATAGAACGAAACCAAGAACTGGAAAAAGCGAAAGACCTTTTGAGCAAGTAAAGATTTTTACCTCTACCCCCCAAGGGTTCTTTCGCGACCGCTGGTGTCAACAGAAAACTCCCGCGAACAAATAAAAGAAGTTACTGGCACCACCACGAATCGAACCTGGAACGAATAGAGTAACGCTACGAGAGCCCGTTGTCTTACCGATTGAGCTACGAGCCCGTTTTGTGTATTTATTGCCTGTCTTTGACAATTTACAACAGATTACATCTCAACATTGTAAATATGTACAAATACAAGAGGTGGACTTGCCAGCCACTACAGGGCTGACTTTCTCAATTTAAAATGCCGTCATATCGATTAGTTGCTCTGACGGGGGAAGACAGGCAGTGCACTCACCAGGCGCATGTGCGGGTTTAACAGCCAACCACTAGTATGCATAATACCATATCTACATCGGCGACACACCCATTTCCTCCTACTGTGGTCGTATTCGCTTGCTCGGCTTCCCCCTCGCTAGCCACAACAGCGCTCGACAGCGAATAAGTCAATTGCGGAAAAATTGAAAGCCAATGCTCCACTTAATCTCTCGCCTCCAGAACGAATTTAGCGCTGCACATCAGTCGGCGTGCCTCACGCTCTGTCAGGCGGTAGCGGTCGATCGTCTGTTATGGCGCTCGAGCCTACAACCTAACCTCGACTCAAAAGAAACATTTAGCGGTCCTTTATCAGGCCGTGCTCCGCACCATCACTGGACAATTCCCAGGCATACCCGCATCGATGCTCTTGAAGGGGCTGCTCCTATGCCTTCCATGGAAGAGCTCCTCGCGGAAACCCTCGGACAACATGACCTTCGGCGGGCATCACCGCCACAGGGGTCTGCACTCTCCGCCTGGGACTTGCGTATCCTTCCGACACTTCCGTCGGCCTCATCCCCGCCACCCCCTTGGTAACTCCTACCTGTCACAGTGGCCCGTCAACGAACCGGTATGCTCCGTACCAGACCAGTTGCCCGTGAGAAAGCCCTTCAGCGCGTCCTATTTCTGTTCTGTTCCGTGAAGAAGGCCTGACGTTCTGTCATCTACCGTAGGAGACAAGAGCATTGCAAGTTTAGAAGGGCAAATGAGCTTTCACAATAATACATAAATTCCTCCCAAACACAGGCGCCCATGGCGATATTGGTGACCCTTCCGTGATAGCATTGCTCTGGTTTGAACGCAATTCTCTAGTCGGCCTACTCTCTAGGACCGGAAGGATTCCGGGTAAAGCTGAAGTAATGGTCGGTGTCAGTGTCACTCAGTGAAAGACAAAACAAGCGGGGCAACTGAAAGTGCTGAAAGGCTGAAAGTCCGGTTTTACGGCGCCCTTGGTGACTAGCGGCACCTCTCGGCGGTAGCGCAAACCCTCAACAATCCTTCGTTCACGTGGCGAGTTTTCTGCGCTACCGAGTAGAGACGCCACTGTCGGTCAGTCGTTAGGGTGTCTCGGTGAACGTATGCAGTTGTTGACGTTCGCAACATCTTTCCCAAAGAGAAGGGCAACAGGTAGGCGAAGGCTGGCGCCCACTTAAAGTTGCATTAAACTGCACCTAGCTCTTATGCTTTCACAAGGTAAAGAATCAACGGGAGTAAACAGGCTGGTCCCAATCGACAGGACATGGACTTGGCCAATCGGACCTACTCGACAGGGCATGGACTTGGCCAATCGGACCTACTGACTCCAGTGGCGTAACCAGTGAGGGAGGGGCGAAGTTAGGGGGTACAACCGCCCCCCCCCCCGCCCCGAAATTGTCATTGATGGATGCTTCCTTCTCTTCCTTTTGACGACACGTGTATAAAATGAATTCCTACTACTAACACACACACACACACACACACCCATATATATATATATATATATATATATATATATATATATATAGTAAAAATGGGTATAGCTTCTAACAAAACTGTTTCTTTGTGGACATTTCGGTCGGATGCCGACCTTTATCAAGACAACATTTCGCATTTCCCTGCACGTATTTATAAGCTCGTCGTCCAATGACGCCGAAAAAAAAGAGAGAGGGGGATTTGGGGAGAAAACAACAACGAACACACTCTCGGCGAGGCGAGGTAAAGGTTTCCAAAAAAGAGAAAGAGAGAAAAAAAGAGAAAACAAAAGCAAACGTAAACATGCAGAGGGGAGAGAAGAGTACACAATTCTTTCAAAACACTGTTCTCTATCATTCGTCAGCTTGTAGAAAGAGTGACAGGGACCGGCCGCTTCAAAAGGGCGCCGCTCTGCGCAAGAAAGGAAAGCGCAAAGCAGTAACAGGGAGGATCTCACAATCACTAGGGGGCACAGAATTGCAATGGTCACTGACATTACGGGAAGAGTTTACAGGAAGCGGTCGCAGCCGCACACATGTTTCAGTGACGCCAACCCTACAAATAAATAGGAAGGCTCGTTAAGAGTGTAGGTACGATCTCCGCACTGTGGCTCAAAACATGCACAATTTCGCCGATCGGCAGGACGGGCGGGCGGCATTCATCATCAGAGAGTTTTAGCAGTCCGTCTGTTCCGTTCGTTACGTTGCTACCGGGTTAACCAGGACCTGTCTGCGCCTGCGCGTGCATAAGGGCGAGGAGAAAGGGTGAGGAGGCGCGGACATGGTGAAGGCAGGCCGGCGGAGCTAATCCCCCTACCGTGACGAATGCTGGAGTGCCCAGACGGGTCCCGGTCAACACGCTAGCTACGTACCCGACGGAACGGACGGACTGCTAAAACTCTCTATTCTTGGGTCTATTCTTCCGCCATGTCAGGGCAGTCGAAGCAGTCGTCCCTGACCACGAACCAGGGAAAAGGCGCTTAACTAATCCTCTAACCGCACGCGGGAGTCGCGCGGGTCCTTTGTTAGAGTAAACGACGGCGGGCGCCTCGGTGTTGTTTGCGGTATGTGCCGCCTGTGCTGAAAACCCAGAAAGGGACTAAATAAAATAAGAATAGCTTGATTACTTGTTTAAACAACATAGAGACTTACAATTTAGATAGGGGATTATTCCGCAGACAGATTTTCAACAGCATGTATAGACGACATAACGCCCGGCCTAACATTCATTCCTGCCTTTACGGTATTGAATTTGTGAATAATGTAAGATTCACGTTGTTCGCGTTCTCTTGTAGTAGAAAATCCACTCTGTAAAAGTGTAACTTTGATGGAATCGAATGGGTAGTTTTCGGAGTAAATATGTCGGGATAAGGGAAGATCCGGTAGTGAACGAACATGTGCGCGGTGATTGTTGAAGCGCACGCGGAATGCCGTGTCCGTCTGGCCAGCGCATTGAATGCCACAAGCACCGTACTCCAGAAGGTACACCACATTGGAAGAGTCGCAGTCGAGTGTGGCGTGAATTAGATGTTTTAAATGGGAGTTGGTGCTTTCTGCCACCGTGGTGGCAGAAAGCACACACTCCCAGAAAGTTAGAGAAGGCAGAAAGAGAAGGCAAGCGTAGTAGGGGGCGGCAGAAAGTTAGATGGGCGGATGAGATCAAGAAGTTTGAGGGGATAAATTGGTCACAGTTGGCACAGGACCGGGGTAATTGGAAAATAATGGGAGAGGCCTTTGCCCTGCAGTGGGCGTAAATAAGCTGGTGATGATGATGATGATGATGATGGTTGTCTGCTTGTGTTTACATACGCGGCACCCGGTGCCTTTCCGCATGGTTGACACCCACCTTTGGGTGCCCTCTCAGTTTTGGCGGTTACAAGGTAATCTTTAATATTTTCGGGGCGCCTGTATACGACACGAGGAGGGGTGGGGAAGATTTTCGAAAGCCGTTCACTCTGTTGTAGCATGTTGAAGTGCTTTTTCAAAATTTCGTTTATGTTTGGGGAATTGCCCCCGAACGTCAAAACTAGGTTGCCTCTACCTTTCTGGTTTAGTTCTTTTTCATGGTGCAGCAAGTATTTGCGATCAAGGTTGGCCGCTTTGCAAATAGCGTGGTTGACTATGGGTGGTGGGTCTTGTTGCTTCGCGAGTACATTGCGCAAGTTTTCTGCGTTTGCCTCGAAGTCCTCGCTGCGGGAACGAATTCTCCTAAATCGGTGGGCCTGCGAGTATGGGATACTCGTTTTGCAATGGCGCGGATGACGACTGTCAAAGTGCAGATACTGCTGCCTATCGGTAGGTTTTTTGTGCACGGTAGTGATCAATTCTCCTTTGTCTGTATTTATATGCACGTCAAGGAAATTGATTTCCGTGGTTGAATAGGTGTACGTGAATGCGATGCTTGAATGGGCCTTGTTGAAAAGCTCGATGAAGTCGATTAAGTCCTCCTCCGTACCGGTCCAAATAAGGAACACATCGTCCAAAAAGCGTTTGTAAAAAAATGGTCTAATTTCACGGGCTGATAGAAATTTTGTTTCGAGATCGTTCATGAATATATTAGCGTAGTTGGGTGCCATTCGAGTGCCCATCGCAGTGCCGTTTATTTGTAGGTAATACTGATTGTGGAATTCATAGATATTTAACTCCAGCACTATAGCTTGGTCAAAGTTTCAATAACTTGTGGGCTTGGAGAATCGTGATCCCGATGTATGCTATAGGACTCAACCAGGGCTTCAATACCATCTCGGTGAGGTATATTTGTGTACAGAGAAGTTACATCTAGAGTTACAAAGAAGGCGCCATCAGGGATTTTTATGTTGTTGATTTCCCGTAGGAAGTGGTTAGTATCACGAAGATACGCCGAATGGGTGGCGGGTATTTTCTTAATCAAGGAGTCTATGTCGTTTGATATTGGTTCGGTGAGAGTGCCTGTTCCCGAAATTATTGGTCTACCAGGGTTCCCTTCTTAATGAACTTTAGGCAGCGCGTAAAACCTTCCTGGCGTTGCGTGTGCTGCTGTAAGTACTTTACAGAGGCGTGGCTCTCTTTCCCCAATTTTGACAAGATTATTTAGTGTTGTTATTATTTCCTGATGTTCAACAGTTGGATCTGCGTCAAGTTTTTTGTAGAAAAATTCGTTATTTAACTGACGGTGGCCTTCTTTAATGTAGTCTGGTTTACTAAGTGTTACAATCCCTCCCCCTTTATCGGCCGGTTTTATGACAATGTCTGTTCGATCACCCAGTGCCTTAAGTGCTTCGGGCTCCTCTTCAGAAAGGTTCCGGGCCACTGGTTTGCGAGCGTTATAAGCCCGCAGGACGTCTCTTTGAACGGCCTCAATGTACGAGTCCAAATGTTTTTCCCGCTCCGATTTCGGTGTCCACTGCCGCCCTACATTGAGGGAGGGTGGGGCAGTGCGCTCTTTATCCGGCTTATCGAAAAAATATTCTTCTAGGCGCAAATTCCGGGAAAAATTGTCCAGATCTTTCAGCAAGCCGAACTCATTGTATCGGCCGGTACTTGGGAAAAACCCGTGAAATTAGGCCACTCTCAGAACAGTTTTTCTCCTGTGACCGCAGACTGAAGCCAGCCAGCACGACCGCAAGGACCGCTACGACACCAGCCACCGTACTGCTCGGTTGTGCCCTGGTGACGAGGTCTCACTTTGGACGCCCAGTCGAAGACCAGGACTATGTAAAACATTTCTTCACCGTTTCACATGCCCGTACACAGTCCTCGAGATAACATCCCCTGTTAACTACCCTGTTAACTATCGTGTCACGCATAGTCAAGCTCCCTTGGACCGTCGCTACCGTGGCACAGAAATCGTGCACGTGTCACGCCTGAAGCCTAATGAACACTGGCGGTCAAGCGCCCGCCTCCACTCGGAGGGGAAATTATCGAGCGCGGATGTCGCTTCACCACGGAATGGGCATCGACGACACTTCCAGGGACTTGTTCCTGCACTGTGGACAACCTCCCGCTTTCTCTCCTCGCCGTAACATGATCATTCTCATTAACATTAACATTACCCCATCCTCTTCGCCCGTGCATCATCATCATCGCTCTCGGTCCGGTGTTCGGTACCGACTAGATCGCCGAATAAACGTCCTGGTTCACCCGTTATTCAAGGGCCTTACAATATGTTAATATCGGCATTTTTTGGCAATGCTGCAATGAAATATTTTCCTCTTCCCGGAATTGGTTTGGTGGGCATTGTACTCAACATTCATTAAGTGGCGCGTGTATTTGTTACCTTTGTTAATCATTGTCTTCTGCTTTAACAGGCCGCAATATGCATCCATTCCGATGTGTGCCGTCCTGATGGTGCACTGCCTTGTATGTACGTACATTCTCCGTTGTAGCCAGTCACCATTACTTTTTGTCGTAGCTAATTATGCTCGATTCGCTTTCCACCTCGTGCATATAATGTTTTGTGGCGTGCTTGTTTCAATGCCACCACACGCTGTCACTGCCGCATACGCCATTCCAAGCTGTGTTCTCTGTAGATATCGTAACGTTTACGCGCCGTACGCCATTATGCTCGATGTGTTCTCCGCCACAAATAAGCAATACGGTTATTATGCGTATAGTAAGTTATCGCATCTCATATATGACTAGGATTGTTTTTCGATTCCAGTCAATAATCTGGTTTGAAAAGGTTAGTCTTTAGGGCTTGCCCCTCTGGTCCATTGACTATCGAGTCATTTATTATCGGTAGGTCTTTGATGCCACCATGCCGGTTCGTGATTCTAGTCCCTGGACGTGGAGATCCCCGACCTAGTGGAACAAGACAAATAAATTATTTTCACGATTTGGGGGTTTTAACGCGCCGAGTGGAGGGCTCCGGAATAATTGTGACCGCCTGCAGGGACGTTCGACGAAATGCCAACACACGGGCGTCATCGCTTTTCGCGTCCACCAGAAGAGCAGCCACCGCGGCGGGGATCGAACCCGGCTTGTCCTGCGCTCCGCAGCACAACGCCTCAGGCACTAAGCCACAACGGCGGGTCCCAGTACTCGCCGTCCTGCGGGCATCAGAAATACTAGCAGCAGCTCATCTCGGCTACGCCAGGATATACGTAGCGTGAGCTAAGGTTCAGCTGGTTATTCTTGGCTTTCCTGATTGTCTAGGATTGGCTTGATCATCATGCTTACTGCTGCTTCAATGACACACGCACTGTACACGCATTATGTGACACATGTATATTTATCAAGCGTCTCCGGCGCAGCGTCACCAATCGCCCCTGGGCTAAGCTGGTTCCACAGGCGCACGCCGGTCATCGGTTGCACACCCGGCCACCCTTCGCATGGTCATCACGTGGACCGGGCCGCCACGTGCGGAACGGAGGTCAGCGAAGACGCTGGGCGCGTGGGGTGCGTGAGAGACGCCGGGCAGCGAGCAGCGTTATGTGCGCCGTGTGACGTCATTGCTCCTCGCGCATGCGCAGCACGGCTCTCCAGGAGCCACGCGAAACTGCTCAACCTCGGCCAGTGTAGCTCACGCTACAATAACTAAAAGCGCTCTATTCCTGGAAGCGAGCCACTTGAGTGCACCGCTGAGCGTTATGAATACAAAGCGCGTGGCTCACGCGCCTGTCCGAGATTACACACGCTGACTGTCCATTGTTGTTGGGGCATTTAGACGCTACGCAGATTTGTTTGGAAAAGATGTTTAGAAAAGACAACGACTGCGGCAACGCTCGGCAGGCATGTTGTTCAGCGCACAATATGCGCTGAACATGCCTGCCGAGTTCACGGAATCTCGTTTGCGAGATTGGCGGCCGTGGCCGAACTAAGCCACCGCCAAGAAACATGACTGCTCCAGTGGGGCCCCAAGTTCCGTTTGAACGTATCGTTTGAATGATAGCCTGCAGCTAACAAACTGGTTACTATGTTTTCAGTGCTCACGCTTATTACGTCACTGTAGCGCGAAAATAGAAAGTTTTTCGATGCTACCTTCGGTTAAAAGAATTTCCCGTGACTGGAATGGAGCTGCGTAAGCTACCAAATGCCATCGTATTCTCATTAGGATGCCCAATGAACGTTTCTACCACCATGGCCAAAGGCTCGTTCGTTCAAATTGGAAATAGTTCTGTTCTGTCTTGGTGGCCCCTCCCTTTGAGTTTAGGCACGGCAACGACAACAGGCGACCTCATCACGCAGGCGTGCGTCGTGCACTTACGTCAGCTTGTTGTAGCTGAGATCCAGGACCTCCACGTCAGCGGTGTACTTCTCAATGAGGCCGTAAGGCACCGTAGTCAGCTCCTCGTATGCCAGGCTCAGCTGCTTCCTGCAGGGCCCCGAGCTCAGGCCGGCCACCGCAGAAGGGTCGGGAAGCGTCGTCTGGCCGTACCGCCTCTGAGCGGTCCGCGGCGAAGCCTGCGCCGCGCACATGTTTCCTTCCTCCACACGAAAGCCGCAGGAGTCGTGTACCGATGTCCGCGCCTTTGCTGCACCATACACGGAGTGATCTCGGCGCTACGCGGCAGCTGGCACTCTTCGGGAAGTCGTGGGAGCGGCAAAGTTCAACGTTGCGAAGAGGCTGGGGCGCGGCTGTTGTAGGAATCCGGGTTAGACGTCAGGTTTGCTGCGAATCGACAGCAGAACTAGTGACGAAAGAGGCGGCAGAATGGGAGCTGCGAGCCTAGAGGGCACGCGCGATATGTTTTGAAGAGATACGCAGAGATACGGGTTTGGTTCGGCCCCGATAGAAAGAGCGTACGAAAGCATGAGACACGACAGACCTGAACGTTGCATTCGCTATCAGGAAACGCGTCAATCGAGTGGTTTGCTGAAGCTCGATCAATAGTGCGGGACAGAACGGTCAAATCCGCCGGTTGTGTACGTCTTTGCCTGATTTCCGGCGTATGCTTCTTTGTCGACGTCGAGCGTACGCCGCATGTTGTCTGTATTCCTGGCTACAAGAGCGAACGGGTCGTTTTTTCCTCGTGACCACAGTGTGTGCTTGACCAGTTGCAATCGCAGCGAACACCTAATCAGAAAGAATGTGAGTCAGATAACCCGAGTCAGTTATCACGTACGCCTTTGACCAGATAACTGACTATTTGCTCGAGTTATATCTCTAGTTCAATTGCCGCGTAAGTGGAAGTCACGTGTTCAGTAACGATCACCCGACTTATCGAGCTGAAGAGGCGTTACGGATACCCGCTGCGAGAAGTGTGGTTTATCCGCGTCGTCTATACCTTCAAGCGGAGCCTGCGGTCGTTCGTAACACATTCCGTGTTAGCATCAATGGCAACAACAAAGTGCGTCTTCGTGTAGCCGGAGCAGCGGTAAAGTGAACTACACTAATTGAAAAATATTGCGTATGTTTAACAGGTAATATGAAGCTGGCTGGTAGGTGTCTGCGCATTAATCACAATTAACTCTTCCTATGTGACTGATGCGCGGACACGTAGCTAGAGCTTCCTTCCAGCGTCAATTCTCCCCCATTCAAAAAACATTTCATCCCAGAAACAACTATAACCATGGTGGCACGTTACGCACAGTGATGCCAATTTAGCGGATTTTCCGCTAAATCTGGCGGATTTCATTTTGTTCTGACGGGGAAAAAATTAGTCTAGCGGCTAGTGGATTTTTTGACGGGCCATTTTCATACATAGCGGATTTCTGGCGGATACCTCACGCAGTGCACCGATTCAAAATCGCCCTGCAAGAAAGACCTTATGACTTTGCTTTCAAGCTTGGTTAAAAAAGTCGTAATTCCGACAGAGCAGATTGACGTTCTGACGTGCAGACTTGAGGACCACTTGAACCCCAAGCCACATCTCGGCTATCTGTTTGAGGCGTAGGTTGACAACGTGAAAGCTCAGAAGACCGACGGGTTCTCTCTCGCAGATGAAGCTGTGATGCGAGAAAGCTGCATAAGGTTTATTACCACGCTAGTAGATCAAATCAGACAGCGACTTTCCTACAAGATCACAGTTCTCCAGAAAACATCACTCATCGATCGAAAACGCTTTGTGCGTTGTGAAGGAGCCATTGATTCCTTTGCTGGAAGCAATGGCAGTGCCCCCTGAGACAATAGAAAAAATTCAAAACCAGTGGAGCAAAATCGCCCTCCTGAACTGGAAGCAAATATCATCCACGCAGTCGTTCTGGTGTGAAGTTCACTCCTGTACGGACGCCTGCGGCGAAAACCTGTTCGCCGAGCTGGCCAGATTTGCCATGTCGATGCTCATGCTGCCGTATTCAAATTCCGATGTAGAGAGTACGTTTAGTCAGCTTAAAATAGTAAAATCCAAGCTGCGGAACAAGCTGAAGCCTGAAACTACCAACGCCATCTTCGTCGTAAGAGCGGGGCTGAAGCGACACCAGAAACGTTGTTTTGATTACGAACTTCCCGCGGCAGTTCTTAGTGCCATCGGGACATCTGCAACGTATGTGCAACCAAGTCTGCTTTCTGGTCCCTGAACAAGTACCAGAGTTCCTGTAGAGATGATATCAGACGACGACAGCGGCGACGAAGACCTCGATGTGTTTTTTGTTGACCTGTGAGTTCTTTTTTTCATCGGTGTGAACATTTATAACTTTTAGCTTCATCTGTGATGAGGTTGACAAATGACGACCACCACCGCACTGAAGCCTCAAGTGTTCTAGTTAGACTCCTTGGAAGATTCTTTTATATGTTATTTCAGCTCTCGTAGTTTTGGGGAGATTCTAAGAATGATAAAGTTATTTATCATACGAAATTGCACTGTTTTTCTAATAAAATAGGCCCTAGCGGAAAATTTAGCGGATAGGTTTTAGAATCTAGCGGAATCTGGCGGATTTCTTATTGCTTTTTAGTGGATATCTGACGCCCAGCGATGGCAACACTGGTTACGCACAAGGCGGAAAACCTGTATTAAGGCGCGTTCCCGGCACTTGCGAACCGCGGATGTCTTGCGGCGTTCATGACGTCGCAAAGCGATGAGCAGGCCGTCGGTCGCTGTGCGATGGCCCAGCCGATCGCTCTCGGACCGAATTTTCTCTTCGCGCGATGACGCTGCAAACTAGGCAGCCAATTATGGCCACAGAGCCCGCTAACATAGCCGATAACCAAACGTTTGTTTACTTCCGGCATTGCAAATGGCGACAAACCGCCGCCGGCAAGCGGCTTGCCATGCACTTTTTTTTTTTTTTTTAAGCGGGTTCAGCGTGCACATGTCCGAATCAACGAACCGCGCTGGGCTCATCAGTGCGCAGAAACGTGTTTGAATTGTACAAAAAAGTAATTTTTGTAGACAGCTGGATGGACAGCGAGACGGTACACCGTGCAGCTCAAAGGCTCCAGAACTTTTGCATCTTTGAAAAGAAGCAACCTTTGCGGGCAGGGATGCAAGTGTTGTTGCGGCCGGAAAGCAGACATACATGTTCTCAATTTTATAAGTATTTTAAATTTTAACTATTCCATTATTTTAACTTAAATTAAGCATTTAGCTTAAAGAGCAAATTATCTAAAATTTAAGCAAAACGCACCCCAGTTCCATGCTTGCATTAGATGTACAAGGAACATTTGATAATGTCACGCATGCGACAATTTTCAAAGTACTCCAAACAACCAATTGCGGGGCGGCCACATACAACTTCCTCCGGGCCTTTATCAAGAACCGCACCGCAACCCTCGGTATTGGCCCCCTCCAGTCTGACCATTTCCCGACTATACGCCCAAAGGAACATCACAAGGTTCTGTAATCTCTCACCCCTTTTTAACGTAGCCCTTCTTCAACTCCCAGCCCAACTTTCTGCCATCCCCAACCAGCAGCACGCTTTCTATGGCGATGATCTTACATTCCGCACAAACACTGGATCCCCCGGAGATGAACAAGACATTCTCCAGCAAGCCATTGATTCCACACTCAGGTAACCGCAACAGCGTGGTATGACATGTGCACCACATAAATCCGCACTCCCCGTTCTTTGAACCCGCACCCGAGGCCGACCTCCAAACCTGGGCCCACTCCGGACCTGGCAGTCACGATCGATTCCACGCCCGATCCCCAAGTGCCCTCACTCCGTATGCTTTGTGTGACGTTCCACGCAGACGGCTCTGGGGCGGCGATTCTCCCACAACTTCATACCACAGTCGCCCAGCTCACACACCTCATCAGAAGAATCTGCACCCAGCGCCGCCTAAAAGAACCGGACACCTAGCTGCCGCCTTGTTCAAGCCCAACTGACCAGCCGCATTACATGTGGTACTCCCTACGTCAACCTCAAACCAAAGGAACATGCCAAATTAAACGCCCACTTTAGGAAATCGTACAGAATTGCCCTCGGCCTCCCTGCCTTCACGCCTACTTCCCGCCTTCTTCAATTGGGTATCCACAGTTCCCTATCTTAGTTCCTCGAATCACAGCGGGTCCAGGAACTCACTCACCTTGCCCTCAACCCTACGGGCCCCACGGTACTGCATAAACTAGGCTACCCAACTTTTCTGCCTTTGGACACCCCTTCGCGTATTTTTTTGCCTTGGGGCTCATTAATACTTACTATAGAGCCCATACGCATGTGTACACGGATAGATCCGGGACGGGTACCTCTTCGGCGATTGGGATTTGTATTCCCTCGTCGCGAACCATCATTTGCGTCCCACTTTAGCCACAAGACGTCAACGATGGCTTCCGAGCTCACTGGGCGTCGGGCTGCTTTTCACTACATCTTAAAGCAGTCACCCACTAAATGGGCTTTTTTCACTGATTCCCGGTCCGCTCTAGTATACCTAGGATCACTGCCGAAAGATCAGATGACATCGGAGGTACATCATCTGCACCTCCAAGCAACACAACAGCGGCACAGCGTCGAACTGCAATGGCTTCCTGCTCACTGCGGAGTCGCCGGAAATGTTGCAGCTGATACTGCAGCCTCATCGGCCCACAGCCTCTGTGTTCCACCGCTGCCCGTTCCTTTTACTAAAAGGTTGCGCCAACCCACGCAAATTCGATTGCCTGGAGAACACAGCGGTGCATTTGGACCGACAAGAATCGTCAGTACACGCCTCTGCATATCATTTACCTTAAATGCAGCTTCAAGATGGCTCCTGGGCTCAGCAAGCGTGAGGAAGCGGTATTGCACCGCCTACGTCTCAACGTGGCGTACACACGGCATTTCCTCAGCAAAATTCAACAGGACATTTCACCACTCTGTCCAACATGCCATGTAACAGAAGACATCAAACATGTCATTTGTACCTGTCCAAACCTCACAGTGCCAAGGCAGACTCTCCTAACATCTTTGTGTATGCCACACCACGCAGGCCTTGAACTAAGGGCAGTTTTGGGCCCTTGGTCGGACCCACGCCAGGCCGTACGGGCTACCAAAGCTCTGTCGGTGTTTTGCGTAGTACTGGCTTGGAACAAGGGATGTGACCAACTTAACTTCCAAACTCTGTGTATGTGCTTTCCAAACTGTAAATGCGCTTGAACACTTGTGCGCGTCACCTCGTTATTTATTTATTTATTTATTTATTTATTTATTTATTTATTTATTTATTTATTTATTTATTTATTTATTTATTTATTTATTTATTTATTTATTTATTTATTTATTTATTTATTTATTTATTTATTTATTTATTTATTTATTTATTTATTTATTCGCTTTAGTTCACAGACCCTCATGTTTTGGTTCCTTCGTATGGCGTAGCATGCTAAGCGATATGGCTCGGCTAACCTCGATTTCACCATTAAATGCATTCTCTCTCTCTCTCTCTACCCCTCCGTCACTCCGCGCTCATATCTCCGTTTCTCCCATCCCCAAACACATGCACCCTTCCTTCAATCAAGGCAGAAGACAGGCCCGCGTCACCCGCATCCGAGCCGAATCCCACAGCAAACCCGACACCCGATACACGGACGTCGCTCCGTATACATCCCACCCTGCTCACGCAATGGTTGTCGTTGACTCAGAATCGGTTAATATTTCCTCCCTCAGCCTCCCACAGGCAAGCACCACGATGGCTGAAGAGACAGCCGTCTCTTTGGCAGCAACAACAGCTTCCTCCAAGTATGTGGCAGTCCTCACAAACTCGCAACAGGCTTGCCGCAACTACTGTACAGGCCGCATCTCTCCCTCAGCGCTCAAGATTCCATCGTCTATCGAGCATCATCTCCCCCCATCCAGATTGTGTGGACACCAGGCCATTCTTCCCTCCAGGCATACGCCGATGCCCGCGCTCTTACATTCCGGGTGTTTTCGACGACGGAAGAGGACCTTTCCGAACCCTCCACCTATCCCTCAGTCCCTCCCCGATACACGAAAATCTTATATCATTATCACCAACTACGGCTTCAATACCCTCCTCCTCACCCATCCCTCAGCACACAGGCGGCTCGCATTTGGCGTTGACAAACCAACACATTCTACAACACCTCGATATTACACTACACCTCTCCCTCAACTTACCCCCACAACTGCCCCTTGCTTTTCCCGAACACCACCTACCACCTGGTCTGGGAATGCCCCTACACGCCGAACCCCATCGCTTCCCCATCCCCTGAGCAGTGGAAGCGCGAGCTGGCCAGCTCACAGTGGGAGGACCAAGAACGCCTCATCGACCGCTCCCAAGCTGCTGCGCTAGCACGCGGCTATCTGGACTGAGAAAGCCACCCACTTTTATGCTCAATAAACGTTTTCCAATCCATTCAAAGGGGAAATTCATCCCATCTGGCACCCTTATTTGCTGTACTTTTTGCCATCACACGGTTGCCCTTCGAACATGTACAGCCTGCTCCAGTCATTTTTACACCACAGAGTGGTTCCCTATACAATGGTCATGGTCGCCGCTCAGCCCCCTACCATGAAATATTGGGATCCACAACCTACTTTGCCTTCCTGTATCGCCGGATGTGCACCTGAAAGCTTACACTGACGACTGGTCGTTGTGGTGAAGGATAACACGCGGCGGGCGATCGAGAGTCATGCCCATGAGACCCTTAATTGAGCGAGTGTCAAAATGGACACGCACGGCTAAGTTGCAACTCAACCCCGCCAAATGTACTTGCCTCCTGATTTCTTGGGGAGAGCCGGGAGCGCAGCGGAAGCCGACAATCAAGTTGGGCGGCAGAACAATGCAGCAGGTCACAGAATTAAAGCTACTGGGAGTCGTCTTTGACAGGCACTTGACATTCGTTGCCTATAGTATACGCGAATCTCCTGCGTTGCAGGATTGAAAAGATGTCTACTGCACTGAGCATTTCCGAGGTTGCACTCGTTTTTAGACCGAAACGTGCACCTCCAGCTCCCCTACCACCGCATTATTCCGCCGGTCATCACTTATGCAGCAAGCAGCGGCATTAGGGGGGGGGGACCGGCAGCATCATTTGCTTAAGAGGATTCACTTCCTTAAGCGCTCTCCGCTTTTTTTAGTGACCGGTGCTTACACGACCACCCGTAGTGCAGCGCTGGAGGTGTTGGCCAGTTCACATCCTTTTTCCATGCTTTTGGACATAGAAACGCGTCTTTCCAATTTGTTTCCCTTTAAACCGTCTGTTGGTTTGTTCAATACACGTGTTTCTTTCACCAAAGTCGACCACCCTCTAACTGGACGTGCTGTCATCCTGCTCTTCGTTTGGGAATTCCGCACTACAGAACTGACTCCCAAACGGTTTTACGACTCTTTACGAGTCCAGGGTTACACGCGTACACAGACGGTTCCTTCACCATGACATCTGCTGGTGCCGCGTTTGTCGTGTTAAGTGCTCCCGGATGTTATAGCAACAGCCCAACGCTTCCGAATTAGCACTCCCACAAGCTCCTATGATGCGAAAGCAATTGTTTTACATCTTCTGTTCCTTTGCCTTCAAAATAATACGCCCTCGAGCACTCTTTTCTCCTATGACGACTATTTCTCCCTACTTCTTGCTCTCGAAAACCCCCTCGACACCTATAGGACACTATTCACGAAATGCAGAACAGCTGACAGCTCTACGCCTCGAGCGCTGCCTGTAGGAGCACCACTGAAATACTCTAAGCGGCCCGCTTCGAAAGCAGTCGCGGGAGCGCCGGCACACGAAAAGAAGAGAATTGGTGCCGCCGAACCAAGCACCAAAGTTCGTTGCCTGCACGGAGGGAGTGGTGTACTTGATTCCGTTGCCCTGCAAAACGGTATACATCGGCCAAACCAGGGGAGTGAAACTTCCTATACCTTGCATGGGACGCGATATTCGATCGAAGCGCCGGACAAGCTCCTGGTGTTTGGGGGCGGTACTAAAAACATGGCGGCGTGTTGCAGACATGCACTGGGGAACGCCATCTTGATGAGGACTGAAAAGCCGAGCGGGGAGGGGGGGCGGGGGCAAACTAGCGCCAAATTCAATTGGGACGCACATGGAAGGTAAATTGAGCGAGTGGAAGATATTCAGATGGCCAGCGCACGACCTTTTTCCTGTTGCGCAACCCGCCACATTATCGAAAGGGCAATTGTTTTGTTCTGATTGCTGAAGTTTTACGCGTCCACTTCTTTTTGCACCACTTATTCTAAGTACGACGTTGTTTTGGTTTATTAGTACACACAATCTAGACAAGGATAAAGAGTAGAGGTATTTTCATTTTTATTGCTAAATGTACCATTCATACAGTAAAAACACAACTTGGATATTTTACACTTTTAGTCGCAAACAAAAGTGTATGGCACATGGCCGCACGCTAATTAGGTATCTAGCCAGTGCATATCTGTCCAGTGCCTTGTCTGTCCAAGGTCCTCGTAGTCTCTGGTGGTGAAATGGGCAGGACACAGCCGGTAGCTGCTGTAGATCTGTCGAGGTGGTAAATGAGCCAGGTTCTGCCTTCTCGCACACTGGAGCCAAACGCGAGATCTGGAACAAGCACGTGTGTATATTTGGGTTAGAATGAATACTAGCTTTACTGCTGCTTTCAGCTAGCATCTGTATTCGGAATAAAAGTTATCTGATATATTAGGAATCTTTCTTTCTTAAATTTATTTTGGCTACAAAGACGACTTGTGACCAATCGTAAAGGCAAATTTTAAATTAAAATCAGCCTTTATTATTAAGAGACGCAGATACGTTTTTCTATTTGTGCGATGATAATGTTCGGTGGCAACGACCCACCTTTCCTCCTAATCCAAAATACACTTCTGCAGACAAAAGCAGCCATCCCACACCAGAATCGGTAAGCAATTATTCGTGCATATATACTTTGGCGCCCTATGTATTCATCAGGTATTTCTCGGGCGCTGCAATAAACCGGTTATAAAAACCTTATTTCAAAACTTCTAATAAATTCCTAGCAAAGGTTAAGCCTGCACTGTCTAATTATTTATCGGCTTATAGCTGTAACTGCGTTCTTGTGAATACATCGATTGTTCTTGTGCTAAAGCTGAAACTGCAAGCACGGAACTGAAGGTTAAATTATAAATTATAAGTGGCGGAATTATAGTTATGATTGTATTATAAACATATAAAGTAATTGCTTACTTTGTATAGTTATTGCTACAAATTTATTCTGCTATGTGCCGTTGATTCACGTGACGACAAAATGCAGAAAACACAGAACACACAATTGAAACGCAATAAAATAATTGATGTAGTCACTACTTAGTCAACATAGTGCTAGCAACACGATATGAACCTGCGGACCCAGCCTTTGAGCCATAAGTGTATGGGAGATCCCTTCCTCCGGCTGTGCACATAAACAGGCTGATAATAATAACGACAACAATAATATTGGTAAGAATTATAATAATCACAATAATATTATTAATACTAACAGCAACGCATGCTACGAAAACAAACTAAACGCAGGCAATCAAAAGATAATAAAAATAGTGCAGATAAGCTCACACTGTTCCATTAGTTGCTGTATATGTTGCCTCATATACACTTTGCTGCATACCGCGCATTCACTGGCACTAAAATGCAAAACACACGATCTAAACGCATTAAATCAATAACGCACGTATAAACAAACGAGTGTAGCTAATGTAGTGATCGGATTAATTACCAGATGCTCTGCCGCGCATTTCATGCTTCAGTAAAGAGTCAAAGAAGACAATCAGAATGTAATAAATAGACAGTGCACGTGCATGCTCACTTAAATTATACAGCTACTGCTGCAACCGCATCCCGCTATCTCGTGCAAGCGTAGAAAAGCAAAACAAGCAGCATGCAGACCGTACCTTTCGTCCGCCGGGATCCAAAAGAAGTTTATGCCGGCCTGGCGTGAAGAATTTTGACACCACTCAGTACAGCACGATCTGTGATGACGGCGCGAATCCATTCATGTGTCGGTTTCGATGAAACAGACTTTACGGTGGTAAAAACGGCCCTCGGAACACCGTGGATCGTAGCATACCTATGGGCGCGACAAGAAACGCCCCTTTTCAGCGGTGCGAAGCAGAAAGGCGCGGTTCCTGTTTTCCACTGCTGGTGGCGCTCGTATTTTCGCGATCTCTAACTGCAACTTTAAAGTTTACTTGCATATTAAAAACTTCGTAATTAATAATTAATCTAGTATTAGATACAAGATGCAACAACAACGTTTATTTATGCTCGCAAGTAGTACAGCCCCCAAACGTTAGGATCGCTGCAGTCACGGGACAGAAAAACGGCGGAGTTTCATCCCCCTGGCCAAACTGGCAGATGTATCAATGATAGACTCCGTGAGCACAAAAATAATGTTAGTAACGCGATAAGCGGGCATCTTGGCATTCATTGCCATGATTGTAAGTGTACTCCATTTTTTGAAAAAAAAAACTAAGGTGCTCGCTTGGAGCCGTGACTCGCTCACACGGGAAATAATAGAGGCGCGTGAAATTGTGCGTGCGGGAGATGTTTGCATTAGTGTTGCTTCAATATCGCTGTTAGGAAAAAAAATTGCGTTTCTCGGTGGTGTCTAATCTGGTTGAGACGGCATGTGTCATGGTGAAAGTGTGCGTTTTAAGTTTTTTATTTTTATTTTTTGTGTGTGATTTTAGTTGTGTATTTTGAACTTTTGTTGGTTCCACATGTCCACTTGATAGTAGTATATATGCGCGTGGAATCAACTCAGTTTGTTATTCCGCGCTCTGTGTTGTGTCCTCTTCTGTCATCCCATCCTTGTAGCGCAATTTTACTTCCATCAAATCGTAAGGGAAGGGAAAGGCTTTTGAGGGCTGGTCGGTTAGAGTGGCTGCAGCGATGGAACAACGACAACGCTGACACTGAGTTGTTTCGCTGGGTTTCCAGCGCGCTGCTTTCCTCCGCCCTGACGACTCCCCCACATCGTTACCGGACATGGCCGTTTCCCGCACTATTTCCACAGGAACAACTTGCCCCCTGAATACAGGTGTTTTTGGGGTCAGCATGCCTCTTCAATGAGCCACTACCGCCGGGATTGCACTAGGACAGTTCCGATTATAATCCCTTAAACATGTCGTCCGCTTTCCCCTGTAACCTGCACATCTGATACAATCCCTGGGCATTTCTCTGGCCGTGCAAATCCTCATCGCGCTCGTCGATTTTGAGAGCAAGAACATGCCGGACGTCTCGCGCCCTGGGCTTCGGAACGATGTGTGTTGTTTGGAGGTGTAGTGCCTGCCTCTGTGATTGTCGGTCCTCATTTGTTGCCTCTACTAATGGAATTTAAGGTGCTGTAGGTGGTTGCTACCTGTGATGAAGTGGAAAGCTTGTGCTCATCCTCAGATCTGAGCGGCGGTACTGTTCTTCGGGGTGAGCTTCTCTGTAGCCAGACTGTGTGGTGGAGACAGACTGCGTCAATTCAGAAATACGGATACTGCCTCTGGAAGCTGCGGGTGTTAGAGCTTAGGACCTCTTCAAGCTGCAGTCTTGTGCTCCTGTGCTCTCTCCGTGTTGTGATTTGCATGTATTTTGGTGTTTTTTTTTATTAATTGACTAATTGATGTTTTCTGAAATTTACATTTTGGGCGCTTGCCCCTGTTCATTTCTATAAAATTGGCTGTCAACCTGCAATAGCTTTGCTGGTGCGGGTGTTGTTCCCCACTTTTTTCCTTGTTTTCTTTTTGGAGGGGTGGAACACGGAAAGGAATTTGAATTGATCTGGTGCCAATGAGGCGTGCAACCTTTTTTAACCGGTCTGTTCTGGCGGGCTTGGCCTAATTCTAAGCTGTACGGGAAATAATTGCACGGTTCTTCTTTTTTTTTGGGACTCCACCCACTCTGTACTTCGCGTTTTTTTGCAAGTTAACCTCGCTGGTGTTTTGCCTAATGTTGTTGTCTCATCGCTATTCTCGACCAGACCTTGTTTGTGGGGGTTTATATATGAAACATACGATTCGATGCGGTTTTGGTAGATTAGTTTCCCTCAGATTATACGTTCACTGTGTCTTGTGTTAATCTCTACAAGGACGTAGTTTCAATGCTTTTCCCAGCACCACTGTATAGAACTGTTTATTCCAACTTGCCTGGACAAGATGTGCTACTATGTGTCCGCAAAATGCCGCTTTCTTCCTCAACAAAAACGTTCTTCAAACTGCACAGCGAAACGTTGCCTGTTAAGACGTGGCTAGGCAACCGGAACATTTTTGTGTCTTCTGTGAACTGTCGCCTGTACGTGCGATGTACTGGAAAATAGAGAGTACTGCTTTATAAATTGTAAGGATGCCATACTATTTTGGGATGTTGACTACAGTATCTCGTATCACCCGCAGACGGCGATGTGCCATATGATTGTTTTTTTTTTAATCGCTCTGCAGAGCTTATGGAAAACGCGAATGCTGGATAGGCACGCTAAGCATATGGTTTCTTCCAGATCATTCTTCTGCCAAATGATCATTAATCTTAAAGACGTCTATGAACAAAATTATTCTCGCCCTGACTGGTATCCTCTCCTTATTAGTTGTTCACTGTTGCCCCGTTTAAAACCAAGTGTACATAAACATTCACCGTGTTTAGTTTTGTTTTTGATCTTGTGATCAACCCATTTGTAGGTGTACATAGTTTGAAATATGTGTTGTAAATATCATTTCCTACACTGACATGTAGCGCAATAAGTACCAGGTGGAAAACAAAAAAAAAAAAAAAGCTTGTAGCCGAGTGGTGTGGAGCACTAGGGCTATTTTATTGCAATTCGCAAGTTCCAATCGCCGATAGCGCATGTTTTTTTGTTAAGCTGATTTAGTATTTGTTTTTGGCAATGTTTTCTATACTGAATTCGCCATTTTTTCGCTGTAACGTTCATTGCTCCCCGAGCCAGTTCGCAGAACGCGTCTGGACTGACACTGGCGCACTGGCGAGTTCTCCTCGACGTGGTGTTGCCGTAAGCATCGACTGCTTGCAGGTACAATCCCGGATCAGCCGACCCTTGGCAATCTAAAAACGTTGCCCTTGGCCTGGCACGAACACGCCTCTTACGATACAGGTACGATCCAGGCAAGCTCCAAAGGCGCGGGAAAAGTGCATGGCATTTGAGCGTCTGTGGTGTCGCGGAGGGCGTTCATCCACTGCGTAGGCCTCGGTTAGTGATTGTTACGATTCCAAGCCGTGATGGGAGTCTTACCTTACTCATTTTACAGCCGAAAACATGGCAGAAGCGCGGTACGATGATTACTGAGATATTGAGAATGCCCAGCCAACGATAGCGTCGGATGCCAAGCATGTTTCTCAGAACCGAAACCAAAACTGGTTTAATTCTCATCTCGGACATCGTCTAATCACGTAGCACTTCGTATGTACGTCACTGCCTTGGTTGGGGCGGCTGCCGCAGACCGCGCGTGTTAGTCTTTCTCTTTCGGGATTTATAAAATACATACGGTTTTATCGGCCGGATAAACGACGAAAAGTGTTTATTTGAGCCATTCTAGGCGGTGCAAGCAAGAACAGGAGCTTGACAAATTTAATTCAGTGGCCCTTTAACGTTTCACCAGGTTATGAGGTAGCTTTTGGCACAGGAAGCGGATTATTGTTAAATTTACCTGGAGCTCTGGATCAGGCGTGAAGTAACGGATCTGTTTCATGCGAGAAGCAGTGTAGCATCGTGAAGGGCTGTGCTAAGGCTTACGCGGTCAGTCTATCAATACTGCCTTGCTGAATTACAATTTTTCAGTGCTTATATGTTTTATTTTCATTAGCACGTACCCGTATAAAACAGGGCTTTGGCACACCGTGACGATGCCTAGCTACTTCATAGCTCATTTACTGATTGGGTACGAGCAAACCCACGAGGCCCACTATCATCATCATCAGTATCTTCAGGACCGTCATCATTTAGAATCACTGATCTCCACCAGAGTTGCTGGATGGTGCTTCGAGCTCTCCGGCGCACGGCCGCCGGAAGTTCGAGCGCTCGTCCCGGAAGTCGGGCCGTTCCAGCATAGCGCATGCTACGCATGGGCTGGTTTCGCACGCATTCCGCCAAAAATGCCTGCTTGTTGCGCCGTAAACTGCACAAGCAGACCAGAGAAGTCGTCTGGGAAGGCGTTCTACTTGGAAGTATTACAATATTCTGAACGACGTGCGTGATACGCAGCGAAACGCAAATGTCATATCAGTGTCGTTTTTAAGCTGGGGCTCTCGTTACGCAGATTCCCTCGCTCTAAGCCGGATTTATACCGGCGTTGGAACTAGTTACACGGCGAAAGTAACCGCAGTTAAGTTTAACCGTGGTTACTAAACTTTAACCGCGGTTATCGCCAACTGCGGTTTTGGATGTTGCAAGCGAAATTGCAAGTTTGGTAACCGCAGTCACTTGATTATATCGCAACAAAAATAAATTACCACACTTTTAACTTCACGATAAAAAAAAGAGAAGCAGTGTAGATAAAAAGAAATATCGTTAAAGCATTCGCTTCTGACACAAACGCAACGCACTCGTGCGCGGCGAGAAGAGGGGCTTCCCCAACAGCTCGCAACCGGCTTGGTTTGCTTAGGTCTGTTCGGTGTTGGGAACTTTCATCTTAGCATCGCGGTAGATATTTGACCACCGCTATCTCTACAACTGCGAATTACAATCCATAGCCCAATTTTTCACCGCACTAACATCAATTTTCTCGAATGCGGAAGATCTTTCCCGCGATCAGATTGATTTCGAAGAGCGGCGATGCGATAAGCTGTTGCTGCCGTGGTCTGGGACGGTTCGGGCCGCAAGCAGTGCCGTGCGGGCAGGCGCGCCGGCGTGTTTACAGGCACGGCCGACGCGCGCGCCGATCGTTTCTGTGTGCTGAAAACGCTTCAAGATTGCCTGCTATATCTATTTCTGGCGGACGACGCGCGGAATTTACAAATTTAGCACGGCGTTTGTCTCAGCTCCATTCGATTCAGAAGGGGTGCACGGCAACGTTGCAGAGAAAGTTCTGTGGTGCCGGTGCAGTGCAGCAGCGTGGTTCCGCGGTGCCGTGCATCACGGCTGCACCGTCAGCAGCGCCCCTGCGTGTTCACAATCGAGCGAGGTGCAGGCATAGTCGTCTGCTAATCATCATCGCCTGTCGTCCTCTACAACTGGATGTTTACGGCCATCTGGGTTGCGTCGTACGCATCAGCGGCGACGCTAAGTTCGTCCCGCGTATCTCCGAGCTCGACGGACATTTTCACGCGGTCGCCGCAACTGCCGGTAGCCGCCTGCCAACCCGCAACGCCCCAACGCTCACGGCACCGAATCGCTGCACCTCCTCCGTAGCAGGTGCAGCGATTCTCTGCACCGCGGCGGCACCGCTGCCGCACCATGAGCAATCGAGCGACGCGGTGCAGGGAACCACTCGTGCAGCGGTGAATCGAGCGCTTTGGTGCAGCGCATCCTGCACCGTTGCAGGCGTTGCAGGGAATCGCGTCTGAATCGAATGGAGCTGTCGTAGTTGATCGGGTGGATCGGGAAACGAGCCGCGGCTGCTGACGGGCAGTCGCGCTGATTGCGAGAGCGATGCAAAGAACGTAAGCGCGTCTTGGGGACAGCTGTTGGGCGCCCGCTATTTGAGAACCTTTGTCTCTTCCGAACGCCAGGTGATTTTTTTTTTTTTCGCCTCCGCGCTGATGCGCCGCCACTTGCGTCCGAACTGAATTGTGCGATTTTGAGCACTGCGGCTGCAGAAAGTGCGGTTAGCGTGACCGAACTGAGGTGCCAAGCTCAGTTTGCGCTAACCATGGTTAGCGACGTAACCGCAGTTTCGTCTGTCGTGTAACGCAGCAAACTGCGGTTTTGTCTAACCGCGGTTTGCTTAACCGTGGTTAACTGTGCCCGTGTAACTAGCTCTCCATCCCCAGGCAGCAGGCTCTGCAGTGACCACTTTACTGACAACTGTTTTGACAGAACGGGCGCACGAACTCGGCTACAGCCTGTCGCCGTGCTCACGTTGTTTTCTTTCTAGCATAAATCCCTAGCATAAATTTCTAGCATATATCCCGTTACAGCTGCGTCGTCTCTCAAACCAAGACCCAAGTGACATTTTCGTTCTCCATTGCAGTTAAATTCTGCTTCATATTAACGTCGAATATTTCGGTATAGCATGTGTTGTGATCTGAACGCAATGTGTATAGCCAAAATGCAATAAAGTGAGAACAAAATGCCAAAATCCGCCAATCGGGACGCTTATCAGCGGTTGAAAAGCCTAGCAGACGCCCGACTTCCGGGACGAGCCGTTGAACTTCCGGTGGCCGTGCGCGCGCCCGGCCGCGACAGCGGCGAAGCGCCATCCAGCAACCAAGTGGAGATCAGTGTTTAGAATAGGCAGATTCTGAGCTATTTGGATCATACTTGAATTAATACTGGTCAGCCTGTGCTGACTGGCGCTTGTGCTTCGTTTCTTGTCATTGTCTGCGTACCCAGTTAAATTTAGGCTGACCAGTATTAATTCACGTCATCATTTAGACCCGTTAATGAGTTGAAGAAGAAAGAGAAGAAAAACGAAGCTCGCAGGGAGAGTGTCTGGTACCATCGATCGCAGATTTAAGACTGACCCTGGCCCACCGCTGTGGCCCCCGGCGTTCGGTGCGGGTTGTAGCTGCTATGGCAACCAAGTACGAGACGACCGCTTGTCTGGCTGACCATAGAACGGAGCTCTTGATGAGGCTGGTCGCAGTGCTGCTGCTCCTCCCGGCCGGAAGCAGAGCAACGGAGCTCGGCCCATTCATCCGGAACTTCGAGCTGCTGTCGTACCCGCTCCAAGCGAACTCGAGCGCCAGAAGGACCAAACGCGCCACGGCCGACACTTCGGGCACCACGCACATCCGCTTCAGCGCCCAGGGTAGAGACTTCCACCTGGTGCTCGGCCCAGACGTGTCCGCCTTTTCCAACGACTTCGTCGCGAGAACGCCCTCGGGGCCGGTTGACGTCGACCTTTCACACGCGGTCTCCGGTTACGTGTACGGCGACCCGGGCAGCCACGCGTTCGGTTCCGTACTGGGCGGTGCCTTTGAAGGGCGGATCAGCACGGGCGATGGGCGTGTCTTCTACGTGGAGCCGGCCTGGAGGTACCCGGCACTGCAGTCCCCCCAGCCGGGGCACTCGATCGTCTACGCAGCCGAGGATGTTCGTCTGCCGCCCGAGCTGCAGGGAACCCGCGGTGGCTGTGGACTGGATCGCCTGCAGAAACACCTGGTCGCCGAGGGGGCCGGCCTGCCCGCTCACCAGGCAAGCCACCTTTGGCGCTCTCCGCAACACCGGGGCCGCCGCATCAGACGATCGCCCGACATTGCGGAATATCCGGGAGTAGGGACGCAGGAGCCTCGAACCCGACACCGAGCGCCTAAAGGCCGGATAGGAGCTCGCCAAGCCTCCAACCGACGGCTCTGCCACCTGCAGATCGTGGTGGACCACCATTTGTACGAGTTCTTCGCCAAAGATACCGATGACAAGACAGCCCGCGAGCGCATCACCTCGCTCGTGAACGTCCACATCACCTCGACCAATGTAATCTACTCAGCGGTCGACTTCGACGGGATTGTTGGCATGCGCTTCGTGGTCCAGGACCTTAGGATTAACGACACCGGCGCCTGTAACGGTCCCGAGGCGAGGAGAAACCCCTTCTGCCGCGCCGACCTTGACGCCACCGTGATGCTCAAGATCTTTTCCTACGAGAGTCGCAACGAATTCTGCCTCTCTTACGCGTGGACTTATCGAGACCTGGGCGAGGGAACGCTCGGCTTGGCTTACCTCGCCTATGCGAGCAAGGAGATCGGAGGAGTTTGCGAGAAGTACCGGAGGGTAAACACACGCGAGGGCACACGGCTAATGGCGCTCAACAGCGGCGTGGTCACTTTCTCCCTGCACGGTGGACCCGTGGCGCAGGCCGTGAGCGAGGTCACCGTGGCACACGAGTTCGGCCACAGCTTCGGCTCTCCGCACGACCAGTCGCGCGAGTGCGCCCCGGGTGGCGTTAACGGCAACTTTATCATGTACCCGAGGGCAACGACGGGCTTGCGGCCGAACAACCGCCGCTTCTCGAGCTGCAGCGTGGGAAGCATCAGCCGCCTCCTTCACGCCATCCTCAATCGCCTTTACGACAAGGAGAACTGCTTCCTCACGCACCAGCAGTCCTTCTGCGGGAACAATGTGCACGAGGAGGGAGAGCAGTGCGACTGCGGATTCCATGAGCGCGACTGCAGGGATAAGTGCTGCTACGCGCCCAAGAACCAAGCAGGCGCCAAAGGCTGCACGCTCAAGCCGAACGCCATGTGTAGCCCGTCAGCTGGCGCTTGCTGCACGGGCGAGTGCGGCTTCACGAATGCGCTGCACGTGTGCGCAGTCGCTAACGAGTGCAACGAGCAGTCCCGGTGCACCGGCGCGCAGGCTCAATGTCCCGAGCCCCCGCACAAGCCGGACCACGTGACCGAGTGCAACAACGGCACGCAGGTGTGCATCGAGGGCCGCTGCGAGGGCTCGATCTGCCAGAAGTACCAGTACGAGGACTGCCAGCGCGTCAGCGGGAGCCCAGCCGATATGTGCCTCGTTGACTGCAAGGCACCGGGATCTGACGGACCCTGCTTGGACACGTGTAAGGAGCCAAGGTTACGGCCGATCTGCGGCAAAAAACGGGAACGCGGCGCCGCCTGTAACGAGAACCGCGGCTACTGCGACGTGTTCCGTCGGTGTCGGACCGTGGACGAGGGTGGCCCGTTGAACAGGCTGGAGCAGCTGCTTGTGCCCAACAGATTGCGAGCTTGGATTAAAACGCACACGTGGCTGCTGGCGATTATGGGCGTACTCTTACTAATCTCAGTGCTGTTGTTCATTCGCTTCTGCGCCGTCATGACGCCCACCAACAACCCCAGACTGCCGCGAGCCAAAACCTTCAAGGAAAGCGTCCGACACCCACTCGAGTTGCTCAAGATTACTTCAAATTGAACTCGTCACGATACGCCGTTCTGTTGTCACCAAGTCCGTTCACATGCTTTGCATACGGCGAACGCTATGAGAGGCGCTTACTCGGGTCATATTTAGATTAGGACTGATTAGTTTTGTTTTCTTTGTGACAAGGAGGTGACCTCGTACTTGTTGCTTCGGAACAGCTTTGTCGCTTAGGCAAATACGCTGGCAGAATTGACAGACGAACTTTCGCTAGCGCGCAACCCTGCAGCGCCCAAGTTTGTCTTTTCCAGCGCATCTATATATTATCGCTAATCACCGCTGATGGGTTAGTTGATTGCATATTGTGCGTCTGTGCGTTTGTGGCGTACGTTCACGTTGTTTGTATTACACGCTGTTTAAAGATGGTTATTTATATAAGGGAATATGATGGTTCTGCTTAATAAACATTTATTGCATGTTCGATGGGAATAATGATCGAATCGTCACGCGAATGTTGATAAGTAACTTCCTTGTCGCCATGTGTAGAGGGTGAGCCTGCTGATACAATTTCTGCGTTGGCCGGGGAGCTGTTCCCGCTCATGATAATGAAGACTCATTATGCGGTTACAATAGGTGACCGGTAAAAAGCGCAAAGGCTCATGGGTGCATTGTCTGCTCCCGCGGAGCCCCGCCACTTCAGGTTCGGGAGCTCTCCTGGCCTCCCGTACACTCTAAGCTGGGTAACCCTTAATAGAGGTGCACATTTTCGAACTTTTGCAACCTATAATTTATAAAGTACAAAGGTAACCTATCTCTTAGTAACCTTTATATAAGTATACACGTAAGGGTTTCTGAGTTATAGGTTACTTTGCAGCTTTCAGCATGTATACCTTTTTATAGGTGACATCTACCGCCGTGCACACACACCTGGAAGCTATTATGCTGCATACCAGCGCGTTTCGGCCGACTTCGCTGTGGCGAGCCTCCGATGGCGCCTTTCGGGCGCGGTAAACGCACAGTGCGTCAGAGGAAGACGGTATGTGCAACAACGCTCTCTATTTCACAGTCTGAACTCGGAAAGCCTCGAGTGTCTTTTGGACGTCCCTTCAATGAACTGCCGGCCACTATTGCGGCTGTGCAAACATCACACTAAGGATATACTAAAATAAAAGTTACTTTTATAATTACTAAAATTGCGGTGCCATAAAGCTTGAAAATATTCTCTTAATATACCTATACGCAACCATACCATACCATATGCATAGGCTGACCTGTTCGATAGTCATTACCCAAGTTGTCACTCAAAAATCTTTGAGAATATTGGCAACGCTTGAGGCATATGAACAGGCATGCCTAAATTTGATGTTGGCATCAGCTTTGTGCCGTTCAAGAAACGAGCATCACACATGAATGAAAGCTGTTAGAGTAAATTGCGGGAATGAAGTTAAGCTTTACTGAAACCGCATTTCATTACATAAGCCAGATGAGATGCGCTTGATAGCTTACTTCAAAAGGACGCCAAAGCTGTGATAACATAGCCTTAAGCCAAAGATTCTGGTGTGACCACTTTAGTCATGATGATCAAAATGATCGTGTAATAGGTGCACTTATGTTTGCACATACTATAGGAGCTCATTTTCAGTAGTTTGGCATGAGTATTTGAGAACATACATAGTACCCATATTTAAGGAATAACACATGAGGATTATTCCTTAAAAAGCACCAAATCTGCGAACCACCCTCACCTTATTATTGTCCCTTAAAGGCACATTCCCACTGGCGATTTGCCTCGTCGCGCGACGGCGCGCGTCGCGCGATGAGGCCATCGGAGGCGGTGTCCGACTTGCGATGAGCGATGATGCGACTGCGTTCAGCGCAGCTGCTTCTCGACTTGTACGACTTCGTTGGTGCGTCAACCATTCGCAGTCAAAGAAAATGATGTTACGCGACAAAAGCAGGTAGAAATCAAACTAAAACACATGCTACTAACCTAGAACAAGGCCGAAAGCATTTCGGGTTGCGGGAGGAGCAGAAAATAACAAACTCAAGAAGGTTCTTTTCAACACATTATTGCATGAAGAAATGCACACGCTTGCTTTCACGCCACAACACCCACATCATGGCCCACAAATTTCGCTGCTTTTCACAGGCGCAAAGTTCTGGCGCCTCTGAACTCTACGCGTCTTAACCAGCCGCCCATAGAAGTACGAAGAGGCTGCAAGTCAACCTACCGTCTCGCTGTCCACCTAGCTCTATACGATGATTACTTGCTTTTACAATTCATACACGCTTCTCCACACTGATGAGTTCCACGCTATTCGTTGATTAGTGCACGCGTACGCTGAAGCCACTGACCAAAGAACCGAAGCGCTTGCCGGCCCGACCCGGCGGGTACAGCGACAGCGGGCCAAGCGCTGGCCGAGCGAGCCCAGCGGCGGTGGCGGCGGCGGCTCGCCCTCGCCCGCCTGCAGCCGTTTGCATTACCGGATGTAAAGAAACGTTACGTTTCCGGCTACGTCAGCCTACTCCGCGTCCATGATTGGCTATCCCGTTTTGCGGGGCCGTCGCCGGACGAGGGAATTAGGACCGACAGTGATCTGCTCTGCCGTCGCAAAGTGACAGAAAGCGACTTCCGGCTCATCGCTTTGCGACGTCGCGTTTCGTCGCGCTACGAGGCGAATCGCCAGTGGGAAAGGAGCCATGAAGAGAAAACACAAGTTCGGTTCATTCAAAAGATTGCCTCGTTATAAACATCACCTTTAACATAAACTTCGCTCAAATAAGCTACATAGTTAGGAAAGAGGGCAATGGCCATGCGACCCACAAGCTCATTTCCCGCAACAGAACATATGATGTCATACCAGCCAGCTTTGCGATTGGCGGAGGGCGGCAAAAGCAAACGCAATTAGGCAGAGCTTATAAGTTTGCCGAATGAGCTATTTGCGCTTAAATTTATGGCACATTCTTTTTGAAGCCGTAAGAATGGCGGGGTAAAGAGTGGAAGTTACGAAAGCACTTGTAAACATAGAAGTACCGATGCGTACTGCTGTTGGTACTGCGCGCACTATATATGCTTGGTTTAGCTGCACAGGACTGCGGGGCTTTGGGGTTGTCTTAGACGACACTTGCCGATTGACGCAAGCAACGGTGTCTTACGTGACCATATTTGTCGAGCGAGCACTATGTTTCACGAAACGATTATTTTCTCCCTGAATAAAAACAAGCCAGGTTTAAATACGGTCAAAAACAAACCAAAGGCAGAAAACGGCTTGACACGGTATGGTGGCGCCATATAGGTGTTCACTAACGATAAACAAGGCCCCCCAATCGGCTGCAGAGCGGTCGGTTCCCGTGATGCACTGCAAACCACAAAAACACACGATTTAGCAGGAAAATCAGAATTTTAACTTCATTTAAGTAATTTCTCAGTGAATAAAGCATATTTTGCCTTCGGAAAAGCACTGGGGGCATCGTTTGCATTCGGACAAGCACTGGGGGCACTATAAAACACGGAATCTTTCGAATAACACAAACTTGTATTTTGTCTCCATGGCTCCTTTAACGAGTATTAGGCTTTTCCTATATTTCTGTATATGTCAAGGTGGAATTCGCCTTAGTCATATATTCTTATTGTACGTACCTGCTTAGTAAACGCTGTGTGATCCACTTTACAAACAAGGCCAAATATGCAGATTTTTCACCCTAATAGTTGCACGGATGTATACAATGTATTCCAAAATTTCGGATTGTTTGGATACTGCCATTGAACAAATTATGGACGAGTTAGAATTTGAGCTAAATTTATGATACAGACCTGTACTGCCCCAGTCCAGCGTTATTGTCATTGTTCTGCACAGAACAAAACAGAATGCCGGGAAGTAGAAAGAACATTTATTATAAAATCACTGTTTCATACAAAGCAGTATTTAGGGCTACATTCCCTGCATTCTCCGTGTCCCCCAGAGTCTGTAATTTCACACTCGGAATTCATTCGTCTTTACGAATCCATCTTACACTTCGTTCTTAGGTTTGTCATTACAATTACATTTGAATTGTAGAGTCCCACACTAAGTTATCTTTTTTCTGCAGCACTAACAATTTTTTAGGCAAATTGCAACCTGTCTTTGCGACAAAAATTCTGCTGGCATATAAATTTGCTGCATGAAAACAAGCACTTGGGAAAATGCAAACACATACGTCTGGCATTTTATGTAGTACACAAGCAGGCACGAAATCAGGGCCCACTGAAGGTTTCCAGAGGTCATCTGAATAACTTGTTCCCTGCTGCCGTAGATGGAGGTATATATTTGAGGGGCCGTCACTTGGATTTCCCCACCGTGCAAAGCCATCTACAGAAAATATTAGAAAAAGAACAAAATCCAGTGCCACCATGAACCCCACGACGCAAACCACAGGCATGTGAAGCACTATAATTACATTGCATGGAAATAAAGATGCAGAACAGAGAATGGAATGAAAGGCCAGGCCACACCAGAGGTACAGTAGTTTACGTAATTTCGAGTAATTTCACAGCAGTTCGTTCATCATTACACAGAGTAATTATGCAGCAGAGTTAAGAACAAGAGAGAAGAGAGAGAGAAGGCTCTTTATTGGAAAAGCAGAGAGGTTTGCCGGCATTTACAGACGCCTATGCATGCTTCTCTGCTGTGGGTTAAGGATGGGGGAAGAAAAGGCCCAAGAAAGAGCTGGGCAGGAAAGAAAATGAAAAAAAAAAAAACTGTCGTGTACTTTGCGCGGTAGCGGACTTTTGTTCTGAGCTTGGGCTACATAATTTACAATTTTGAAATTGGGCCAATTTCATCCAAATAAGAGAATAAACTTCGTAGAGCTTGGCGCTGCTTCGACGGATAAATCCATGGTCCTAAAATATTTCTTAAAGTAATTGGTCCCTGTTCTAGACGTTCCATGCTTTCGAGGAAGTGGGATCTCGGTTCCATGTTGGCCGCACATTCTAATAAAATGTGTTCAATTGTTTCGACGCAACCACAATTGTCGCAGTGCGGATTTGGCGTCGCTCCAAGGCGAAATAGGTAGCTATTTGTGTAGGCACAGTTCAGGCGTAGACGATGGTACAACGTTTCCAGGTTACGAGGAAGCTGTGTCGGGAGTCTTGACTTTAATTCTCGGTCAATAGTGTGCAAAAAGCATCGAGTATTTTGTAAGTTGCTCCATAGACGGCTTCTTTCAGTCACCGCAAAGTAGTGAGCCATGGCAGAAGCTTCTGTTTTCGTGAAATACACCTTGCGGTATTTTCGGTAAAGAAGGCCCTTACGGGCCGCTTCGTCGGCTTTTTGGTTACCTTTGATGCCGCTGTGTCCAGGTATCCACTGCATTTTAATGTTGTGTCCAGCAGAGCAGGCAAGATGGTGAAGGTAGGATATATCACAGGCTGCGATTTGGTGGGGGGGGGGGGGGAAATCTACTTCTCCTACATAGAATTTGCAGAGCTGCCTTGGAGTCCGTGAAGATACTCCATTGGTGCGGCTCATGGCGCAGGACGTAAACGATTGCCTCCTTCAGAGCGTAGAGCTCAGCCGCTGTCGAAGATGTTTGTCGCTCAAGACGAAATGAAAGCAATTCACCAGTTTGTGGTATGTACAGACCTGAAGAAGAGCTTTGCATGGTTGATGAACCATCGGTGAATATGAATGTCCTTGCTGAGTGCGTTCTATACATGTAGTCTAAAACGATGTGGAGGATTTCTGACTGAGGCATAGTCTTCTTGGGGCCAATTCCTGGGATACCACATTCAATTTGTAGGGGAGCAAGGTTCCACGGAGGGAAATGCGGCGGAATTATTGGTGAGGGCTGGGTTGGAACAGACAGTGGTATGCTCTGAATGGTCTGGGCGAATCCGGAGCTGTTGTACTTGGAGGGGACACGACTTAGGAAATGATTTCTTGCGTGTAGACGATGCCTCAAGTGCACTCGGAAGGTCTCCTGTTGTCTAATAACTTCGAAAGGCAAACAACGTGCCTCTGCCACGGTTCCGACACTCGAAGATCCCTTCGGAAGTCCAAGACAGGTGCGTAGGTTGTTGTTTCTGGCTGCCTCAAGGCTTTTCTTGCTTGTCTCAGATATTTTATGCAGGATAGGGAGGCTGTAACGCAGCACTCCATCCACATAGCTCTGGTGCAGCATAACCATTGAATGGCAATCGCTGCCCCATCGAGGACCCGCAAGACATTTAAAGACCTGAGCGGCCGAAGAAATGCGGCTCCGTATCCGTTTGACTTCGGGTGACCAGGTCAAGTGAAGCTATTGTAGTCATACCGGCCAACCCTCCCGAATTTTCATCGTGCCGTGTTCAGCTTATCTCGCCCGCTGTTTCTGCATACTCACCCAGAGCAGGCAGAAATTTTGGGCCACGAGATAAAACTTGGGTGCCGCACATACATTTGCAAAAGAGAAAAAACAACCACTTCCGCGCCTTCATGTGTAATCATTGATAGTGCAGCAGGCAACACAGCGAATGTCGTACCCCCCCCCCCCCCCCCGGTACTAGCAATTTTAGTTTGAACAAGGCCCCCTTGTAGAAGCCGAAAAGTCTTTCATTTCAGTAAAGTGTTTTTGTCAGTGTTTTGATTCTCTGCTGTAAGTAACAAGGAACCGCAGACTTACAATTTTTTTTCCATCGAGATGTGTTGTGGGAGTGGATACACCTAGAGTTTGCACTGATCTTTAAGTATCATTTCCAGGAGGTCCAGAACAGACTCTCTGTAGCTGTAATGGCCGGAAGGGTTATTTAAGTTAAAATGCAAAAGGGTTGACTGCTGGACCAGTTGGTACACATTTATAATGACAGAACACCACAAACTTGATAATACGAAGAGAAGTCACAACACGAGCACTCACTAACAAGTGGAGATTTATTAAAGAGCTCTTTTTTGTAATATTCTGTTGTAGCCCACCAAAATAAGCCATGTAATAGACTAGCTTCAGTTGCTGAAAAACTGCAAAGCTCTATGCTTGGGACATTGTTATGTTAATTTATAATCTACATGCAGTAACAAACTGATAGAAAGAGTCGCTAAGCATGAGGCAAAATAAGGCAGGAAGTATAAAACACTACAACACTACTTGAAGAAAGACGTGGCATTTTTAAAGGTGAATTATTTGAAGCTATTTTTGTCTATGCAGTCCTGGTTGCTTCCCCTCCCTGAGCTGTGGGAGAACTTGACGACCAGCGCCGGCTTGGATGCACAGCAACTCCTGGTGTCCAGGGTTAAGACAGAGAGGTCATCCCACGGTCTCCTGGACTGAGGAGCCACTCCCACATCACCAGGCTCACAATGAAGTTTTTCCTCATCCTCCTCCATCTTTACATAGAATATTTGAATAGATATGTTCCAGTTTTTGCATCTTCATACCGTTGTTCCACTGAAATCAGACGTCATTTCCACTTGTGGATTACTCGGTGGAGTCTTGGTTGTCAGCTCAAGGAACACTGTCTGTCTGCAACAAAAACCGTAATGCTGATAAGTCATAGCATAGGTGGTCACATGAAAGCACAATTTGCGAACAGCCAGGCACCGATGTGAGTACAGCACCCATGTTTACCCCTGTATAAAACTAACTTGGCCGGACCAGCCTGTAACCACATTCGTCACAATTTCTATGTCATCTGAAAACAACAATCCAGAAGCCTGCATGCTGCCTCATACATACCACCATCCCCTAAAGGAGCTTTACTACTTTACACTGGGATCATGGTCACAGCCATTGGCCCTGCGTTCCACGCGTATACATCAACGACAGATTTTTGCAAATCAGAATAACAAAACCCTTCCCATGGTGAAAATGATCCGCTGTCTCAAAATGACCAACACCAAATTTACCCGCTCATGAGAAAAAACTTGAAAGAAATAGAGAAGAATGAGTTTAGAAATTTTGAGCAGCATTTAGTGGACGACTTTTTGGGAATGCACAACTTGTGTCTACCCGAATAGATTCCTACAAGATAAATAAACTAGACACACCCAGAAGATACCAAGCGAGAAAAATGAGCGTTCCGCGACGGCTGAAACAACACGATAATGCACAGAGAATAGTGCGATAATATAAGTGCTTAACGCGGAGGAAATTCAATTATTCAACCAAAGCTATCCGACAATCACACGGGGCAATCACTCGTTGAGTGCGCCCGATGGACCAGCCAAGAGGGTAAACGAAACGCTCAACAGATGACGAAGGCGTACAAGCTAATAACACCGCTAATAGCAGGACATGAGCTCCCTTATCTGTTGCAATGAACCGGCTTGCCCAATCGTCCGGTCAAAGCTGACGCAACGAAGCAAGCCCGTACGGGATTTCATTCAATAGCCGTCGCGGAAAACAGAAAAAATATAGCCAAACAGCCAGTCAGGTAACGGAGATTCCTCTCGTATGCTGTAAGTTCAAATATTACATTTGAAAAGTCCCCAGCGAATACATAGATCCAATGAAAACGCGCAAACCGTTACGTGAATACACTCACCGACTTCGCTCCCACTGGCGCCGGGGCATTGTTCCAACATGCAGACTTGATGGTCGTAGAAGAATGGGCCTGGATCGTGTAGCGCTGCCAGTCACAAACGGGCTCGCCGCTGTCTCTACGACTCACTCCGATAAACAAGTCTTGTAACAGCAATCCTCGCTTCATCATAGGTGAATCACAGCGGCGAAAAGGCTCGAGTGGCGCGAAACGCGGCAACGTACGCGGCCACCGGACCTGTGGACGCCGCCATTTCTCTGTATCCCGTCATGCAACGGAGAAATCGTGGCTAAGGCGTTGCGCTGCTGAGCACGAGGTCGCGGGTTCGATTCCCGGCCGCGGCGGCCGCTTTTCTGATGGAGGCGAAAAGCAAAAACGCCCGTGTGTACGAGATTTCGGCGCACGTTAAAGATCCCCAGGTGGTCAAAATTAATCCGGAGCCCTCCACTACGGCGCGCCTCATCGCCTGCGTTGCGTCGGCGCGTTAAACCCCACAATCAATCAATCAACGGAGAAATCACAGGGCGCAGGGAGAGAGGGCGCGACGAGCATCTCTTATAGGTTACGATGAGTTTTATAGGTTACAACGTAAAGGTTTCATGTCAGATTTTGTTGAAGTAACCTATAAACCGCTTTCAACTTCACGCTTATAACTCTTAGAATGCACTAAGTTAAAACAAAACATCAAAATGCATCCATTGTAACCTTTATTCTATGGGTTACTTCTGTTTATAAGTTACAATATGGGATACCAGGATTAGAGTGTACGCCGACGGCTTTCACGCGAGCGTGTGCTTGTTGTTTACGTGTTTCCACAAAAAAAAAAAAGCGCTCATGCATCACACATTCAATGTATAACAACGATGAATACTACTAAGGTCTTCTCTGAAAGCTAAGCACCCTTCGACAAATAAACAACATGCACACGCGCGTGAAAGCCGCCAGCGTACGGGAGGTCAGACGAGATCTCGAACCAGAAGTGGCTGGAGCAGACGACGCACCCATGAGCCTTTGCGTTTTTTACCGGTCGCCTATAGCTAAACGGAGGACTGTCAGTACTGATTTGATCGTAACCACCTCGTCCGATCACGGCTAATACGCCCTTGGAAATAAATTTGTAGAGGCACGTGTGGAAATGAATAAGCATTTAATTTTATTTCAAGCTATCTAAATCTGGAACTGGGTCATTTCGTATGTAACTGTTTTGCCGGCCCGATTCCAAGCGGCCGATTCCAAGCGGCAGCAGTAAGTGCCGAGCCCAAGCATGGCAAATCATCAGTGGCCAATGTGTCCGAGCTTGGCAATACCTCGGCCGCCATTATTGGCTGGTGTTTGGGAAAGGTGACAAGCTCCTGAAGGCGAATATTGGACAATGCTTGGCAAAGTATGTTGCCGTGATAAAACCTATGGGTGGACGCCACGCTATTTTCATGCACATTTTTGGCTTTGTGGCCAGTCCTTATGACCAATGCCTATTTTATGAGTCGCCTCGCGGCCCGATTTCTCATTTAATATACATGTCATTGTACAGGAAATTATTTAGCGAGTGCGCATTAATTATTTATTTAATGCGCACTCAAATAATGTCCTGTACAATGGCATGTATAAAATAGAAATCGGACTGCGAGGCACAATAAACAAACTGCATCAACTTTGCGAAGCAATTACGTGACGTTCCAAAAACAATTGAGCAACACAACACACCGGGTCTCTTTGCTTACTTTTCTTATTATGCACATCAAATTTAGAACGAGAAACCTGGCTTAACAGTGGCAAGAATACGAAATAAGTTTGTTCAAAACGCAACACCAAACCAAACACAAACACAATAGTCCAAGGAAAAAAAAGCGCTGCTCATGAAGCGCGAACCGATCTATGCTTCGTTTAGCTGCAAGAGATGCCTATAAAAGAGAAGCATTCAGGTAAATGAAGCCAAAACCCTCCTCCCCGGTAATTCGCCGACCTGCGAAGAACCCAGTATATAGTTCAACAGCACTGTTGTAGAATATTCCAGCTTGGAAGGCTTGTTCTTTCTGCTGCATCCGCCACTTGTCCACGGGAAACACCTTTACGTTGTATCGCCTGTAATAAGTAAAAAAAAGTTCACTGCATTGGTGAATGCACGCTGCTTACTAAATACAGCACCTAGCACCATCCCTAACGCATGCAGTTGTAAAAATATTCAGCCTAAACATTTAGCTTGTGAGCACTCGCTATGAAACATTAAGCGTACTGCACTATTTATTTTTCCATACTGCGTTTTACGGTAGCAGTTACTTGGCTCGTTCTTGAGAACAGGGCGGAATTTCACCGAAAATGGGCTTCACACTTATTGCAGTCGAGCAAGGTAATATGAAAAAAGTGCAATAGAAAAAGCAACACGCGAGCGGTTCCGTGGAAATTTTGTTGTGGCTACTGTAGTCCCATAAACAATTAATCGCCACTGAAATGTCGTGCCGTCAACGTTTTATTAGCGTAAGTTTTGTTTTCTAACAACGCGGGATCAGACTACAAGGCAACGCTATGAACGCACGAAGGTTCACGTTTTTTTTTTTTTTTTGCAAGACATCTATGCCAACTTGAAAGTAGATGAGAAGCATTGTGACCTTTTAATGCGTTATATTTTTAAGGGGTAACCAAATAAAGCGACAATTAAAGCGACGCTACAAACCTAACTGATTGGGTATTAAACTCGTTACGGTGTTGCTGTCGCCGTCGCTCACTTCTGCCTCGTCAGACGCGCCAGATGCGAACGGAACGGTGTAATTATACTTTGCCGCTCGACAATTCTTTACGTTGCTCAAGAAAATAATGAGACGATTTATAGCTAGAGTTTAATGAAACCAGCTTAACACATCAGTAACTGTTATACTGCACACGAGCCTTGCTTCAACGCATGCTGGACGTCGTGAACCTGCAGTGGGAGCACGGCCGCTTGTTCGGAAAACCCATAGCCGGAAAGAGGACAGCTAGAACTGGCGTCACGCAAATGGAAGCACATGTATGTGGCCGCTTAGTTCTTCGCAAGAACCAACAACACTAAGCCGCAATCACGAGCGCCAATTGTTATAAACGACAGCTGAAGTTCGATATCGAGCTCCCCCGTACCGGGCAAGGAAACATGAAATGGTGACTCACGTTTTGAGCGGCCGGCCGCAGCAGGCAAACGATGCTATTCCACCAGTCAGGTATACTTCAAACACAGCCACTGACACCAAAACGCACCTCACAGACACGTACTATTATGAGCAATATGAAAGGGAATACAGGAACGCGTAGAAAACACCCTCAGACCCAGATATGAGTGATACCAGAGTCCTTCAAAAGCATCGAAGGACTCTGGTGATACGCAGCGGCCACCGCCGGAAACAAAGTGGAAAGGGGGACGCTGTTCTAACACTGTTCCCATTCCCGCCGTGCGTCCTATCGGCTGCCCGACGATACCATATTATCGGTGAAATGACGTAAGCTGCGGCTTTGTAGAAATGTCAGCGTGGTAGGGGTGCCAACAGTCGGTGGAAGAGCGCCCTCCTTTCCCTCTTGGTTTTTCACAGCGCCGTCCGCGTATCGCTCCGAGTCTGTTTCGAGGCTGTTTGCCACGCGTTCCTGTGTTCCCTTTCATATTGCTCTTAATAGTACAGGAGTACTACGGCGGTTTCAATGCCAGAGACGCAGACTTCGGAGCGTCGCACCAGCCCACCGCCGGACACACAAGTGACCCATTTCTAGACACCATCTCGCGCACTATTTTAAAGCAAAGCTTTTTACCTCTACCCCCCAAGGGTTCTTTCGCGACCGTTGGTGTCACCAGAAAACTCCAACGAAGAAATAAAAGAATTTACTGGCACCGCCGTGAATCGAACCTGGAACTAACAGACTAACAAAGTAAGCATCTTGGGGAACAGCGCCAACTAACAGGGACACAAAAAGAAAGAAGTGGACAGGACTAGCGCTAACTTTCAACTCGATTTATTGGAAAAGACGTAACTACTTATACATACACCGAATCCTCCTCCCCCAGTGCGTGTGTAGTAAATCATGTATCACCCTTTGTACCGTGCTCTGTGGATGTTGTTTACAAGATTCCTTTATCTTGCGGAAAAGTGTATGTTGGTCAAACAGGTCGCTGCTTGAGCGTTCGATTATTGGAGCATCGCAACAGGCTTAAAAAAGATGATTACGCACGTCTGGCCGAACATTGCCGCACGTGTGAGCACCGATGCTATCCGCTTTTCCGCGAGACAGATATCTTGTTTAAGCATAAAGACAGACGTACTAGAGAGTTGATGGAATCATACTACATCAGAAAGTGGGGGAGAGGTTGTATCAGTGAAACATCAGTTGTCCTGCACGAAAAAGAATTTGATTATTTGGAGCGGTCGTCGCGATAAGGTGTTCCTGTGTTAACAAATGTGCGTTGTCAACAGTGGAGTGTTTTGGTCTTGATAGTATGTCATTGGCTGGTGTGGGCAGGTGGCGTGGTGGGGGAGGAGGATTCGGTGTATGTATAAGTAGTTACGTCTTTTCCAATAAATCGAGTTGAAAGTCAGCGCTAGTCCTGTCCACTTCTTTCTTTTTGTGTCCCTGTTAGTTGGCGCTGTTCCCCAAGATGCAAGTACACCAACTCGCCCAACTCGCCACCCTGTAACAAAGTAAGAGCCCGTTGTCTTACCGATTTAGCTACGAGCCCAGGCGAATAGAGGGTAGACAGGTGGTGTACTCACCAAGCACATCTACGGGTTTACCCCCGGCGTTCTCGCTGAATGCCACGTGAAAGCGTCAAGCGACCACTCACGCCCGTCTAGCGGCCATGTGCACATTTTGCTCATGTGCTAAGAGTTACAAAAAATTTCCCCGCATTTCCCCGAGGGGAAGAATGTGAAAGTGCGAATGCATGAGTTGAATTTGCGCGGTTCGGTAATGTTCGCGAAAGAGAGATCACACACACACACAACTACAAAGAAAGAAAGATGCATTTATTCACAGACACCTATTTGTGTTGTCGTTGTACTTGATTGCTAGAGCGGATCTCAGCTTTGAAATTTCGTGTCAGTACTCCTTTAAGCGGGTGCATTAGCCCTTCTCACGCCCAATTCCTGGCCAATCCCCCACGTGGGTATGTGCCATGCACAGACACCTATTTGTGTTGTCGTTGTACTTGATTGCTAGAGCGGATCTCAGCTTTGAACTTTCGTGTCAGTACTCCTTTAAGCGGGTGCATTAGCCCATCTCACGCCCGATTCCTGGCCAATCCCCCACGTGGGTATGTGCCATGTCAGCGGCCAGGCAGCGCGCGCCCATCTCCCCCCGTTGCCAAGGAAGACGAGGAGCGCGCGCACCCGCAGCTGTTGCTATGTGGACGGACGGCGGTCACCGGAATTCAGGGTCGGTTATAAAGTGCATTCGCACTTAAAATTAAAGGAAGCCCACACCAAAGCAAGGCAAGGCAAGGCATCTCACTTCTAGTACGCCAATGTGCTAAAGCCTGTGACCTCCAGTGTTCACGTAAAAAATCACAGCTGCTTTTCGTCCGCCCTTACGCCAAATCAAGGAATACATTCAAATACTCCTTGATGGCCAGGCCATCACTCCAAGCCCCAGCATCGAGATCCTGGGTCAACATCTCGAGGCTAACACCAAGAGTGACGTCTGCTTGCAGCGCCTCAAAAAAAGCATTAATGAAATCATATACATGATCAGGCGAGTTGCCACCATGAAGCGAGGCCTAAAGGAATCCGGTACCTTTCTATTAATTGAAGCTTTTGTCCTCTCGAGACTCACTTATGTCAACCCCCTGTCTTCTTCTCGACAAGGAAGACATGGAGATGCTTTATATAATGATTAGAAAGGCGGTCGAGCAGGCCATTGATCTTCTCATGAGTGCGTACACACAGAGGCTGCTTAGCACGGGGCTCCACAACACGGTGGAAGAGCCGATAGAAGGCCATCATTCTAACCAGAAGGTCCGACTCAGAACTGCGGTGGGTAACCGCATGCTCCACCAGATTGGCTGGGCATCCCGGAATATCACTCCGCTTGACGTACTCCCAGACTCTTGGCGACTAAAACTAAAGATGCTCCCTTTGCTTTGAAATATAACGAGGGTCACCGAAAAGCACGGGCTCAAGCGGTAAACACCACCCTCGGTAGGGATCATGCAGTTATCTTCACAGACGCCTCCAAACATCGAGGGCAGCAATAGGCCATCATCGTGGCTACCTCCAGAACCAACATCCTTGCGTGTGCCTCGCTTAGGACCCAAGATATGACGGCAGCAGAAGAGGCAGCCATCACCTTGGCTCTCACTCAACCAGGGGTTCGGAGGGTAGTCACCGATTCCCCGCAAGCCTACTGGAATTACCAGTCGGGTTGGATGTCCTGACCTGCACTGCGCCTGCTAAAAAAACCACTCCCGAAACGGTTCCATTAAGCTCATCTGGACACCCCCTCACGCTTCAATGGAGGGCAACAAATACGCCCACCCAACAAGCCTGCGCTTTCACCTCCCGTGCTATGGAGCTGCACGAGGACAGTCACCCGCTTGTCACGTTCAGGGAGATAACCCAGCATTAGCGCCTTCTGAGAGAGACCGTACCTTCGCTTTAAACTGACCTTTCCAGAGAACAACAGACTACCCTACGGCTTATACAATCCTGGATCCTTCCCACAGCCTACGCGTCTTCACTGAATGCATCCGAATCGCTACGACGCTGAATGTAAATTTTGCTCAGAAGTAGGAACACTCCGCCCAGTAATCGGGGTGTGCGACTTTAGCACTGAGCACCCTCCTCTCTTTCCGTCAACTACCCAACAAGAGCAATGGGAGATGCTGCTGTCCAAGCCCTTTCTACCTACCCAGCTTCAGCGGGTGGACAGAACACAGGCCGCGCGGACTGCCTATGGGCCCCACAGAAGAAGGAATCACTCCCCAGGGCTGCAGTCTGGGCCGTTCAGAAATTTGAACAGAAGTATTTCTTCCTCCTCCTCCTCCTTCTCTGCCGCAAATCTCGTCGCCTCCGTCCGCGGCGCAGACACGGAGAATACAGATCATCTAACACGAGGTTGGAGCTTACTTTAATTTTATAAAAAAGTTTTCACTCTTGTGCTACACTAATACAACTCAACCAAACACCGCTCATGCATCATGCATTGATTTAACCTTACCAAGAATATCTCTTTGAAGTAATAAATGGCGTGGTTAAGTGCATTTCACTTCTCTCTGGTTTTACTATTTGTAGAGCGATGTGACTGAATTTAAGTGACGTCGCATGGGTAATCGTTATGGGTGCCGTTTAGAGCTTTGCTTTCCAACCACATTCACGGGGTGGATTGGCGCGATTTTTTGAATACGCTGCACTTTAGTTCGAGTACGCTTTGTTTCGTGGCACGGTGCCGTTGCTGCGTTGTTGCCTCTTCACCGCTCAAACCGTTGTGTATTCACACGCCACGCACACGGCAAGCGCGTGGGCAAAATGCGCTTTTATCCGTCTGCTAAAGCTCGGCCCTCGATGGGCTTTCCGTGTGACGTTACTTCCGGCCGCCGCTTGCTTGGCACTCAATGAATCTTTCAGTCGAGTTACCGATGGGTGGCCGATAGCTCAGAAGCCAACGGGGATCCATGAGGTTTACAAACATTGGCAATCGGCCTCTGCTGCTTTGGAGCTGTTAGACTTTAAACGGAACGCAAATGGTGAACAGCGCAGCCGTAACACAAAATTTGTGCTAACTGTGAGGTCCAAAAACCCTGCTAGTCACCCTGCAAAAATCTAGCTAAATATGAGAATGAGATGTCGATTTTACTGCGCGCGATAGTACTTTAATTCGCAATTTCATTTGCTATGAAAGCCTTAAATAAGTGACCCGAAACCGTTATTGATCAAACCTGGTGTCAAAGTCGCTAAGATTTCACTTAACTAAAGATGCTCGTAAAAGACCTGCTTGAACGGTTGCATTTATATCTCTGCGTTGTTAAAATTCAGGAATTCTGTGTTGCCTTTCGAACACACACACACAAGAATATTGTAAGCTCTTACAAAAAATGCGCCGGCAGTGACGTGCTGTTACCGTTTCAGGGCATCCCACAAATGCAATAATCATATAATGCGTCATGTTACCAATGAAAGAGATTGAAACTGCTGTAGTAAACTGAATTCCAGAGATCTGGGCTTGTTAATATGTCCATATTTCTGACTTGATTGAAGTCATACTCGGGAAAGATCGAGCCTGCTACGAACCACGGCGTGATGGTTCATTGTCACTATTTCCGCCGTTCAGAGATTCCAGGTGGGTTCCCGCTTTTTAGACGTAGTAATTAACGTTTGTTTCCGCTTCCATGTAATACCATGAACGTTGGGGAACCGAACTACAGCATACCACTCTTGTCTGTGCCTTTCATGCGCTCACGCGGCGCGCCCACAGTGTGCATTCTCCTGCTACCGCTCAGCGGTAACGCGACGCTCTCGCCAACTTTGCTAGATAGTAACGTTGGCTCTCGCCACCTATAGGTCGATCTCGCGGCGAATCAAAAGCAACACGAGAAGCTTAAGATAGTAAATTGTACTAATTATTACTGCGGTTAGCTTGCTTCGCTATCAAATATGACAACACAGCCACGTCGAACGGACGCCAAACCACAACAAAAAGCCGTTCTGCACGCGATTTCGGCGCAGATTAGAAGGTTCCTAATCAATCCTTCGGCTTCCACTATGTCTGCTATGGCGCCGTTATGGTAGCTATACTCGGTGACAACTGGCACCAGAAGTTGCCGCTGTGCCTTATCACCGTAGCCGGATGTTTCTCCGTGCGGCGCAAGTAGGACGTTTCTGGGAATATTTTAAAGATGGCGTGAGCCGTTCCCGTGATTTTTTGGACTTAATATGCTATAAACGACTCCAGTGACGAGAAACAAACTGCGTGGGACAAGGCAGACAATATCACCCATTCATAGCAAACCCCTTTCAAAACGCGCGCGCACTGACGTCACGGGTCCGGCGCTTTGGCGGAGTGATACACTACATGAGGCATAACATGAGGTGGTGCCGTTCTTGAGTTGTAACCGAGTATAGCGCGAGTGCTAACCTGAACAGCAGCCCCAACCTAACCTAATCTAAAAACGTTGGCTGCCCCTGCGATACACCCTGCCAAAACGAGACAATTTAACTGAACGCGCCTTCTGTTGTGCGTTGCCGTTGTTATGACAACCACTTGGCGTTTCCGTTTTTTACGGCGCGGTGGCGCCACATGGCAGGGAAGGTCGCGTTCCCTGAACGGAGCTGAACGCCACCGCCTATGATGCTCGTCAGTCGATACCCCGTGCAGTGTTGGCGGTGTAAATAATTGTGCTTAAGCTGGCTGCTAGCGTCACTCAGTCCTCCTGTCTCGTAACACATAGGCAAGGCTAATGTTTGTCCTTATCTATGCACCATCGCTGTCACGCTTGAAGGCGAAAGCAGTTTCTTTCCTAATCGCCTCAACTGCGTTCGATCTGCGCTTTTCCCCTGGGCCTGCGTGACTCAAAGGGTGTTGCCGGCTGATCGGCCGTCGAACAGTTCGCTTTCCGCGTCTCCGCTCGACCTGTCAGCAGCCGTGCCAAAGCAGGAAGGGGCAACTTCGAAGCAGCGACAGCTCACACATCAAGGTCGGATGCGCCAGTTGCGTGGAAAGCCGGTCGCCGGCACGACGCTTGATTTCCCCGGGACGAGCGGTTAGTACGTTCTCCGTTTCGCCTCCTCCCGGCTCAGCGAGCGTTGAACTTTTCTTTGCGGGCCGAGTTTAGCGCACGCCTTGCCTTCGTTGATCTGCGAGCGCACCATTCGTTGCGATTCCGCGTGCAGAAGTGTGTGCGCACGCCGGACGCTAATGAGTGCAGTTGACAAAACGATGCCTAACACGAACACGAATTGCGTGTGTTGTCGTTAATCATATCAGAGTAACGCTTAATCATTTGTGGGCGTACAACGTGCGAAAGAATTGTTAGAAATCTTGCAACGTAGCAGGGGCAGTATATAATAACGAAACGGCGGAAATCCCTCGTTATTGATCCACGCGAAGGGTGTCGTGTCTGGCCAGCGTGCGCTTCACGAAGTATAATTTCACGCCCGCCTTTCAAAGGAGAGTAACAGCGTTATGCGATCTTTGTTTCTCGCTTCTTATATTTGTGACAGCAGTGACAATAAAGTCACATAATAGTAATAATAATAGTAAGTAATGATACCCTTGGGGCCAACCACGCTGGATACTCGACTCGGCGTCATCTGGGTTTAAAATCACGGCGCCGGTCGTGGTTAAAATTATACCGTTACGAGTTATTTTGGGCAAATAATCGTGGGTGTGTACAGCTCCTCCGTGAGCGTTTTTTTCAACAAACATAAACTATGCTATACATTAAACGCAGCAATAAAACTGCCACTGAAAGGTGGTGATTACTAGTATTAATGGTATTAATAATCTACCGTTTGACCGCGCAATAGTAGATATGCATGCCTACGAAAAATACGTCTTAGTTCAGAAACAGCAACTGGCTACAGATTTTGATTGAAAATGTTGGCTTTGTTTTGGTGGCTAGTTCGAGGGTGCAGTTTTCTTAGGGAAACACTTGAAGTATGCGGTGCATTTAGTTGCACATGCAAAACTTCTATTCAACCATCTTGGTCGACGTGCTACAGCTAGGATTACTAGTACCGAGATAACATCACACTGCTAAATTTCTTTCTCCACGTAGGATTGGCATGGAAGCAGATTGGAGAATCACTCACTCATCTTCCCAGTTGCATCATGTAAGTAACCGAATTCAATGTTCACGGGGATCACCAATATTGTGTTGTTTATTCCTTTGAAAAAAAAAAGTTAATTATCTCGCTTGACTATATCGAAAGAAATCGTATTTGTATTCTACTTCTCCTACAACCTACATTGATCAGAGCCCACACCTCCAAGTCTAATTATGTTGATTTGAACGTGGTTGGATTTGATACTTCACTCATCGTCACTTTACACCTGCTTTAACCCATGTGGATATGTTTTAAACTTTGCTCATGAAACTGGAAATCTTGGTATTAGTGCACATGGAACAGTCATGATGAGGACTTGTGTATTTTTGTTGATGAAATATGCCTACAGATGCCGCTAATGGTCACTTGCGGTTTGCAAACCATTGCATACAATTTACGGTAAGCCCTCATTGTAACGAGGTTCTCAGGACAAGAAAATAACTTTGTTATAAGTGATACTTTATTAAAAGCGGATAATTTGTTCTCCATTAACTTCAGTTAAGACCGTCAAAAAATTCTATTAAGGCAAGAATTTAGAAATTTTAGAAAGGTCTAGAATTTTGTTATAACGAGGATTTACTGTACATGATTGAATTTACAAATAGCTCCAGTGTGGGTTCTGTCCAAACAAGCCTTTGTCACTGTTGCTGGATTATCATGGTGTGTTTTTGCGTGACCTAATAAAACAAACAAATATAGGATGCACACGCACGCAAATGCACGTTATTTTATTATTTACAGGGGAGCCTTAACCATCGAAGCCTCGACGCGTGGTTGCCTCACCAGGATGGAGCCTACAAACCAAAGAATGTGTTCCTAAGTGTCTTCCGACCACAAGAAAACAGTGCCTTAGCGAAGAGTGCTGCTTCTTTCGTGAAGAAGATGGGTTTGAAGACTGCGGAACGACCACCAACACCGGTTCTTCTTGACTGTTCTCCCAAAACACTTGCTGATGTGCTCAACCAAACACCCATGATGGAGCAAGCAGACTGCCACAACGATGCGTTTGGGACCTCTGCAAAATTGAGGAGTTCTCGTGATGGTGAGTTAAACTAAGTCACGGTAAACACATTTGCCCTGTGATCAGCCGTAAATTAGGTCCTATCCATTTTAATCGTAAAAACAGCATAAATTTTCTGCTTTATTATCTAGTATCATTGATCTTCCTTTTCCATTAGTCAGCTTAACAGCTGGTAAGATATTTTACTAAAGCAGCGGAAAAAAAAATTAATGGGGAAGTTTCTTAAAAGTAAACAGGGAGATAATAAAAAAACTTTTGTAATTTCACGTTTTTGAAAGCACTCTGTTTTTTATTTCCCCCCCTTAGTGTAAAGCAGGGGAGATCATGTGATATGGCGAGTGTTTTATCAAAATCGCGCCCTGCTTTTATACTGAGAACCGTAGCTACTATCGGTGCACTTGGTGTTTTCTTTGGGATGGGTGGGTGTGTCGAAAGGTTTCACAGCAGGAGTGGTAGGGAGACAGCTTAGCTTCCAAAACTTGTGGTTCAAGCTTTCTGTGTTCAGAGCACCTCCTGCAGAGGCCAGCACTCTTTTCTCTCTACCGCTGCGGGGCTGCTTGGAAAACATAGAAATGAGGCTGGCCAAAAATACCACCTTCTTTGCTGAAACTTCAGGACGGATTATGATTATATCCGGAGGATTCATAAAGAAGTGGCTTGTAATGCGCCCTTAGGCAGGGTGCTGGTGATACTCGCGCTCAAACTCAAAAATTTTTCTCGTTGCCTTTAAATTTGCCGCTTCAAACAGCCTTATTTATTTGCACGAACAGTGTTCTCACGTCTCGAATTACGCACAGCGAAAGAAATACGGAGCTTGGCAAAATTTCGGACGGATTTCCGTTGGCTACGTCTTTGTTGTGAGCGCGCCAGTGCCTGGGCAGCTCATCTCTGTCTGGTATCGGCATTCCCGTCGGTCCAGCGCAGTCTGCGTACCAGCCGCGCTCGTGAGTGGTGTCGAAACACCGCGGGCGTTTCTTACGCAACCTCGAACCAGGAGCCTTGGCTGGAGACCCGGAACGGGAAACAGAGAAGGCGGTCTCGCCGATCGAAACCCCGGCTCGCACGGGTTCGCGGCTAGCGTGGCGGCGACGGTTTCCGCCGCCGCCCCCCTGCGTTCGGCTCTACCACTGGCCGCCGGTGCACTGCGGGCAAGCCGTGCCCGTGCGGGTGATTCACCGGGAGCGCCGCAGGCCGTGAGTGCGCGCCTTGAACGACGCAGGTTTTTCCCTCGATGCGTTAGGACGGGGCTGCGGTGAAATAGTAGACTGGGTGCGGCGCCGCACGATAACCCGCTGGTCAGCGGAAGCGCGGTGAATGTGAGCCCCCCTTCAAATGGCTGCTGGTTCGAGCAGATTATTCCCCTGGAAGTAGTGAATGTGGCCTCTTTTCTGGCACGCCGTCTGTCTTGGTTGCCAGTTATAGCAAGAGAACGGTTACAAGCTGACGTACGCAATCGATTTCGAGGCTCTGGCAGCTTGTAGAGAGAACCCTTAGGTAAAGCGTTGGCCGCACACCTTGTCCTATTAATTAAAAAAAAAAAAAGAATGGTTACTGGGCAAACTAACTTGATGCGAAGGCTTCCTGCCTCTTAAAATTTTACGCTTCTATCCTGTCGACCTTATTGCATTGCATAACAACCTGCCCAGTGAGCAGTGGCGGTCCCAAGGGGGGGGGGGGGGGGGGCGAAGGGGGTGATCGCCCCCCCCCCCCCCCAAAGAGGTCCTCAGCTTTTTATTTTTTCGTTTTTTCTAAGCATTACACTTGCGGGGGGATTAAATCCCACTTGCGCGAGGTCGCAAACGTGTTGCGACCGTCAGAAATGAGGACTCGAGCCAGCCGTTACACCGCCCAAGGGGCGCCAAAAATCACTGTGTCGCTAAGTGATTTGTGCACAAGCGGGTACACCGCATACGCGCAGACTCCTGCATGGTTATCACCTCCTCCGCAGAACTGGTGCAAGGAGGGGAGCGGTTCTTTATCGCCCCCCCCCCCCCCCCACCTAAAAAAAAAAAAAAATTCGCCCCCCCCCCAAACCCAATCTCTCGGACCGCTACTGCCAGTGAGCCTGTGGGAACTGGTCGTTGAGAGAGAGAGAGAGAGAGAGAGAGAGAGAGAGAGAGAGAGAGAGAGAGAGAGAGAGAGAGAGAGAGAGAGAGAGAGAGAGAAACTTTGTTGTCCGCAGAACCTATGTCCAGGTCCTAATGGCAGTCTTCAATTCACCCGTTTCACGTAGAGCTGAAGAACGTTCGTGCGGATTCGATGCACACGTTCACTGGCAAGGAACACGGCGTTGAAGCACCCCGCGGGCACCATCGCTCCTCGCCAATAAAATACGTGTTACGCCTAGAAACGAATTTACGGGTAATATCATGGAGGGAAGGGTAATATTTTGTTCTCAAGCGGTGGGGATCTTGATATAGGGGGCGGTGTTTAAGATTTGGTGCCTTGTGTGCCCTGTGAGGCGAAAAATTCGGTGTAGTTCAATGTCCGGATGAATCCACGTGCTGTCCGCAGTCGCCTACCAGAACAAAAATGGCTCCAATCCACGCTGTGAAGGTGGTTGGAAAGCAAAGCTGTGGACGACCCCCACAACGATTCCACATGCGACGTCGCTTGAATTCACGCACGTGCCTCTAGAAATAGTGAAACCGGAGACTCTGCCATCCGTTAGCTGGGATTCGCGGAGGCGCCGTCCCGAACGCAGCAGCGTCGGCCACGGCCGCGCTCGAGCGGCGAACGCCACCGCTGTAGCCCGGCCGTGCGTCGGAAGAGAGAAAACTGAGAGGAGCGTGTGTTTTGAAGGGTGAGACAGCGGAACCGAGCCATCCTGATGTGCTAGCTCGGGGCGGCACCACTGCGCGACACAAGACACCGAAACGATTCGGCATGTGGGCTTAGTGATTCTCATTTATACAGATTTAAACTAAATAGTTTCGTAAGTTTGAAAATTGCGATAAAGCTGATGGAACTTTTATAATCGCTGTTTATCAGAACGAGTTCATCCATTCGTCTTTTTAAAACACCTGTTAAATCACCTTTTAAAACACAACCGAATTCAGCATTTTAGAAATTCAGCAATTTAGAAAACGCACTTCCATTCATGGCAAGCACTGCGCGAAAGGTAGCGTGTTTCTAGCGGCCAGATGTTTGTAAGTGGTCTCTACATTTTGTTTTCCCGCCCTGCAAACCAACAGTTAACGTATGTTTGCCGTACGACCACTTAATTCCGTCGGGGCCGGGTTACCCAGGAGGTGCTGTCGAACGAGTTAATCAAGCCGTGCGAAGTAAGCGCGCAATGGACGTGAAGCTGCGCCAAGACAAGCCCAACGCCGTCGCTAAAGCAGACGACAAAGCCGACGGAAGGTTCCCGCCGACGCGTCCGCCGGGGGGGTCACGGGGAAAGCTGGGTAATAGCGCCCTATCTCCGCGCCATCTACACTGTGCTCCGTGAGTGAAGAGCGCCCTCCGCCTTCCCAGCCGCGTTGCGAGTTTCTTGTGCATGCCAAGGAAGAACCGTTGGCTGGTAGAGGTAGAAAGCTTTGCTTTAAAAATAAAGCAAAACAAAAGGACCGCTCCGCTGGGCGAAAGCCGGCAGTCTGCCTGTTGTTGGGATAGAGCTGGAGGACAGACGTTCTCACCGTGTCTCGTAGTGGAAGGTGCTTCGACATCGGTCCGCCAAGGCCGGAGGGAAAGAGGCGTACCATGCCTTTGGGAGTGCCAAACCTTGCACCCTATTTGTGCCGCGTCGTCTCGCCAACTCAACAAGTAGTACGCCAGTCTTTCATAAGTATCGCTAGCGAAGTCACGTTCAAGCCACGCGAGCATACTAAAGTGCACCGTGAAATTTTGTTATCATAGTGCACCAGGTGTACATGCCGACAGCAGACACTTTGAAAGCTGCTTAAAGAGGGGGGACGCTCGTCTCCTCCCTTTTTGTGTCTGGCATCGGCCGCTGGTTAGGTGTGGTGTGCAAACCGCTACGTGAGACATTGCGCTGATATGTCCAGTTTTGAGTACGTTTATTCTCCTGGTCAGGTGTTGCTGTGGGTTTTATTTTTCGTTTTCAAGAACGGCCACTTGTTGATAATGCGCCACCAACAGAGCCGCGAAAGTGGCGACAGAAGCGAACGCTCGCGTACAAGCGCTGAAGTTTGGTGGATATGCAGCTCCCTCTCGTGTCCTGGCGCCGTGGGTGCAGCAACAGCAGATAATGTTTCCATTTTCTAGCGAACGGGCGGTCGAAGTTCATTTGTGTATGGCGAGGTTTAGCGAACTTTATTCATTTCACAGCGTTTAAAATAGCCGAACCTGGATTCACTGGTCAAGAAAAATGCAGAATGAGCGGATTTGTTTTTTTTTTTTCTCGCATAAAAACCCAGCGAGCTGCCTCCCACGCCGTTGTCGCGCGGGCAGGTGGCGCAATATTACACAGGGGTGAGACAGCTGCGCATATTGCGCAGTTTTGATACAAATTTGTTTACATACAAATCCATTTTGATACAAATTTGGCTGCTCCAAAAGCTTAAAAATTGCAAAAACTGAGCCAAACTGCTCCAAAACAGTCTAAGAGCCAAATATTTTATCGCTGCCGTCAGTTTCAAGGGGAAAAATGCTCACTAACGGCATACTTTTCCACCATCCCCAAGGTGATGCTGTTTGTAAAGGTTTAATTGATTGACCATTCTAAAAAAAACCCGCATAAAATTGTCTCCGAGTCAATTTTTTCGAAAGTCACAATGTCGGGTCGTACATGCTATATTCTGTGAGTATTTAAAGTTTTCCTATCGAAAATCATTGCAAAGTCCTGCAGAGAAAATACTTGAAAATACTTATGTGCACTGAGGCAGACTGCTCTTCGCCGATTTCTACCGTGGTTTTCATTATGGGGGTGGCTGGGTTTACATTTATTCGCTTGATATGTTGCGGGAAGTTGAGCTACCCGAAAGACGGGAGTTCATCAAAAACAACGTGGTGCCCGCGAACTCACCGTGTTTCGGCCTTCGGTGTGAAGCGCGGTGCGTTCTTGAAGTATACGTGAAATTTTGAATTCATTGCGGTGTTATAATAAAACGCTGAGTTATTGCTGCCTTTGACATCGAGCTTGCCAGTGACGGGAACGGGACGATCGACGGTGCAGATATGGCGGCGCAGGCTACATCGCCGCAAAATGTTCAAGCAGTGTCCGATGACGGGACGGGGTCTGATTGCACGTTAGTAATAATGTTTCATCTATCGGAAGTGAAATTTAATGCCAAAAGTGAGGTGGCTAAACATACCAGCGTTACTCAAATTACGATCGCAGTGAACGTGCACCTTGGGATCGAAATGGGGGGGGGCGACGACTGTCACCTCGCTGTGTGCAACTTTCGCCGTGGCTCTACACTAGTGCGTAGAGCCCAGTCTGGGATTACAAAAATAATAATTTAGGCATTCATATGATAGTAAAAATGCCTTACGATTGTTTACTTTTTCAATTCGATATTCTCAACGGCGCTAGGAATTTAAAAATGGTTTGTAAAAATGTTGTGCAGTTCGTACCTTTTGATAATCTGGTAGAAAATCTTATTAAAAGGCTGTTTCAGTGTTATGTACGCTCAAATCCGATTAAAAAGCGCACTTTTCCCCCTGAGTTGCCAAAAATTTGATTTTTTAGGTCGTAAGGTGGCATAATAAATGTCGTTATTCTGCTCCAAATCAAGGTTCTTCTGCTCCAAAATCGAAATTTCGCTGCTCCAAAAAGTTCTTCCAAATCTGATTCAGCTGTCTCACCCCTGAATGTACACAGTCTTTGTGAAGATTTTCTACGCCAAGCCGAAGTGCGCAGGCCGCAATAATTTAAATGTACAACCTTACGTCCGGAGCGAGGTCGGAGAAAACCTTTTTGCTATCATAAAACATTTTTGCCACATTTAAAGGGGAAGGTTATTATTTGAATTCTTTGTGGTCGGGTAGGCTTAGGATTTGCCTAGGAAATTTTGACAGAGAGTGTACATTCGCTCGGCGCTTTCAAACCGTGACGCTCCCTATGCAATGATTCCAAAAACATTGAACTCGCCCCTCGGCGTAGCTGGAAACAGGCGCCTGGCCGGCGGACTATGCAACAAGCGGAATCGAATAGTACAGAAGTGGCCTCTACGTTTTGCGCAATACTTGAAATGAAGTCGATTTCGTGTTTTGTTGTACCGTCGGGACTTTTCCACGTCAATTTCCTTTTCTTTCGTTTGTACAAGAATGTGTTCATCAACCTCACGTTATTTCTATCTGCAAATCCCCCCTTGTGTATCTCCTCGACTGTTGCGATTGTCTGTTCCAAAGTTTCCCACTGACCTTTCTCCCATTTGCTTCTTACTGACCTTTGCGTTACAGTCTCCGATCACTATCGTGATCTGCGTTGTTCGGACTCGTTCCCTTCTTCATCGCTGATCCGACGTCCTCGTAGAAGTTGTCTACGGCTTCATCGTCATAGCTGGTTGTTGTCCCATAGGCCCGTACTATCCTTAACCTGTATCGATTATTTAGCTGGGTCACAACAGCCGCGACTCTGTCCCTAATGCTGAGAACTCTTGCACGTTCCGTGCTATTTCTGTGCGGATTAAAAATCCCTCCCAATGCTCTTTCTTCTCTTGGGGTCCACTGTAGCACAGAATGTGCCCGTTAGTGCGCTCCATGAAGCCTTCTCCTGCCCTTCTAACTTCGCTTAACCAGATAATATCCCGTTTAATTAATGTCCTAGGGATTCTCCAAGGTAGTACAGCTAAGCTTTCCTCGCTAGACAAGGTGCGTGCGTTGAACGCTGCCAGCCGCTTCCGCAGTTACGCCATCTTAAAGGAGCACTGACACGAAAATTTTGTTACACTTTTATTGCTTTTATCGATGCTTAATGGTCTGGCCAACCTGAAACAGCACTTCGAATGCTTCAGCGCGCGATAGTTAATTACATTGAACGGCCTGAAAATCGTTTGTTTCAAATTCCCGCGCTTTCATCCCGAACGGCGCATATGACAGACTCTCTGCCTGACCTCGCCGCTTTGTGCGGACGTCAGCGGCGCCCGCTTGAGAGGGTGTTGCGCCCGCTCGCCGCTCGTGGGGCCGCCCGTGAAGTGACGTCACGAGTTTTTGACGAGTGCTGTCGCGTCACTTCTTTTTCCTCTCCTGGAGTGATGTCACGCTGATGTCCATTTGCTGAGTGCCGCTCCGCGCGCTGCTCCGTCGGCGCGATAAATGAGATCCAATTGAAGTATGTTCTTCGCGTCGCAGGTCGCTCATATTTCAGCCAGGGTATTCTGTTGAGTGAAGGAAGCGAACTGTGCAATAATATTAATGCCGAAAATTGGTGTCAGTGCTCCTTTAACGTTGTGTCGCGTAACTAAAAAAAAAAATGTGAACTTTTCCGTCTAACGACGACGATGGTTGAAGGTGAAGCTTTCTCGCCAATCCCACACTGCTAGTATGGAAGTACGCACCACTTTTCTAGAATACACACAGTAACTCTCGGGCTTGGTGTGTATGGCGTGAATCGGTACTTGCTGCTTGGCGTTCGCTTCGGCCGTGTGAGAAATGTAGCTGTCGGACAGACGCTGGCTTCGTAACAGGGGGTACCCTGGTTCGATTCCGGCCACTGGAAGCGTATTTTTTTGTTTTACTTTACCCACGATCATTCACCGTCATCGCCAGAAAAAGTAGTCTTTCCTGCAGAGCGTATTGGCGTACAACGAAATCAGCGGGGACACTAAAGCTTAATCAACGACAGGTTCTCAAAAACATATGAAGCTTAGATTAAGACTAGACACCAACTAACATGCGTCTTAACCCTTTGGGCCCTCATGACGTCAATTGACGCCATCACATTGTAGTTTCTCTAGCGTATAGAGCATAGGGGCCCTGAAAGAGGTTTTGCCGATACATGAGTGTTCGCAGTGTCAGGTAAATCAATGTCCTAGTAATCGCCTCCTTCAAGAATTTTGTTAAAGCGATGACTATTAGAGGAGTTATGGCAAATGATAACATGCCATTTTCGCCCGCGCCGCGATTCTCCCTGGTTTCGTCCACCTCCTCGCACCGACCTGCCGCGGTGGCTCAGTGGCTAAGGCGTTGCGCTGCTGAGCACGAGGCCGCGGGTTCGATTCCCGACCGCGGCGGCCGCTTTCTGGTGGAGGCGAAAAGCAAAAACGCCCGTCTGTACGAGATTTCGGCGCACGTTAAAGATCCCCAGGTGGTCAAAATTAACCCGGAGCCCTCCACTACGGCGCGCCTCATCGCCTGCGTTGCGTCGGCGCGTTAAACCACACAATCAATCAATCAATCAATCAATCAATCAATCAATCAATCAATCAATCAATCAATCAATCAATCAATCAATCAATCAATCAATCAATCAATCAATCAATCACCTCCTCGCACCGCGCGAGCGTGACTGCCCATGTTGCCTCGCTTCTGGGTGACGTCTGCAAGAACATCCGTTTGCGGGCGTCGTCTGCTACTGCGATATTCTGCGCCGCAGCATCGCATAGGGTCGGCGCAGTCTTACTTTCTGCGTTTCTTTTGGGCTGTTTTTTTACCGTTTTGCCTGTGAATTCTGCACTCCGCTCACGGCTGGAAAAGCTGATGGATGGGACTTTTACGCTTCTACACCACGCAGAAAGATCACGCAAAAAGCGAACGACCCTGTCACCGCACCTTCGCGGCGACGACATGTCTTGGTACTTGTAAGAGTGTAAAATATATGAGCGAATGACAAAACAATCCGATCGCCTCAAAAGTTGTTAGGGTGAGCACGTAATATGGCGGTGACACTTCGAGGGCACGCGTTATAGGGGCCCGAACGTGGGACAGGTGGCGCTGCTGCTGCTGCTGCTGATGATGATTAGTGACTTTCCCTTTGAATCGGGGCGTCGGTTTTCAGCAACCGACTTGCCTGTTTTATTACGTTTACTTACTTGCCCTACTCCCAGCTAACCTATAAATTTGCTTCCTCCCTCCCATCTCTCCCTCTTTTCTGTTTTAAACTCATCGCCCCCACCCCCTTTTTTCTCCCCTCGCTGGTCTAAATTCTCATCCGTATGATTACTCCGCCTGCGTACCCATCCCGTTCAACAGCGCCACTCGCGGAAGAAAATCGCAAAAATGGTCTGGACTTGCCCTGGCGTATGAATGTGGAGCACGCGTGTTTCCGTGTTGCTTAAAAGTGCAACCGCTCGTTACCCTGATAATGTTGGTCATATGACACACACATTTTTTTTTTACAGAAATTAGGTGCGGGCGTCGCTTGTTCATTTTATTAATTACCTAATTCCTGTTAATAATTATTTATTGATTGGGTTAAACATCAAATTAATGTCACTAGGGATTGTGAGGTATCAAATTAAAGGTCTCGATGAGGGGAATCACGCGGGTCAAATTAAAAGATGTTTCCTGGTTGTAGTCATGAGATAGTCACGTGAGTCATGGATTCGGTTAAAAGTGAAAGTGATGCCACTAGGGCTTGTGATGTATCAAATTAAAGGTCTCGATGAGGGGAATCATGGAGGACAAATTAAAAATCGCTTCCTAGTTGTAGTCATGAGATAGTCACGTGTCTCACAAATTAGGGTAAAAGTCAAATTGATGCCACTAGGTCTTGTGATGTATCAGATTAAAGGTCTCGATGAGGGGAATAACGAGGACAAATTAAAAGTCGCTTCCTGGTTATAGTCATGAGGTAGTCACGTGAGTCATGGATTCGGTTAAAAGTGAAAGTGGTGCCACTAGGGCTTGTGGGGTATCATAGTAAAGGTCTCATTGAGGGAATCACGTAGGAAAAATTAAAAATTGCTTCGTAGTTATACTCATGAGATAGTCACGTGAGTCATAGGTTGGGTAAATGTGAGTGTGACGCCACTGGGGCTTGGGAGAGATCAAATTAAAGGTCTCGATCTAGAATGTTTTCATACAAACTATTTTTTTTGAGAAGATAACAAAGGAATATTTTTAAATAAAATTAGAAAAATCACCAGTTCAGGTAACATCAGTAGACATCGCAAGCCGACGCAAGTCCGCGAAAAATCCGTCTTAGGGTAGAGCGCACATTGTAGACGCGATTTTCTCTTTACCTAGTACTTGTTTGCCTTTCTTTAAGTTAAAAACAACATGAAAGGGAAATATGTTTGCTGACAGTTTTTAGAAACCGTATTTTTTGGTGTATTACTGAACTTTCTTCACTGTTGATGCGCCACTGCTGTCGGGGCCACTCAATTCGCCGCTGAATGAGCTGCCGAACCTCGGTTCGCCGCTAAATATCATTCACCTCGAACGTCCTTCGGTGTTGTCGTGTAGCGCTGAAATATTGACATTTAAAGCAAATGTCATTCGCTCGAAAGATAATTTGATCTGCCGTCTGAGAGTTGTATAACATATGCTACGCAGTTTCGGTCGTAATTCATATTATTGCTCGTAAAATAAAATAATAATGATAAGGTGAAGCATTTCTATGGCAGCCGCTTGTGTACCCAAGGTAATGCGGCCTTCGCAGAACACTCCGTGCAAATACATGGCTTGCACAACATTCACGCTGGCCGCTTGCTTAATGTAGTTGGCCCAAGCGGGGCTCGATGGTGAAGTAACACAAGGGCGAGGAGGGAAACACAGTGAGAACTTCACATGTGTTGCTCTCAGCCCACCCCGGAAAATATTTGTACGGGGTTCTTTCTAAAAACGGGCTGATTTTTCTGAGCCACTGCAAAAAACGTTACTCGGATTTGTACATATATACTGTAACAGTCGAATGAAGTGAGCCTCAAAGCTAAGCTATCTGATGAGGTACAAGATGTCTAGCGGAGCTGCAGAAGAATGATCGTTACAATGATAATCATAGCCACGTCTTCATGTTCTGGAACCACACATATGGCAAAAATGGATCTATTACCTTAAGCGTAAATGCAAGTAGGGTGCCATACGCCCGCTGTATTTGGTGCGAATTTACAATCGAATTCGCAGCTGCGGCGTTGCTAGTACGGCAATGTGTCATTTTTCTGCGGTCGACATGTCGAGAGCGGTCGACCAGCGACCGCTGTCGACATGTCGTAGACACTCGAGTCACGGCCCGGGGGTTAAAAAGAAGGTTCCCCCAAGCACAGGAAAAAAATTACATTGACATAAATACCCCAGAAAGTGGAGGGAAAAATAGCGACGCCGGTAGCGTAGTGGTTATCGCACCAGGCCGATATTCTGGAGGTCGTGGGTTCGGATCCCACCTGACGGGCATTTTTTCTCCACTTTCTTTCTTTCCAAAATTTTTTATCTGTTTCAATGACCTACCATATCCCCCCCTTTGCTTTCCGAGGTTTTCTTGACGGCCAACCCTTATTTCTGTCTTATTTCAATGAGCCCCTCATTTCCTATTCTGATTCGCTACATGCATAGCGAGGGCCTCGGTTCTGGCAGTCTTGGTGCCATAGGGAGCTTAAGAGGGTTCGACGCTGGTCGACCGCTCTCGACATGTCGTAGACACTCGAGTCGCGGCCCGGGGGTTAAAAAGAAAGTCCCCTTCACCCCGAGAAGTCGGAGTGGCGCTGGCTACCCAACCACAAGCACAGGAAAAAAAATACATTGACATAAATACCCCAGAAAGTGGAGGGGGAAAAAAATTACACCATCTTCCCGAGGGGAGCCCTGAGGTGATGCGAAGCATCGCAGAGTTCCAATCCAATCCAATCCAATCCAAGCCAAGCCAAGCCAATCGAATCCAATCCAATGCCCCTCGCGAGAGAGTGTTCGCTATCGGAGAGGAGAGGGGGTGAGCGGCGGAGAGCGCAGCTGGCGCGGCGAGGAGAATGGGGGAGGGGTGGACGCCGACAACGCCGACCAACGCCGGATGGATGCAGGGACAAGGCGAGTGAATGAGATGCGTCGCATCTAATAGCCCCGCCGGCAGCGTAGTGGTTATCCCACCCGACCGGTGTTCTGGAGGTCGTGGGTTCGGATCCCACCTGGCGGGCATTTTTTTCTCCACTTTCTTTCCAAAATTCTTTATCTGTTTCAATGACCTACCATATCCTCCCCTTTGTTCTCCGAGGCTTTCTTGACTGCCAACCCTTATTTCTGTCTTGTTTCAACAAGCCCCTCATTTCTTATTCTGATCCTATATATATATATATATATATATATATATATATATATATATATATATATATATATATATATATATATATATATATATATATATATATATATATATAGTCTGAAAAGATAAAAACTCACACAGAGCGCGAAAAAAATAAGGTTAGTAGAGACAGAGACAAACGAGAAAGACGTAGAAAATAGAAATAAGTTTACTGACGTTTCAGGGAGAGGACTCCCTTTCTTCAGAGTACCAAGAAGGGGTGTCCTCTCCCTGAAACGTCAGTAAACTTATTTCTATTTTCTACGTCTTTCTCGTTTGTCTCTGTCTCTACTAACCTTATGAATATATATATATATATATATATATATATATATATATATATATATATATATATATATATATATATATATATATATATATAGAAATAAGAGTTGGCAGTAAAGAAAACCTCGGAAAGTAAAGGGGTGGACGTGGTAGGTCATTGAAACAGATAAAGAATTTGGAAAGAAAGAAAGAAAGTGGAGAAAAAATGCCCACCAGGTGGGATCCGAACCCACGACCTCCAGAACACCGGTCGGGTGGGATAACCACTACGCTACCACTTTTTTCTCCACTTTCTTTCTTTCTTTCCAAATTCTTTATCTGTTTCAATGACCTACCACATCCTCCCCTTTGCTTTCCGAGGTTTTCTCGACTGCCAACTCTTATCTCTGTGTTGTTTTCAACGAGCCCCTCATTTCTTATTCTGATTCGCTACAGGCATAGCGAGGGCCTTTGTTCTGGCAGCCTTGGTGCCATAGGAAGCTTAAGAGGGTTCAACGCTGGTCGACCACTCTCGACATGTCGTAGACACTCCAGTCACGGCCCGGGGGTTAAAAAGAAGGTCCCCTTCACCCCGAGTAGTCCGAGTGGCGCTGGCTACCACCCCCAAGCACAGGAAACAAAAATACGTAAACATAAATACCACAGAAAGTGGAGGGGAAAATCGCCCCGCCGGTAGCGTAGTGGTTATCGCACCAGACCGGTATTCTGGAGGTCGTGGGTTCGGATCCCACCTGGGGGGCATTTTTTCTCCACTTTCTTTCTTTCCAAATTCTTTACCTGTTTCAATGACCTACCACATCCTCCCTTTTGCTTTCCGCGGTTTTCTTGACTGCCAACTCTTATTTCTGTGTTATTTTCAACGAGCCCGTCATTTCTTATGCTGACTCGCTATATATATATATATATATATATATATATATATATATATATATATATATATATATATATATATATATATATATATATATATATATATATATACAGAAAGACATGCCTGCAGTCTACAACACCAAAGAAGGCAAGGGGAATGGTTAGACTATTTTTTACCGTTAGTGATGTTACATGATTATTTTTATTAATTACGTGAGAAAGAAAGAAAAACACGCGCCCAGAGTGGGGACCGAACCCACGCCTTTCGATTAGATCTCGAATGCCTTACCAATTCGGCTATCTGGGCGACTGTGTTCTCCTTCACTTTCTGGGGCATTTATATTTACTACAACTGTATCTGACGCTTGAGGGTGGTAGCCAGAGCCACTCAGACTACACGGGGAGAAGGGGACCTTCTTTTCAACCCCCGGGGCACGTCTACAGCCTGTTATAAGCGGGTAACTGGCGGGAAACCCTCTTATGCTACCTTGGCATCGAGGCTGCCAGAACGGAGGCCCTCGCTAAGCTTTCGCACGATAATATGGTTTGGAAATGAGGGGCTCGTTAGGAAATACAGAAAGACATGCCGGCAGTCTACAACGCCAAAGAAGGCATAGGCGAATGGTTAGACTATTTTTTACCGTTAGTGATGTTACATGATTATTTTTATTAATTACGTGAGAAAGAAAGAAAAACACGCGCCCAGAGTGGGGACCGAACCCACGCCTTTCGATTAGATCTCGAATGCCTTACCAATTCGGCTATCTGGGCGACTGTGTTCTCCTTCACTTTCTGGGGCATTTATATTTACTACAACTGTATCTGACGCTTGACGGTGGTAGCCAGCGCCACTCAGACTACTCACGTAATTGAGTAGTCTGAGCGCCACTTCTGAGCGCCACTCAGAATTTCTCATGTAATTAATAAAAATAAACATGTAACATCACTAACGGTAAAAAATAGTCTAACCATTCCCCTATGCCTTCTTTGGCGTTGTAGACTGCCGGCATGTCTTTCTGTATTTCCTAACGAGCCCCTCATTTCCAAACAATATGTATACAATATATATATATATATATATATATATATATATATATATATATATATATATATATATATATATATAGAATATGAGAAGAGCTGTCTGAGGTTGCCGTGACAAATAGTAAAAAATGGGTATAGCTTCTAACAAAACTGTTTATTGGTCGACGGTTCGGTCGGAGGCCGACCTTTATCAAGACAACATTTCGTATTTCTCCGCACGTATTTATAAGCTCGTCGTCCAACGACGCCGAGAGAGAGAGAGAGAGAGAGAGAGAGAGAGAGAGAGAGAGAGAGAGAGAGAGAGAGAGAGATTTGGGGGGGGGAGAAAAGCAACAACAAACACACCCTCTCGTCGAGTTGAGGTAAAGGTTAACAAAAAAGAGAAATTGAGAGGGAAAAAAAACCTAAACATGCTTAGGGGAGAGAAGAGTACACAAATCTTTCAAAACGCTGTCCCCCATCATTCGCCAGCTTGTAGAAAGAGTGACAATGACCGCTCGCTTCAAAAGGGCGCCGCTCTGGTCAAGAAAGGAAAGCGCAAAGCAGTAACAGAAAGGATCTCACACAATCACTGGGGGCACAGCATTCCAATGGTCACTGACATTACGGAAATAGTTTACAGGAAGCGGTCGCAGCCGCACACATGTTTCAGTGATGCCAACCATACAAATAAATAGGAAGGCTCGTTAAGAGTGTAGGTACGATCTCCGCACTGTGGCTCAAAGCATGCGTGGTTCGGCGGAACCTTGCGCGTATATATATATATACGCGTGATATATATCGAAAGGCGTGGGTTCGGTCCCCACTATGGGTGCGTGTTTTTCTTTCTTTCTTTCTCACGTAATTAATAAAAATTAATAATAATGTAACGTCACTAACGGTAAAAAACAGTCTAACCACTCCCCTATGCCTTCTTTGGCGTTGTAGACTGCCGTCATTTCTTTCTGTATATTCGTTGCTCTGGGATATTGTCAAATGTTTTGAACAGGCGAACGTCTCCTGTAAACGCCGCTTGAAATTTGACAATTTTCTGTAGCAGGGAAAATAGGAATAGGGAAAATAGATCGTTTTGCCACACGAGCGGCACCGCAGCTGCGAATCGGTATAGGCGAAATTTGCACCATGTAGAATGGGCTTGAGGCGAACATCCTGCTTGGTGGATTGGAAAAGGGGAACGTTTCCGTCCGTCGTGTAGTTGCGCCGACGGGCCGTGCAACCGTGACGTCATCGCTCGTCTGTAGAGAATGCGTACCATCTCCTGGCGATGTGTGCGATGAGTCGTCTACAAATGTGTATGGCACATCTGCATGTATTCCTGCTCGGCTGTCGCGCTCTACAGTTTTGATATACAAGTTCTGCAGGCCGCCAAGGAGACGAGGAAGTGAAACAATATCACCACGGCTCGTGGGATTTGCTGCGCTTCACGCGGTTTAAAATCGCCCTTGCCAGAGAGGAAAGGCGCACTGGGCTTAGTGACGACAGCAAGTGGCGCGTTTTGTCTGTTAAGAAGCTATCAGAACGGAATTGGCGTTGTCATTTGTCCATCTGGATCTCGGATCCCCCCGGGGGAGGAGCTGTTACTATTCAGCGCGCCGCTGTTCTTTTCGTGAGTACGGCAAGCTTCGTGCAGTGCTCCTGTGCTGCGTGGCAGAGCCTACCACTACGTGTGCCTGCCGCGTGGGCGTATCGATGTCGGTGACTCAAGCCGTTGCAGCGGCAAGACACGAAGCCAACGGATAGTCATGTAAAGACATGTCCCAGCGAGGCGGACGACGCAGCCGAGATCTCCTCTCCCCTCTCTCAGACTCAACGAGCACCGCTACTGCCGTCCCCTCACGAACCCTGGAAAGAGTTGTGTGTGTGTCTGTACTATTTTCGGGCCGTGTGCACGGAAGCATTGTGACAGCCGCACAGCCGCTACGGCTATTGTGGATAAAACCCGTCCTCTCAGTGGATAGTCGCATTCGTTTTGCAGCAACGAATCCATGCATGCTGTCCCCATGTCAAGTCACGCTGTAACCTTGCCCGGAAGGGTACTCCTTCGGCTCATTTTTTGTAGCGTGAGCTATACTGGCCGAGGTTGAGCAGTGACGTCTCACGGCGCACAGATGGCGCGCCGGAGCCACCGCCGCCGCGACTGGATTGGATTGAATTGGATTGGATTGGATTGAAAATAGTTTTAGCAGCAGTAAGCATGATATTCAGCTAATCCTAGACAACCAGGAAACCTGATAATAACCCGCTGAACCTTAGCTCACGCTACGTATTCCCTGGCATAGCCGAGCTAAGCCACTGCTATATATATTTTTTTTTTGCCTTCGGCTTCTTGTCGTCATCTCCAATGCCGCAACTTTTGCTGGCCGCTCTTCACCACGCTAGCACACATGACGGTAGCGACGGAGCCCGGTTCGGGGATGCCTTCCCGAATGTAACAGCGTGCAGCACGGCGTTAAGGTAGAATGTTTATAGGCACGCGGGGAAGGATCCGTGCGTGCATGAGTTCTTTGCGACATACAAGTTGAGAAAAGGTCTCGCCAAACTGTAGCACGGAGTTCGTAATCGCAGTCCGGCGGGTTTTCTTCGCACGCTGCTGCGCCCCACGCTGCTTCGCAAGGCTCGATCATTCTTTCGGATCGTCCACTGCGCCGTGTTACATTCTCCCATTTGGGGCGAGTGCCCCCTGTAGGCTATCAGGCCTGCATATATGCCCTTCATGCGATTTACCCTGCAACCTGGCGACCGTACCGGGACAAGCAGTACTGTCCGCTATTAGCTGCACTCGAATCAAAATAGTCCTTATCTACTGCAGCTGCCAGCTGGCGCTTGCTTGGTATACCCGGAGGTTTAACTCTACTCTCGAGGCTCGGGCGGACTGGCTGCTGCACTCGTGTTTGGGTAATCACGCCGCTGCACCCTTTCCTCTCCTTCTCGTTGTTGCCGCGGGGTAGCTCTGCGCCCACGCTCAGATTGCCAATCGGGTTAAGCTGCAGTCTCGAGCACCACGTTAATTGTCTGCGCACAGAAAAGAAGGTGCGCGGAAAACGAGAGGCAAAGAAAAGGTGGCTTGTTTTTGATTTTTTTTTTTTCGCGGTAGGGTGCGCCTTATGTGCGCGGGTGAAATAAGCCCGCTGCGGGCGCACACGCGCAGCTACTCTGCCGCATATAAATGAGTTACCGCAAACTGCAATGCGTTTTCTTCTTGCCTGTGATACGCGTGCTGTCGCGCCCTCCTCCAACATTGCCTCATTTCTTTTTCGTTTCCGTTAGATTGCAGGCAAATGCAGCTTGCACCTTTTTTTGGTGATTTCCCTCTCGGATGTTGCACGCGAGCGTGTCGGGTATCTCTCTTTTTGTTGTCTTTCCTCGGCGGCTTCTTTGGGCGTTCTCTCGTGCAGTTTTCTATTTTGCTTCCGCATAGTTGGCCGGCCGGTCCGGTTTGCGAAGTCGACTCGCTTGATAGGCGGTGCACTGCGGCTAATCGCCTCTCGCAGTTCGAGGGACGGTCTGTGGATGATGGCCCTTTGCAGGCATACCGCCGCCCGGTCGTTTCCGAGTCGTGCCGTACCGTGTCGAATGCACGAGCCGGGAGATGAAGCGGGACTGATGGACACGGGTGGGCCTTCCTCCCCTTCGTGCGGCTAATTAGCCGACGTCCATAGGCACACACGCACGAGGCGCGCTGGAAGCGCGAGGCGAAGGTGTAGTAAGACTCCATGTCCGGTTGGGGGCACACGATGTTCCCTATATTAATTAATAGCATTTGTCTCTGACCTTGGTGCATGCTGAATCGTTACATGGTTAACTGAGTTTCTGTAACAGGGGTGTTGCGGCTCTTTGCACTTGAGTGTAGAAAGGAAAAGAAGGAAATATGAGCAGAGTTAGAAGAAGCCTGCGAACACGAAGCGAGACACGTTCTTGCATGCAGGAACGTTGCGTGGAAAAGGAAATGCTAGAAAACACACACGCATACATCCTATGTAAATACGGTCGCGTATCCTGTGCCCCTAAGTGACGGACGCTTGCCCAGCAGGTGAACGTCCCCCGTCGCCCTGCTGCCCGCTTATCATGTAGAGATATGAATAGTCAAACATCCAATTGCTAAGTGACGGTCGAATCAAGATATTCGGCTAGTAAAGATACCCAAAGACAAAATCCAACGAGCCGAATGTCCTACAAGGGTTGGGGAATCTGTCGAGTAAAAAAAAAAACTCAGCGAGTGAAAAGATCCACAAACCCGAAAAACAAGATGGAAGGTTCAACTCTGCGGCTTCAGATATTGCCTCGTAGCCAAGAACGGCGCTTGCGGTCATTATAGTTTACTAGTGATACCTTGTTCTCCGAAATAAACTATGATAACGAACGGCGAATCAGCAGGCAAGCGAAATGATGTGCACAGTTGAACGTCGGCAATCAAATGTCGTTCGTTCTGCATGGACTGTCCAGGTGTCGTCCTACGATACCTGCGCGTCAGGCTCAGCTAGACTCCTACAGTGTCTCCTAGCTTTTTCCTTGCCGTGGACACGGGCCTCCCTCCTTCCTTTCCCTTCTCCTACCCTTCAAGCGAACGTGTCTTTTTAACACGAAAGTGTTTATTCCTGGGCACACGAAGATTTTGCTGACGTCATATCCGTCACGGAAGTGACGCCAGTACAACGAAACAAGCGGCCTGTAAAGGGCGCACCCTTGCTCACAGGGTCTTCTTGCGGGGAAGCAACCTTTAGCACCAAAGAGTGCGTTATACTTAGGGTTGTTCATTTTCGGGTTTTACATTTTAACACGAAAGTGTTTTGTGGCGCGATACCCCAAGATTTCACTGACGTCATATCCGTCACGGTAATGACTCTAGTTGACCTCTGCCGAAGCGACCCGCCAGCAGGACGTCGCTCGCCAAGCACACCCACTAGACATCCACCGTCCCGCAAATTAGGCTCAGCTGCAGATTTTGGTGCACATTTCACTTTCGTCGTTTACTGATTCCTATGGCAGAGGAATCAACCACAGTCTTTTTTTAAAAGCGAAGCTGTTTTTGGCGTTCCTACCTGTTTCCCGGGTGCTGCTGCTTTCTGGCAAGGCACGGCGCTGGGTTTTTATCTCTCACCAGATAACGCTGGCCTCCGGTTGGGGTAAATATAAACATCCCAGAAAGTGAAGGAGAACGCAATCGCCCAATAGCCGAATCGGAAAGGCATCCGAGATCTAATCCGAGATCTAGCTATTCGCTCAATGAAACTTGGAAGGAATGGACCTTTGTTCTAGCCGGCAAACATGGGCTGTTCGTTTCCCTCCCGTGTAACCCACCAACCCAAGCCGTTTCTCTGCGGGGGGCAGCAGTCAGGTCGAATCGGGCCGTGCACGACATCCGCGTTGAAATCTCCCACCAACCAGCACCATGAGCCTCGTGTCATCGGTGAGCGCGTGAAGCCTGGCTGCGCGTGCACGCGCTCCCCTCTCTCAGGCAAAATGTCGCTCCCGAAGCCCACGAGCTGGCCTGGAAAATCACCGGTCGGAATGTCACACCATGCGAGAGAGAGAACTTTATGTAAGTCCAAAATGGAGTAAGGAGGGAGCTGGGCGGGAGCCTTCACCAGTCCTTCCTCCTTAAGTGACAGTAGGAAACACAGAACACTCGCTCTTGGGGCGAAAGCGTTCCGGTCTACGCCGATTTATCCAGCGACGCTACCGAGAGAGAGAGGAATAAACGTTTAATGAAAACGAGCAAATTTGGTGCTAGATGGCAGGGGCACCAGCCCTGTGGGGGGCGTCCTTAGTCCGGGATGCCCTGGTCCTGGCTGGCTGCCCGGGCTCTAGCGACGACTTCTTGTTGCACCGCAAGGTCCTAGCTGGTCAGCCGGTCCACCCACTGCTCGTAAGTAGGGTTGGAGATTGCTGGCATTCCCATACCAGGTGGTACAGGGTGCCCGGGGATGGGCAGTAGTCACGGGTCGTGTTGTATTGGGTAGGGTACATTTTGTGGAGGAGGGTATGGTAGGGGTGAGAGCTACTTTGTAGCCTTCTGAGGGTAGTGGCTTCGTGACGACTAAGGCGAGGGTGAGGGGGAGGATATCTGCGGCGGCTGAGGCGGTAGTGGGTAAGGAGATCAGGAGGGGGGGGGGGTGAGAGGGGTATCTGGGCAAGGAGGCTGCCGGTCAGAGACGGCCTGGCGTGCATACTCGCAGGCAGCGGCGTGGGCCGCATCGTTTCCGGGAAGGTCAGCGTGGCCGGGTGCCCAGATGAGTTGGATGGCGGGTAGTTTGGAATCAGCCTGAAGGATGCGGAGATCTGTCGGAGTAATGCGGCCCCGAAGATATCGGCGGAATGCTTCTTGCGAGTCACAAAGTACGGAGGCGTCGTCTTTGGCTTTAGTGGCTGCTAGCGCAATGGCTGCTTTTTCGGCCGTTGTGGCAGTGGTGGCGCGAATAGTGGCTGCCGAAAGCAGTTGAAAGCGGTGGTCGACAACGGCAACGGCGTAAGCTCGCTGGGTGTAGTAGCGGGCAGCGTCCGTGTACCGAGTGATGGAGCTAGTGGAATGCAGCCGGTGCAACGCGGCCGCACGAGTGGCTCGGCGGGCGACGTTGTATTCCGGATTTATATTTCTGGGAATAGGAGCCACCGTGATTCGATTCCGGATATCAGGCGGTATGCCAACCGGGCAGTCGCCAGGTGGGGGGTGGCATAACCCAAGCGTTGAAGAGTGGAGCGCCCCGTATATGTAAGGAGAAGGCGTCGTTGCTGTGACAGCTTGTGCGCTTCAAGAAGTTCTTCCCAGGTGTTGTGGATTCCTAATTGGAGCAACTTGCGGGTGCATGTAGTGGGCGGAAGGGCGAGCGCGGTCTTGTAAGCTTGGCGAATGATCACGTTGAGCTTGTCTCGCTCAGCAGTTTTGATGGCCAGGTTTGGGGTCGCGTACTGCGCTGCGCTGAGCAGGGTTACAGCGCAGTCGACTCTGTACCCAGACGCCCTGAGTTTAAACATGCTACCTAAACCGCTTCGCTGTAAAAGGCTGGCGTCACGTCGCGTGATTAAGGAATGCCATTAGATGAGAATGTCTTGCTCTCCGCACAGCACTGATACCACGTGGGATATTCCCCTTCGTCGAACCGCTTTTCCGCAGCGTATGTTCGCAGTGCGTGCGCATACCTGTACACCGGAACCGCGCCAGAGCTGGCCTGTGGCGTGCCTCGCGCTGCACTCTGCGATGGCGAGGGCGGATCCCGCCCGTCCCTGACATCACGGCGGCGCCTCTGCACTGCTCCGCACAGAGCAGGGCTTCGGGATTCCTGCCCGGGTCTTCTCCCGCGGCTGTGAAGGGAAAGGCGGGACCGGTTGCTGGGGCAACCTTCCCGTGTGCCCTTCAGCGAAGGCCGCCGCATCCTGACATCCCTCGCGGCTGCTGCTGTCGCCGGCCTGAACGTGACCTCGAGACGAGTGACGCAGGCACAGCCTTCCTCCCCGCTCCGTTCCATCTTTCGCCGCCTGCCCTGACGCTGTACTGAGCTCCCCGGCACTACTATGCTCTATCATTTTTCTGAGCTTTTATTTTTATTACTTGAGCCGAGAACCGCGAGCTGTTCCCCTGTCGGTTTAAAGAGCGCGTATTGGGGCTCCTGTCTCACCTTTGTTTTTCCCATAGGATGCCAAATCTCAAAGCACTCGGTTTTCTATCACTGTAAAGGACACTTTGTCTTTTGCGCCTGACATTAACGGCAGCTGTGCATTGTGTTCATGGTGACGCAACGTTTTTTTTTTTTTTCAACTCGGCAAGGTGGTACAGTGCAACACCAAACGTGCTCCTGTCATCTGGAGAACATCACGCGTTTTTCATTGGTCAGGGAAAACGTTAAATCCGGGGAACGTGTGTTCCGAAACACCGTAACCGCGTACTGCGTGGCTATTTCGCTGCATTATCTTATCGTACAGGTTAACAGATTTATTTATTTATTGATTGATTGATTGATTGAAGGGTTTATTAACAGATTTATTGATTGATTGATTGATTGATTGATTGATTGAAGGGTTTAATGCACCGACGCAACAGAGGTGATGAGGCGCGCCGTAGTGGAGGGCTCCGGATTAATTTTGACCACCTGGGGATCTTTAACGTGCGCCGAAATCTCGAACACACGGGCGTTTTTGCTTTTCGCCTCCATTACAAAACCAGTCGCCGCGGCCGGGAATCGAAGCCGCGTCCTCGTGCTCAGCAGCACAACGCCTTGGCCACTGAGCCTCCGCGGCGGGTACAGGCTAATATAACGTTAAACGTTGGAAGTAAACGTACTGCGGAAATGTTAGCAATTCAGCGCGCCTCGCTTTTTTTTTACTTCATTGTTTTGCCCAGCGGCGTATGAAAGAAGGCGTATAGGAATAAAAAGATATGAAAATCAAAGATTGTAAGGAAAGCAATTCAGGAGCGATCTTGTGGGAGGGCAGGTGTCACACGAATAGTTGTTTTCCGACTGACAGGAAGGCAAAAACGGAGAGGAATGTGTAAGTCTTCGCATATCAATCAGCTATATTGATGACGGATTAAGCTTTTACGCAGTCTCTGCTATTGTGCATGCTCCCCTGCTTGTTTCTTGACCCGCCGGGAGCTTATAATACGAATGCTTTTATTACTCATGAATCGTCAAACGCATTCTCCGTTTTCAAAGACATCACCTTGAACCGGCGGTTGTAGCAAGTGAATTGTGTAGTGCGCACTGGTTTCAGCTATAACCCACTCTTTCCTGTGTGATGCGGCCACGCCGAGAAAATTACTGGTGGAGTTATACTTAGCGACGCTTCAACAGGCCTTCATTTTTTTTCGCAACAATTTTGTGTGTCCGTCTCAGGCGCCATTTGCGATTTCTTTGTTCGCGAAATTCGCGAATATAATGGAAAATTCTTAATGTTGCTGCTTGCACTTTTGCGCTTTTCTTGTGCGTGGTGTTCCTCTAAAAAAATGGCTCCAATCCACGCTGTGAAGGTGGTTGGAAAGCAAAACTGTAAACGACACCCACAACAACTGCCCATGCCACGTCACTTGAGTTCACACACGTGGCTCTACAAAAAGTGAAACCAGCGATTCTGCCTGCCGTTACCTAGAATTCGCAGGAGCGGCGTCCCGAACGCAGAAGCGTCGGCCACGGCTGGGCTAGAGCGCGGATGCCGCTGCTGTAGTCGGCACGTGCGTCGGCAGAAAGAAAACGGCGAGGAGGGTCATTCGAAGGGTGCGACAGCGAAACCTAGCCATCCTCATGTGCTAGCTCGGGGCTACATTACCGGGCGACACAAGCGCAGACACCGAAACATTCGGCATGTGAGCTTAGTGATTCCCATTTATACCGATTTAAACTAGTTATTTTATTAAGTTTGAGTATTGTGAGGAGGCTGAGGGAATTCTTGTAATGGCTATTTATCAGAACCGGTTGCTCGTTTCGTCTTTTGTAATACCTGTTAAAACACAACCGAACTGGTATTCACCAATTTAGAAAACGGGGTCCCGTTTGTAGCAAGCCGTGCGCAAAGGGTAGTGTTTGTTTAGCGGCCAGGTGTCTGTATCTTGTCTCTAAATTTTGATTTCGTGCCCTCCAAACCAATCTTTAACGTATCTTTGGCGTACCACCACTTAATTCCGTCGTGTCCGGGTTACCCAGGAGCTGCTGTCGAACAATTTAATCAAGCCATGCGAAGGAAGTGCGCAGTGGACGCGAAGCTGTGCCTTAACAGGCCCAAAACAACCGTCGCTAAAGCAGACGAAAAAGCCGGGTCGCACCGATGCGCCCGCCGGCGTGAGCACGCGGGGAACGCTGGGTTTAGGGTGCCTCGATGCCGGAGCCGCCGTACAGGGTGGAAACACCCTTTGAACGGTCCCGTGCCGCCGCTATTGGGTCAAAGTGCTCAACGCGCTGTTCTTTTCGTTTCCCACGATAACCAGCAACGCGAAACAGATAAGGTGATTCAAACTTCGTTAGTAAACCGTGTTGTGGCGATAATTATAGCGCGGTTTTGATGCAATGACTTGCTGCGACGGCGAGCGAGTGACCCAAAATGGCGGCGCAACGCATACGTGTCTCCACCCTGTACGGCGGACGCGTGAATCGAGGCACCCTAGCTGGCTTAAGTTCGCCGTGCCATCTACACTGTGCTCCGTAAGTGCAAACGCAGCGGCGTTGGGAGTTTCTTGTCCCGAACGCCACGTAAGAACCGTTGGCTGGTAGAGGTAGAAAGCTTCGCTTTAATACCCCATCGAATCGACAACCCACTATGTGGATGCCGCTAGCTGCCGAAACCACACAGCCAATTGCTTTGGACAAACCTCCGTTAAATTCATCAATAGAGGAGTGAGAGAGGAAGGCGAAGAGTGTGATGGGTGGTAGCAATTAGCGGATTCCACGTGCGTGAATTCAAGTGACGACGCATGGGTAATCGTTGAGGGTGTCGTTTACAGCTTCGCAGTCCAACCACCTTCGCACCGTGGATTGGAGCCAATTTTTTTAGAACATCCTACGGACTATATATGTATCACCAAAGACACTTGTCAACGGCTGAGCGAGATAATCATAATCTACAGAAACACAATGTCCCCCTTTTCCTGATTTAATGGTAGAATTTCTGAAAATCCCGCCTTAGTGAGCCCTAACGCCGTGATAGAAACGTACTGGTGAAATTGCGAGTCTCTAGGTCTTGCAGTTTTGGCTGGGCGTTTATGAATCAGTCAGCCATTCATTCAGTCAATGTATCGGGCGCTTCGTTTTATATGTATAGATTTGGAGAGTCGGAATGCGACAAAACTACGTTTTAGTTGAAGCTATGCGATGCTCTATATAATTGCAGGTCCGTGGTCATTATGTCATCATCTGTTGCGACGTCGTAAGGATATTTGTCTAGCGTGCAATATTTGCTTCGATCGGGTTCTCTAGCTGCAGCGAGCGTCCGTTTCTTCGCTCGCGACGCGGCACTTTTGCGCCCCCTTGCGTCTTCACAGCTGCTGCTGTGGTGGACGCTTCGCAGTCCGTCGCAGTGGTGCCATTGTCCTCCCCTCACTCCCACTTCTTCTCTATGTGGCTGAGGGGCTTTGCCAATGGCCCTTGTTAGCCCTACATATATACACGCGAGTAGCGCAAATGGGCTTTGCCACTTCTGCAGTTAGCATGTTTAAATTACAGCGGCATAGCGACAGAGCTTTAGGCTGCGTTTCTCTGAGCCTTCCATTGAACACTTTCACCGAAAATGGACGCGCGCGCATCCGCCCATTGTGTGGCAAATCTGCGTGGCGTGCGTGCTTTTTCCGGGCTGCACACAAGATTGAGAAAACAAGATCACGGGCAGTAAAATGCAAATGGTACTCCACGAACAATTGGGTGGCAGAGTGACGGGAGAGATGTGGGTTCACGATATTGGTTCCGAGCTTCGCTTGCCTCTGCGAGCGCGCCTCAATCTCAAGATCCACGTAGTCTCGCAGAGTCGATTTGCCTGCACAGTGCACGGCATGGTGTGGGAGTGCTAGCTTAACCCCGCACTTCCTCCATTTCTAACCCCTCGGTTGGGGAGTGCGAGGGAGGGAGATCGGGCCAGCTCGAGCGTCGAAAATCAGCTTCAGCTGTTCCGCCGGGATGAGACGGTCCAACGGGTTCCTGAAACCGACCACTTCACCCCTTTCAACTAATAAAGTGTATTCTGTCTCTCTCTCGCACACACAGCAGTAGTGTATAGATTGAGGTGGAACTTCAAGGTCAAAGACACTTGTACAAGCTTGTGTCGGGGCCAAAGATGACGAATTCGTTTGCCCACCGACCTGCATGCTATGCACATCCTTACGTCGTTGTCGCCCATCCGCAGGCGGCGACTCCGGTGCGCGGCTTGTGTCGGTGCCCGGGCCGACTTCTTCCCGGAGTAGTGTTCCTGCGGGCGACGGCGTCGGCGTCGTCGGCCGGCTTGGAGAACGGCCCCACAGAGCCGCTACCCGCGCTGCACCCCGGCTGGCCTCTCCGACCGCCGAACGCCACCTCGCCTCCCTGCTGCAGCAGCTGCGTCGGGAACGGTGAGTCGTCTGCCTGAATGTGAAGGACCTTCGGTGCCGCCAGCAGGATTTGGTGGCTACGCCAGCGAGCACGGGGCCGCAATACCGCGGCGAATAGGCTGTGTGTGTCGCATCAACGTTTGAACGTTGTGTCGGATGGCTGCTTCCCGATGCATCTTCGTGCCACCCACATCGATATCATGGGTGTGACGTGCACACGTGCATTTGCGCAGATCGCGTGTTGAAGTACGCTGTCGGACGTACGAATGTCTTTTTTAGAGCAAAGCTTCCTGGCTCTACCCCAACGGTTCTATCGTGGCGTGCGGGACAACAAACTCCCAACGCGACGGAAGCGGTGGCGAGGGAGAGGGGGTGAGAAGGGGCGGAGGTTTTCACTCACGGAGCACACTATGAATGGCGCGGCGAGTTTACCCAGCGTTCCCTGCGCGGAAGTGCCTGCTCACCGGCGGCGACGTTGGCGGTACGGCTTTGTCGTCTGCTCGGGCGACGGTTGTTTTGGGCCTGTTTTGGAGCAGGGTCGCATCCATTGCGCGCTGCCTTCGCGCAGCCTAACTTGTTCGACAGCACCTCCAGGATAACGCACACCGGACGGAATTAAGTGGTCGCACGGCAAAGATACGTGAAGGATTGGTTTGCAGGGCGGGAAAACAAAATGTACAAACCACATACAGACATCTGGCCGCTAGAGAAACGCTACCTTTTGCGCACTGCTTGCGACGAATGGGACTCCGTTTTCTAAATTGAGGAATGCCAATTCGGTTGTGTTTTAAGAAGTATTACAATAGGTGAACGTAGCAACTGGTTCTGCGAATTAGCGATTATAAAAGTTCCCTCAGCTTTCTCGCAATTCTCAAACTTACTAAACTGACTAGATCGGTATAAATGGGAATCACTAAGCTGACATGCCGAATTGTTTCGGTATCTGCGCTTGTGAGGCGCGGTGGTGTAGGCCCAAGCTAGCACATCTGGATGGGTATAGGTTCCGCTGTCTCACCCTTCGAAAGACTCTCCTCTCCGTTTTCTTTCTCCCGACTCACGGCCGGGCTAAAGCGGGGTATAGCCCGGCCATGGTCGACGCTGCTCCTGCGTTCGCGACGCCGCCCCCGCGAATTCCCGGTAACGGCTGGCAGAATCTCTGGTTTCACTCTTTGTAGAGCCACATGTGTGAATTCAAGTGACGTCCAATGGGCAATTGTTGTTGTGGGTGTCGTTTCCAGCTTTGCTTTCCAACCACCTTCACAGCGTGGACTGGAGCCATTTCTTTCTTTCTTTCTTTCTTTCTTTCTTTCTTTCTTTCTTTCTTTCTTTCTTTCTTTCTTTCTTTCTTTCTTTCTTTCTTTCTTTTGAGACCGTCGCGAACAGGTACGTCATTCTAACCAACGAGTACGATGTAGCGGTAGCGCAACTTTTGCGCGGAATTCCAGTTTAATTGGGCGCGTATACATTTCAACTGCCGATATAATTTACTGCGATAACACGACTACTTCGCGGCTCTTGGCAGTCGTGTTCTGTTATCCACTGGACGTGGCATGGCAGTTAGCGCTTACTTAGACTCACTTAGTGCGACCTGCCGACTTATCTCCGCCTGAATGCCGCTAAAAAAATGAACCGCAACGTCGGTTGAGACTTGCACCGGTACGTTAGGGATATTTATTACGTCGTGCTGGACGAGCTCGGCACGCTCGCTGGCGTCGCGCTTTCCTTCTGCTTCTTCGATAGCCGTCCGCGTTCTCACTGCTGTCGAGCCGCTTTGCTTTTTCGTGCAGCAGCTATATAGACAGCCGAACGACTTCATCTATTTCTCCGTGCAATGGCTTGTAAGCTCTGTAGATGCTCTCCTGATTAGGCCTCCCGTGCGTTGACAGCTACCAAACGACCGGCCCCGATTTGGACGACTCGCAGCAAGTTTAACTTTTCTTCGCGCAGGCGTTTACATCTCGCTTCGCTTTGCCTCCCTCCACTTCCTCCATCCGCCCCGTGTCTTTCACCCCGTTCAACGCGGGGAGGGGCGCTCACAGTTTGAAGCGAAGCCCGGCTGGCGAGCGATAAGGTCTCGAGCTGGGACTTCTCTTCACGCCCGCCCTTATTAGCGGCGCGGAGCGAGAGAAACCTGTCACGATCAGCGGGACTTCTTTGATGAGGTCATTGCCGCGGGTGGAGGGCGACGCCGTGGCTACCGAGGATGCTGGGCTTCGACTTTTCGGCCGACGACTGGCTCTGGAGAACGGATTGCGATTGTTTGCTGCGTTGTTGTGTTAACCGTATACAGTATCTGTTCATTATTGCGCTCTTTCCTGAATATCGTATTGGTGTGTGGGGGACTCGAAAGAACCGTTGGCTGGTGGAGCTAGAAAGCTTTGCTTTAAAAAATTGGGCGACTCCAGCGGATGTTTCAGCGACTGCTTCAACAGGTGTATACTTCGACAATGCGGTGGACGTCGACGACAGCGGCCCCCGATATTCATCGCTTCGTCGACTGTCGATTTCCCCGCCTGGCTGTCCCGACGACACTGCATGCATATTACCACGTCTTCGAATATGACAGGTTGCGGGGCTGTGTTGCGTCGCAGCAGGCTGCGGGGCCGACATCAACACTTGGTGACAGGCACTCGTTCGTCGTCACACTCCTTCGTCCATTCACCGATCCCTATCACGCGCACGTGTCAGCTGCATCAGCGTGGCCGCAGTTTTATATACCCGTAGCGCTGGCGCAAAGAATGGCCTGCACTGTTGGCGGACATGTGTGGACCCCCGCACTGCTTGGGAAAGAGTACACGTCACGATTGGCGTCGCACTAGACGTCTCGGAGGCTCGAACTGGCAAAAGATAATATCGGTACAGAAGTAGGGGTCTGATCCCGCTCTGCGATCGCCACAAAGGCGACGTTTTCTTCTCCTGCAGGCGGGCTTAGTAACGCGGCTCTCCAAGAGCCTGCCCGTGTTTGTTGGCGTTGCTCTGGATGGGGAAAAACGAGCCGTTGATGATGTTACACTGGACGCCGCTCCGTGTATGCGCATAACGCAGTTGTGTAGGCACCCCGGCATTTCGGGCGCCCGTTTCGCGGTGAGAGCGCCGCCCTACATCTGGGCGATTGTCTGTTTAGCCGCTCGTTGCGTCGAGACCGCCCGTAAACGACGGCTAAATTCGTAAGCCGCACTTGTAACGCGCGCGGTTCGTTGCCAGATCGGGACACGCGCGTCCAGCTAGGCCTCATGGGGTATTCCTTCCAGTGCACGTACGGCTGACACGATAATCGCGCGGCATCCTCCTGCAGTAGTTATTTATCGGTTCTGCGTGCGAAAGTGGTGGCCAGAGCAGATCGTCTCTTTTCGGTCCTGTTCTTTACTCGCAGTAATTTCCTTAGTCGCGAAAAAGGAAGAAATACGCGCGGCGTATAGCTATCCGTAAAGAGGGGTCTACATGGTTCTGTAGAGGAAGCCTATACGTGCCGTGGTCTTCCTGATCTAATTCTCTCTACTTTGCCACCGCCACGAATCACGGACGCACGCTCGCGAGGCTCCAGGTTGGCCATCTTAAGCAAAGTGGCTTCCGGGCGTTGGGAGCATTGAGTAACAAGCAAGCGATCGGAGGGTGCCTGATGAATTTGTCCAGATGCTATTTCTGGATCTCTCCTTCCGTAATCCTCGGCATTTAGCGGAAAGCGATCGATTTAGCTTAAAACTGCTGGGTGTACAAGCGATTTTCCGAGCAGTTCCATGCTGCCTGTAACGCCTTATGTGTCACGTGTTCCTTCTAAGGAAACGCAAAGAGGCGAAAGATTTGACACGAGAAAGCTGACCCGGGCATATCGCCACAGCAAGATCCATAATTAGAAAAAAAGGCAGTCATTTTAGTAAGCGAGTGGTATCTCTGGAGCGGGAGGAACGTGTCTTGATTATTATTGGTTATTTATTTATTTGTTTACGCAGTGAGGGAGTGGTGGCATTTTTAAACAAACTGTGCAATGAACTTAGTGCAGTATTACACAGGTTACGCGTGTGCGGTCGTCTTGAAGTAAGCTGGGTCTTAGAAGAACTGCCGTTTGGGCGTGTTGGTAAGCGTTGATGATTGGAAAAGCGCTATTCGGAAACGATGACAAAGCAAGAAACACAAGGCAAGGCGCTACTAGCAACTCAATAATATTTTGAAAAACGGACATATATATACAAGGAGTAAGAATCTCCGTCATCACCAAAAGCAATAATAGCTTCGATACAGTTGAAACATCACAGCATCCGAACGGATGGAACATCGATAGCAGACATGTAGCAGCAAATAATCACGAGGCACGCGTAGTGGCACCTGAGAAAAAGCAACGAATAAACGCAATCAAACCCCTTTCTGGGCTTGATTGCTGGGTCATTGGTCGATGCGATAGAAGCGGGAAGATGGTTCCAGTCTGAACTTAGTGTGGGCAGGAATGAGTTAAAATGGACATTTGTCCGGCTGCCTCAACTTGTAAGGGGTAATCGCTGCGGCAATAAACGTAGGAGGGCGACAAAAGGAGCGAGCTACCCGAGGGGGTGGCTTTGAATTTCAAATCTTGAGGGAGGTTCGCAGGCGACGTGATAGAATGGGCAGAGTTGGCTCCATATGAGTTACGCTTGATTTGATTGATTGCAGGGTTTAACGCGCCTCCGCAACGCAGGCGACGAGGCGCGCTGTAGTGGTGGCCTCCGGATTAATTTTGACCACCTGGGGACCTTTAACGTGCGCCGAAATCTCGAACACAAGGGCGTTTTTGCTTCTGGACTCCATCAGAAAAGCGGCCGCCGCGGCCGGGAATCGAACCCGCGACCTCGTGCTCAGCAGCGCAACGCCTTAGCCACTGAGCCACCGCGGCGGGTAGTTACGCTTGTCATACGGGAGAAACGACAAAATGAAGCGTGGGCCATGATTTCGCATTGATTCGAATATTATGATGGGAATGTGAACTGGCGGCTGTGATAGAGGTGACGAGTATTCGGGTTGAGGTCGTACTGTTTGTAAATAAGGGCCCACTTTATCGGTTATCTTGTATTAACAGCTGGTGCTCTAACAGCAGAGCTGTTTTTCAGCTTGAAGTGGAGTTCGAGCCGTGCCAGACGTAGCTCAAAAATCGACACAGCAAAGTAAAGAGGAGGAAAATGCTAGGATAAGAAATGTGAAGGGAAGTGGCGAGGAGGCAAGGAGCCGACGAGCAGGTGTGGGGAGGTGCGCGTCGGGGATTGACTGCTGCTACTGATGACGTAAGCTCTGACGTGCAGGTGTTCTCCTGGTTAAGAGAGACGGCGTGCGCTCGGCGGCATCAGTGTCCGGTCCACCGATAAGATTGGCAAACCTGAGAAAAGCCTAAGGCTAGTGAAGGCCTCCAACTCCTCTGTTTTCTCGGTCTTCGCATCTCAAATTACGAAGGTGGCCGATTTTTTTTTCTTCTTTTGTTCGGAGCATTATTTCCTTTTAATTTTTCAATGTAGTCGTATTTTTGTTACTTCATTCTTTACTTTTTTTCTACTTCCGTCTCTGCATCGCCTAGCCACCGTTTCGGGGTCAACGAACGCACGTCGAAATTGGCGTCGTTTGCGCTGTTGTTCAGCTCGACGAGCGCGACGCCGAAAGCAGCTTTGGCTGTCTGGCTACGCCTGCGGACAGTGGCGTAGCCGGAAGTATTTTTCGGGCCGAAGAAACAGATCCTTTTGGAATGAGAATGCCACCCACTTTACTCTTGTTATGTAACAGTTCAGAAGATTTCGTAGGGTGTTCTGACACCCCCCAGGCTGCGCCTCAGCCCGTGGAAGTGCTGGGCTCGTCCGTTCTCTGGCGAGACGATAAAGGAGAAATGCTGCACGAGCAGACAACGTGTGTGCATCCTGTGCAGCCGCCGTGCTGTCCACTGGAACGAAAGGCAGCCGCGCTATTCCGGCGCAGGGTGGATGGCGTACAATGCGAGCCGTTGGAGGCATGTATGGAAGAGGCCTTCGGCCCTCATAGTATGATCCTCAGCCCTTCTGTACTGGGCGCTCATTTCTGAATCATTGATTTCTGGATTATTTTTTTACCACGAAAGTGTTTTATTCCGGGATTCACGAATATTTCACTTACGTCATATCCGTGACGCCAGTACAACGAAGCAAGCGGCCTGTAAAGGGTGAACCCCTGCACACAGGGTCTTCTTGCGGGGAAGCAACCTTTAGCACTAAAGAGTACGTTAAACTTACGGTTGTTTGTTTTGGGGTTTTGTATTTTAACACGAAAGTGTTTTCTTCCGCGATACCCCAAGATTTCAATGACGTCATACCCGTCACGGAAATGACGCCAGTACACTTTGCCGAAGCGACCTTCCAGCAGGACGTCGCTCGTCAAGCGCACCCACAAGACAGTCGCCGACCCGCAAATCATGCTCAGCTGCAGATTTTGCTGCACATTGCACTTTCGTGTTTTACTGATTCTTATGAGAGAAGAATGAACCACAGCTTTTTTTGTATTTTCTCGTTTTTCTTTGTCCCCGAAATTTTAAAGGCATTATTTTTTGTTATAGGATTTTTTTTGCGAAACATCAGTACCCTTTGCTACCCGTGGAAAACACCATCCACCTGGGGCAAAAAAAGAAGATGGTAATAAATGCGCTTTCCATTCCCCTCTAGCTTTCGTATCTGCTCCGTAAAATTATACCTACACACAGAAGGGCCTGCTTTGAGGCGTAAGATCGTGGGCAGTTACAAATGCCATGTCGTTTCCGATTATCGACTAGCGGAGCCGCACGACGCGAGGGTGAATTTTGCCTAGAATGGGACGGGCTTTGTTCGCGTTGCTCTTCGGGTGGTGTTCACTGCATCGCATTCCTGCATTACATTACGGCCGCTTGAAGGTCGGAGCGCACTCCTATAGGCACGGATACGAGGCTTCGAGCGGCGCCACATAGCGCATTCCTTCGTGTTTACGCCGTCTACTCCGCATCCGCGCCAGTGACATCCGGACAGCTCACGGGACGCATGCAGATCGGCCTTCTTCGCAGTGCCGGCTTGGCGGGAAGCCGATGTCTCTGTCGCACTGTGGCTACTGCGATCCTCTTCGTATTTGCAAACGTACACCGGAAGGCCGTGGGAGTCATGTGGGGCTGTCCAAATTTCTCTTTCGATACACGCGGCCGGGAGGCTCGTTCTGCTTCCGTATTCACCTTTTTTCTCTTGCGCTGAGTGAGTGCCCTTTAGAGGGCGCGCTGCTGGGACATATGACGAGTCAGCCCGGGGAAGCAAACAACCCCACAAACATCCCCTGCAGGGTACCGGTGACGAGGGGGTGGCCATTTGGTGGGTGGCTTTCGCCTACCAGAGCAGTAAGAATGAGACAGAGCCGTTATAGAACAAACAGAGGCTTATATTTTAACAGGCGAGTAACTGTACAAGTATGAAAGTATGAATATTAACGAGAGGTAACAAAGTAAGCAGTACGAAAGCGAGAATTAATTGTTACAGAGAATGCAAGCAATTGAGGAGCCTAACAATTAACAGTACGAGGAAGCGGAGTAAACTAATGGAAAACAGTTCGCTTCATAGGTAAGACAGGCTCCCACAATATTCACAGACCGGGCCGGTCGAAGCATCGCTGTCCGGAGAGCGATGTTGGCTACCTGTGAAGCTCTGCTTCGGCGTAGGCCAGGCCTACCGATGACAGACCCGGTGATTCAATACCTGGGAGTAGTTTGATGTCCTCCAGGACGCGGGTCGCCGATGGTGATGCACACACGGGCAGAAGCCCTTGTTACATCCCGATCTCCGAACGTAACTGCTTCGTATTTGTATGATGGCCTTTTTATACTCGCGCTAACGCGAAAAAAAAACGTGGCCGCGTATCTGCTCTTTTTGTTGCAAATGCCGACAAAAGACGATAGTCTTTATCGACTTTTGCCAAGTAAATGCCTCCCTTCGCTTTCCCGCTCACTGCTCATGTTTTTCCTCTTGCGTCGCGCTCCTCCCAAGGTAAAGACGCCAAAGGTTTCCTTAAATCATTTTAAATTCACCGCGTTCCACTGCTCCAGGCCGGGTGCCTCGATGCCAACGCTGCCGTACGGCGGAGACGCGCGTCAATCGGGGCGCCCTACTTCAACGTTGATAGAACTGCGTTACCCTACTCCATGTGTGTTCCAAGCAGAACGGGGAACCTATCTAGTGGAACCTTTCGTAACTGTTGCCGGTTGATTTCTTAAAATGGCGCCAGAAGCTATAGTGGTGCGTGCGACAGCAGGCGACGGCGGAGTGAATTTTTTTCTGCAGTTGATGAAGTATATAATTTTGCAAAAATCAAGCATGTATGATTTTTATAAAGGAACACTGCAAATATCACTCGTGTATTATTTTGTTGTCTTACATTTGCGTAATGTCTTGTTCTTCTTCAACAATGTTGACAAGTATGAACATTACATGTATGAACCGGACTTAGACGGGTAGATTCAGCTGTGACTATACAGGGTGTCCCAGCTATCATGCACCAAGATTTAAAAAAAGAGCAATGGCGTTACGCGAACAAAACCTAGTGCGTAATGTTTGCAGTACTGTGGAGAAGCGGATAGTAATTTTTTCGTTAATGAGGCTTAACTAATTAATTGTAATTAATTATCTAACTCGAGAAGTACTGTTCTAATCACTGAAGTGTCAATGAGGCGCTTGTAGGTACCCACGAGGGGCATCTAACTGCGGTATTTTCAGCGACGAACTAATTGCGTACTCGTTTATTCTGACTGATAAAGAAAACCCGCGAAATATGAAAAATACCACGTGACGGCGCTTCTGCGCGCATTGTAAAGTAGCGTCCCCAAATAAGCTGATTGAAAGCAACTGCTTCACCTGTCACCCGCCTGAAGAGACAGCGCATCACCTTGATGATGGCATGCATGGAAGGAGCAGCAACAGCAAGATTCGCGGGGTGCGTGTGCAGATAAGGCACAAACTCGGTCGCGATTTATTCTTTCTTTCTTTTGTTTATTTCATTCTGGCTAACTCAGAGGCAGCCTGTTTGAGGGCATTGCTTTACGGTGCGCGCTAATGCGCGCGGAGGCACCGTCACGTGGTATTTTTCATATTTCGCGGGTTTTCTTTATCAGTCAGAATAAATGAGTACGCAATTAGTTCGTCGCTGAAAATACTGCAGTTAGATGCCCCTCGTGGGTACCTACAAGCGCCTCATTGACATTTCAGTGATTAGAACAGTACTTCTCGAGTTAGATAATTAATTACAATTAATTAGTTAAGTCTCATTAACGAAAAAATTACTATCCGCTTCTCCACAGTACTGCAAACATTACGCACTAGGTTTTCTTCGAGTTACGCCATTACTCTTTTTTAAAACCTTGGTGCATGATAGCTGGGACACCCTGTATAAGACTATTGCGCAGGCCTTGTTTTACTTTAGCCGGGTGGCTGATTCGAGTCACAGATAGACAGACATGCAGACAGACCAAAATTTCTGGGTTTAAGTAGCCCAAGAATGACTATCGCCTTTAAAAAAATTACGCACAGAATGCCCACCGCCGTCGCCTGGAATATCCCCCTTGGGGAAGGTTCGGCGCGGTTCGATGCTGGTAACACTACGTGGCTCCTCGTGGTCACGTGTCCCGTTCATGCCGGCGGCCGAGCGATGATTCATAGAAGCTCTGTTCGAGAAACTTCTCGGAGATTCGACGGGGGAATAGAAAAGTAATATTCCATGGGCAGAGCGCTAATAAAAAACGCTATACAATAATTATTGGATGCTGCATAATGATGCTAAGAATTTCTACAGTATTAGTAGACGGTGTGCACGGGAGATGGTGACAGTGAGGGATGTGCTAGCGAGCAGTTCGGAAAAGGGAATTTCGTCTCCCTGGCGGCCATGGTTCTGCGGGGCGACGCAAGTTTTCTGTACTGGTAGAACGTGTCTTTACGCGGGTCGCTGCTGGTGAGAGGCCTACCGAACATAACGAACTTCTGAAGTGCTGTGTCTCGCACCCCGCACCGTCACGTCCTGGGGCGGTATTCTCGTAACTGTCCCTTTTGAAAACGTCCCTTTTGCGTCCCTTTCATCGTGACGTAACTTCCGGTTAAGAGGTAGACGTTGGCAGCATGGAGGAAAGTTGGCAGTAGGTTTGCCGCGCTTGCGTTACGTCACTTCCGGTTATTGGCTTTTAGCCAATCAGGACTGGCCAAAAGGGACACTTTTGAAAGGGGCGCAAAAGGGACAAAACTCGGGAATTACGCCCCTGGAAGGACTGTCGCCAATGCAAACCACCGCGTCTTTTCGGAGCGTTCGTCATGTGGGCATGAGAGGCACTTTATGCATTTGGAAGCGGAACAAAACATCTCGGGCTGCAAGGACTGGACTGTAGTGCTGGAGGAAGACCATATATATATATATATATATATATATATATATATATATATATAAAGAAAGAAAAACACGCGCCCAGAGTGGGGACCGAACCCACGCCTTTCGATTACATGTCGAATGCCTTACGAATGTAATCGAAAGGCGTGGGTTCGGTCCCCACTCTGGGCGCGTGTTTTTCTTTCTTTCTTTCTTTCTTCTGTATATTAAAAAAAAATGTTTACTTCATTAACCGTAGTAAAAAACAAAAGAGCCTAACCACACCCCTATGCCTCCTTTGGCATTGTAGACTGCTGACCTATCTTTCTGTATTTCCTCAACGAGCCCCTCATTTCCTTACTATATATATATATATATATATATATATATATATATATATATATATATATATATATATATATATATATATATATATATATATATATATATATATATATATATATATATATATATATATATATATATATATATATATATAAATATATAATGTGCATTTCATGAGCTGCCTGCAGCACCGTGACTGCTACAGGGCGCTCACAACAATCCGCCCAAGGAGCGCGTTTAATACCCGTACTGCACTAGCGTCCGAATGTCATTTGAACCAGATGTCATTTGACTCAAATGCGAAGTTGTGCTACTCCACTGGATTTTGAAATGCCATTTGGCTCAAATATCATTTGAGCCAAGTGAGCACCCAGAGAGACATTTGGGCTGTCAAATGCCATTTCTAGCACTCTCGCGCACAGTGTTCCAAGTCAGCATAAACAAATACATCACTGGCGTACCTAAAAAAACAAAATATTCTCACTTGTAGAACTTCGTTTACTTCATTTAACTCGTGATATCAAGGTGTAATAATTCCGTACTATCAGCACCAGTGCGAGCGAGCGACAAACCAGTGTGGCCAGACAGCACAAAAACCTCGATTGCGATTCAGAATCGAGCAAAAACCTTGTCAAAGCTTACGTTATTGGTAATTTGATATCATTTAATGCCAAAGACTGCTGCTAAATTTGATTGCTGCATTGTGTAAAAACAGAACTTGGCAGCAGCAGCGCCATGCAGCACGGCGAGCGATTGTTAAAGCTTTCAAATGCCATCGAAATTGTAGTGGAGCATGGCGGATTCTGAAAGGCATTTGAAGCACCCCATTTGAGTCAAATGACATTTGGTTTAAATGACATCCGGACCCTAGTGTAGTCGGGGTATTACTCACCGTAATATTCTACGGTGTCCTGCGGACGAAAAGCGACAGTAGTCCTGGGGCCTTTCGGTTCAAGTGGTGGGAAGATAGCGGAGGTCAGATAACCGTCAGAGAAAACCTGAACACCTATTGTGGCTTTTAATCACCTGCAGGGCAGCCTAGAATCTCGCGATGAGTTGGGCGCTCTGATGCGGGCGGATTTTTGAGAGCCGTGTAGCATCCACGGGGCTGCCCGCGGCCTGTGAAATGCACTATAGCTTCACCCCAAGGAGGAAAGTGTCCTGGGGGCTACGTGGGCCGGCTCGTGATCGTGATGGAGCAAGGTATTGGAAACCCTGTTCTCAATCGCTTCGGTTTGCCGGAAGGCTGCTGGCAAAAGAACAGTCGTCAGTGCTGGTTGATAGTCCTTCTGCTTTAGCAGAACGACTATCGTCATGGCCCACTGGTTTTGCGACGCAACCGAAACGGAGAGAAAACAATAGTAGTGGCTTAGCTCTTCTATGCCAGGATATACGTAGCGTGAGATAAGGTTCACCTGGCTATTCTTAGGTTTCCTGGTTGTCTAGGATTAGCTTGATGATCATGCTTAGTGCTGAAACGATTTCCAATCCAACTGAATCCAATACAATCCAATCCAATTTAATCCAATCCTATTCAATCTAATCCAATCCAATCCAGTCCAGTCGCGGGGGCTCCGGCGCGCCCGCTGTGCGCCGTGAGACGTCACTGCTCCTCGCGCATGCGCAGCACGGCTCTGCAGGAGCCACGTGAAACTGCTCAACCTCGGCCAGTGTAGCTCACGCTACAAAAGTTGGCCCCACACTTCTGTGCCCTACACTCGTTGCCCTCTTGACGTTCACCGGTTGGCTTTTGCCAGGAAAAATCTTCGGAAGTGATTGGCGCTTGGTTTCCAGATCGCACTGGCACATGCGAGTTTCGTGTCAAGTGACGATATATTGTGCGTACGTGCACTTCTGAACTGGAGAAGCATCTCTGCTCTGCTATTCCACGTGCGTCAATTCTTGTGCCTGTCTGGCTGTGGGGCACTCAGGGGCAACACTCTTCTCAGGGGATGTTGGTGACTAAGAGCTGTCGCAGTGCTTCGTGAACTAGCCTCTCAGATAGCCCAAATGCGCTACGCAGATCGAACCGGGGTCCCCTGAGATGTACAAGCCTCTCCACAGAAGCGGGGTTTTCTGAGAGGATGAGCGACCGCACTTTAAGTCCCATGGGAGACTGTTGCTGGTCGTGACGGCGCACTGTCCACCAAAATAAAAAATGCTGTAAGGGACACTGAAGGGATTTGGTCCAACTTCTGTTTGTGCTTTCATAGATGGGATCAAATAAACGTACTTTACATCGTTTATCCGGTCGCTAAATCAGTATGTAATTTGTAAAGCCTGAAATAAAAAAAAATACCATGCAACGTCTGCGGCTGCCGCAATAACTACAGCAGTAACCCGAATGACGCGAACTCCTCTTTCAATGTGATTGGACAATGTCCAAGATTTTAAAATTCGGTTAAACGCACGCCTCCCACCCGAAGTTCTCGTTGTTCGCGCATTCTCGATATCTCGGGAATCCGCATGCCGCGATTCTGCCATGTTGTCGGCTGCAGAACTGGTCGAATGAGCCCGTAAGCACCGCTTCGTATCGTATCCTTCACTACCCGAGGTGAACGCCCTCCGAGTCGTCGGAGGCGCTCAGTTGCGAGGCGCTTCACCCCTACCTTCCCGCAGATCGTCCCTGTGTCGTAAGAGGGGCGTTCGCACCAGGCAGACAGCCGGCACTATGTTTGCAATCTGTCGGTGGGATATATGTCCGCACTACGCCAATGAAAACTCGCTAGCGTGTCAGTGTCCGTCCGCACGAAGTCTGACAATTCGCTCGTGGAGCAGTGGACGTTGCGGCGACAAGTCGTGAATGCAGTATAGAGGACATTGCACGAAGAAACCAACTAACTATAAGGAAACATACTGCCAGTGGCTAGAACCGGCACGATGAGGCGCGCTACACCCAATGCTCTAAACGACTCAACCACAAGAACATAACGGTGCATATAAATCTGACGACGAACCCTTCGTGTCGAACAGCTGTTTCGTGAATAGCTGAGCATTTCGTGAATAGCGCTTGCATAGTAAGCTTCTCCCTATCTCCACAAATAGCTTATCATTAGCGACGGCGTCTGTTAGGCAGGAAAAGCGATCGCAAATGCGTAATCGTGCTGCTGACCGGTCACTCTGCGCAGAAACTGCTTCTCGTACTTTGGTATTACGCTTTGCAATAAAAGCTTCGCTTGATTTCAATTCCCTATTTCCTAAAACATCTTCTCCGCGACTCTTCTCCTGCCTTCAATTGGCCTTTCTAGAAGCGCACCAGTCGGACAAGCATATGCAGCTTACAACTTAGCCAGCGAAGCGTCGTAACGCCAATATACGAATCTCACCCAGTGTGGAGCTATTTGCATTGGTGGACCTTATTAAGATTAATACGCTCTGCAAACTAACAGAATCGAGCCGAATCCTTCCAGGCGCAAATCTTGTAGGTGCTCAGTTTTCACTTCACGATCGACTTCTGAAGAACCTTCGGCATGTCGGCGCACTCCAGCCAGTCGGCAAGGGGGATGCAGAAGGGAGAAGAGCACTTTCGAGTTGATTTTGTAGCGTGAGCTGCACTGGCCGAGGTTGAGCAGTTTCGCGTGGCTCCTGGAGAGCCGTGCTGCGCATGTGCGAGGAGCAGTGACGTTACACGGCGCACAGAACGTTGCTCGCTGCCCGGCGTCTCTCACACACTCCACGCGCCCAGCGTCTTCGTCGACCTCCGTTCCGCACGTGGCGGCCCGGTCCACTTAATGATCATGCGAGAGGTGGCCGGGTGCGCAACCGATGGCTCGTGCGTCGCAGCAACACCGGCGTGCGCCTGTGGAACCAGCTTAGCTCTGGGGCGATTGGTGACGCTGCGCCGGAGCCGCTTGGTAAATATACACGTGTCACATAATGCGTATACCGTGTGTGTGTCATTGAAGCAGCAGTAAGCATGGTCATCAAGTTAATCCTAGACGACGAGGAAAGCTAAGAATAACGAGCTGAACCTTAGCTCACGCTACGTATATGCGGGCATAGTCGAGCTAAGCCACGTGCTGCTTATATTTTTTCTACTAAATCGCGTAAACGCACGCAGAGTGGTCGAAACATGGCCTATTCACCGCAGACTTTAATCTGCACAAGTGCCCTCGAGAGTGTTCACAAACCACTTCATTGTCCGTTTAAGGAATGTGGGCTTAACAGGCTGGACGCTTTACATTGCATGCGTCCCCGTCACACGGACGAGTGCTTGGTGTTGAGATATTAGCGAGTTTTAGCTGACCGTTTTTCACGGTCCGCTCCGCTTCGATAGCAAGCGGGAGCGCCATTGCGCATGCGTGACGCGCTTGGCCGCGAACGGCATTGGCTACGGTCGCGCTGACCGTGCCGCCGATACCGGAGCGGACCGTTGAAAACGGTTAGCTAAAACTCTCTATTGTTGCCGAGGGGTCAGTGCTCCCGATCGAGACGTTAATTGCTTTCCTCGAGGGCGCCTTATGCAAAAGAGCGGCTCCCGCGCTGAGAACTTGTTCATGAGCGAGCGGCGATTTTTCTTTCTTTCTTTCTTTTTTTTTTTTTTTTTTTACTGACCTTGCTCTGCTGAGCCGTGCTTCGTACGTGCGATACTTCCGCGCAGCTAGGAGAGGTATTTATAGTTACTGCAGCCGCGCTGGCCGCGGCGCCTCGCTTTCTCACGCTGATCCCCGTGCACGCCTCCTCTGGTCGAGCCCGGAAGAAGAAACCACATAGCCAGGCGTCCGTACATCGGCGGGCCAATAACGGCCTTCGGACAGTGTAGGCTTGTTTTGTCCTGCAGCTGCACGCGTTGGCTCGCTCGTTTTAATCTGGAAACGCAATATGCTGCCCCAGGCTCGAGGCGGCGCTCCGGGCGGTACAACGCCGCGTTACATACCCGCAGCCTAATGGCCGCTCCCCGCCTCGATGGTTTCATAAATGTGCTGGGCGTAGTGAGAATGGATGAGTAATCGCCTGCGTCTCAACTTCGTTGGTCGCTTTCCCTTCAGGGCATGGTGTGAGTACAGCGTGCACGGAGAGGAAGGAGGCGGGCGCGCAACGCCGCCTTCGCTAATCCACAACACGCTCGGCGTTACTGCGGCACCCACCGTTCTGACGAAATCGTCCGCTTTACCGCGCCCTGCGTACAGCGTGTGGGCGAACTTTGTCGGGAGGGCGTCTCGGCCCGATTTGCTCTCTTTTACGCATTCCTTCTATCCTTTTTTTTTTCTGCGGAAATATTTGTAGAAGGATCTCGGCATACCCTAGAGGCTTTTAGTGAGTTGAAGGAGACCCTGGGTTGCTTTGGAAGCTCGAGATCACCAAATGAACCTATACAATGTGTAGGCAATGTTGCGATGCTTTTCCGTATTTTTTTTAAACTAGGGCAGTTCGTGCGCAGCTGCTATTTCCCTTGTTAACGTCGGCTATGACGGCCCACTGACGAGTCCGCAGGGATAAATTTAGCGCATCGTAGCCTGTTTGAGATGCGACCTGTGCGCTATGAAGCAAAATGTCCCTGTTAACCATTAAGTGGGTGAAAATCGACACTTTGGAGGCTGCCATAGCCCGGAAACGCTTTGCACACCGGTGTAACCTCGTTGTGGTCTACGACCGTGTGGTTTTGGTGCGACCATCGGCGCACTAGTCGCGAAACCTTCTGCGCATGCGCCGGCCTGGTTACGCTGCGCCGGCCGTGTTGGACTGTACAGTGGTAGGAATTGCCGCTGGCGTAGTCTCGCCGACGTGTCGTCGCCGACCGCGCCGTCGCGTGCCCGTGCGCCGGAAAAGTCGGAGCACATGCGCGCCTTTACTGCCCACGGGATGGTGACGTCATGTCTAAGTGCCACTTTTCACGTTGGTTTGGGAGAATGATTAACAAAACAAGAGCGGACTCCCGCACTCCGCTTGTCTTTTACGCGGTTACGCCGGAGCACGTCATTTCGTCCTTGCTGCGCTTTTGTCGTTGCGCAGCCAGCGGTATCAGGAGAGTGCAAAGGCCCTCTTGAAGCGTTCGTGCTGTTGCAGGGAAGTGGCCGGCCGTTTATGATGCCCGTTCCCGCGAAAGTTTCCAGACTTGCCTTTACAGCGTTCTTCACTGCAAGTACGGTTGTGCTGCGGTAAAGCTAGCAAAGCGGAGTTAGCAGCAAAGGTAACGGACGAAGTGTTGGTTGATAAATTTAGGGGTAATTTGTGACAAGTTATGTATGGTGATTTTGCGCAATAAAAGTCAGAGGCTGTGAGAAAAATGTGTTGCAAATTAACAGGCTAAAAACCACTTTCATGATCTTTCATTTCGCTCACAAAGACCTTACAAACACACCATATATCATTTTTGACAATCACGTCAGCTATTCATCAGATTTTACTACGTTTCTTGGAGTTATCCTAGACAAAATTATGAAATTTGACAAACACGTAAGATCGGTTACATCTAAAATTTTATTCGGCATTCGTGTCCTCATTAAAACCAGTTATTTTTTCCAATTGTCCCTTCTACGATCGTTATATTTCTCGTTCATTCACAGCCACCTTACGTATTGTTTGTTTTCTTGGGGCAACATGTATAATACCCATCTTGCACCACTGCGTCGTCTTCAAAATCAAGCCGTTCGTCTGCTTACATTCAGTGATTGCCGATCTACTGTAAAACCCATCTTCCACCACCTTGGCATCCTACCCCTCTCTCTCGAACTTGATCTTAAGTTTTAAGTTTTATGTACTTATTTCCCGTTTACCAGATAAGCCTGAATTTCTCCCGTTCTTTGACAGAACGTGTTTGCTTAACCCAAACAACACCAGGTTTTCAGTGCAACATAATATATTACTTCCAACTGTCCGTTCCAACTACGGAAAACAAACACTGTTATTTTCTGCTGCCACCATCTGGAATGCCTTACCCCCTTCCGTTAAATCGTACCCCTCCCAGTGCTCTTTTTATAGGTCTGTAAGAAAACACTTACTCGGTGCACTCTCATAATCAAACTCTGATTGCCTGCTTCTTTCCCCGCTCAACCTCGGGTATAGATGGTGCCTCGTGCTTACGGCACAAGAAAAATGTCTGCGCAGGAGGCCGCCTGGTTCTTGCTGCGGCAGGAAACTGAACATCCCCCTCGCGAGGGGCACGATCAAATGCAGAGCATTTCCGGGGGCGCACGGCGTTAAGTAGTTTGCGTTACGTTAATGTTGTTGCACTTGTTGCTGTTGGTTGTTGTATTGTAATTAAATGAGGAGACGTAATTACGTGGTCACGTGACATCATTTATTAGCAGGTGGGTATGATTATTGTGGCGCAGTGGGAAGAGCACCATGTACCTCGCGTTCCGCCCAAAGGTAGTGAATGCGTTGTATCAGCAGCTTCTTGACGTAGTTTGAATCAGTCAAGGATATAAGGCGCGTTCGTAGCCCTCCATTTTGTGTCGGCTTTGTGGCGCAGTGGGTAGAGCACCATGTACCTTGCGCTCCGCCCGCAGGGCCGAGGGATCGAAACCAGGCGCCGGTAAGTATTATTTTTTTTTATATAGTGTACGGGGAGGGGTGCGGACTACTACGGACAACTAGAACGGGTGACATCGTGAGTTAAAGAAATGCTCTGCATTTAAAAACCAACGCTGAATACCGGCCTTTCGTTGGTGCTATCGTCTGGCCGGCTTTTTTTTTTCTTTTTTCCGCGAAAAGGCGCCTTTTAGCAGGCTGAATATTCCGAGAGTTGCTGGCCTGTTTATTTCTGCAACCCTTATCGCTCAGACTGGACCTCTGGGGAGTTGCGTTCTTACGCTACGTGGTGGACGGTCGTAAGAGGGAAATCTGAAGAGACCGATCGTGTTTTGGTCTGCACCTGCTGCCGGCCTTATAGTAGAGTCGACTATGTGAGAAAGAAAGGAAGAAAGAAAAGAAAATAAAGAAGGAAAGAAAGAACGGACGGATAGAAAAAAACGGAATGAAGGAACGAAGGAAGGAACTAAAGAAAGAAAGATCGGACGGATGGACGGACGGCCGTCTTCTACGTTGGTGTACCCTTACAAAAATGGTTATTGAGATTGAATTGAAAGTCAATTGACTTTACTCAGTACATTGTGTTGACAGTCAATTGACTTTGAATAGAAATTTTGTATTGAGTTCTCGTTGAAAATTGGCCGCCGCGTTTCAATTGAAACTCAACGCTGAGTTTCAATTGAAAGTCTATTGACTATAGTCAACATGTCTGTTGATTTTCAATTGACTTTCTGTTGAGTCTCAATACACTTTTCCTGTTGAGTTCCTGTTGTGACGTGTCAATTGAAAGTCTATTGAGAAAAGTCTGTTGAGTTCCAGTTGAGTCTGTGTTGACTCTCTATTCATTTTCCTGTTGAGTTCCTGTTGAGAAATGTCAAATGAAAACCTACTGAGCATATTCAAGACAGCCCGTTTGATTTCCTGTTAGTTTTTTGTCAAGTTATTTCAACAATTGCATAGTAAAGTTCAGTTAACTGTACTAAATATATACTAAGTCTGCTTCAATATTGCAAAAGCATTCTAAAAACTGTCGTCAAGGTGTCCAATGAGCAGGCGAAATAGTGAGGTGTTGCATGGCAAAGCTTGCTTTATTGCTCACGAAAGCATCACGGGAGGGCTGGAGCCTCGCAGGGTCCACTTGCCTACTTGACTGTGTAGCCTGCAAAATACAAGAAACAGACTTGTTTGTTTGCACCAGTCAAGTACGAAATGATGATTGCATCCCTTCTCATTAAGCATGCTGGTTTAAGTACCTGGCTATTTTAAAAGTTACCTGGCTTGTATGTTTGGAAAGCAGGGAGATAGCAGTTTAACAAATGTATAAGCTTTCCTCAGATTTTAATGCCGTAAGCCAAGCTAGCCGCATCAATTAATTCTACAATTGGTAGGGAGTGGAATGCCTTTACTTGAATGCCTTCCGCATTAAGGCGCCTGAAATCTACAGGAACGACTATGTTTCAAGGCGGCAGGGAGCCAAAAAATCACCCGCATGGGTCCGTAATCGTGTCTTCCACATCTTTCAGGCCCAAAAGAAATCCAAATAGGCCTATAAAGACTGGTAGAGCCACTACCTGACAGGAGAAACCCCAAACCTGTGCAAAAGCATACCTGTGAACCTGTGGATTTTGTTTTTTGAAATTTTAATGCTTGAAATCTCGTAAAACAAAATTAGAAAATTGTCAACTTGCATGAACTTGTTTACAAAACAAGCCTTGATTAAAAAAAAACTAGGATCAGATGGTACTGTAATCTAAAGTTACTACATCAGGCAATCATCGCAAATGGCTTTATGAATGGATGAGCACATAATACTTTGTGCTTACCGACTAGTGGAAAAAAATACATGAACCGTGATGGAAAAAAAACGTGGCAAAAAGAATGTGACAGGAAAAATACATAACTTGAATTTCGCAGTCTTTTACACTCTTGTAACGCTGAAGTATGGTGTGTGCCTTGCAGTACGTTTACCAAACAAGTAGCACTAAGCAGCAGCTTAAAGGGATCATATGAGACATGGGTATATCCACATTTTTGCCTTCATCATAACAATGCCAGAGGGGTATACCAGTATAACAAGGCCGTCTAATGCCAGTTTACACACAAGGAGAACACGAAACAGTTTTGTTTGGTGAGGGGAAAAACATCAGTTTCTGTAAATGAGAAACAATTTAAAAGCTTGTATCCCTTTGCTTGGCGAGATTTTCTATACACTAGCAGCACTAAAACAGTATAGTGATACCATGCCGACCAATCATTTGGGTAATTCCTAGAGGCAGAACATCTGTCAAAACAGATTGACTAAGCCCTCGCGCAATGCCGGTGTAGCATCAGTCAGTGGCACGTCTGATGCCACATTCAGCCAAAATGTTATTCAGTGATTTTGCTATTACTCACACCACATTCAGCCCAACTTATTCAAAACTGCTCCGAGAAAGGCAGTCAGCAGGTTGTGATTAGAAGCAATGGCAAATTTCAATTTACGCTAGCAAGTCGAGCAAGTGCTTAAGTCAAAACTGGTATTCATCAGTTTGAAAGTTTGACGCCTGTGCATGTTCTAGCGCAAGCTGCCTAGCACCTGTGACAAAAATTGGCAAATGAGAAATTCACGGAGATACATGGAGAGAATTGGCACTTAGTGGTAAAAGACTAATATATGACAACAGTGTGCAGTCTGTTTCCAACTACTACTAACGCAGCAGGTTTTTTTCTGCATTGGTTTTAAAGCCAAAGTGTCTGCTTGCCTTTAGGGTGCCGAGGTAACACATCAGACTTGTGTAAAGATGTTTTGGGTTTAAACCCTACCTTCTGCGGATACATAGTCTCTATTTTCCAAAAGCAATCAATGAATTTGTTATATTCTTGGGCATTATTTTTTTAGCTGGGATGAAGTACGGTTTAGGCCACATTTGTCACTGCTCTGCACTCAGGGAACGCTCTTTCTCCAAGCAATCGTTCAAATTGATACGCAAATATATTGCTGGCTGCCAGCACTTTAGCTTGCAAGTATATTTTACCGCCATGTCTCCTAACTGGTTGAACACACTATCCTGTTTGTGACTGGTAGATCTGCCTCTCAGCCTAGCGCTGTCAGGTGTGCTTGCATGGCACAGTATTCGTGCGTTTGTTATTGATCCGACAGGCACTTGTTCGATTGAACCTCTTTCATTTTTTTTTTCATTTTCGTTAACTTCGTTCGTCAAACATTTTATTTATCTTCATCATGGTGTTCTTTCTTTTTTTATGACACTTCGTACTAGGTAATTCATGGCTGCTGCTCCGTTCTGTAGCGGCACTGCATCTGGGATTTTATTCATTCGTCAATTGCCTTCAAAGGTTTTGTTAGATCTTTAGCTTAAGATACATACAAATATAGAACACGCGAAAGCAATACAGCAGCGCGGAAGACAGTAAAACACTGATTGATGTCAAAATGTTGTGTGCCGGTACAATAGCCTCCCCCTTCAATTTGTTACACTTACGTACAGTATTTTTGCAAGGCTGAAGTGAAATCATACCCTTTAGGTCGATCTGGAGACGGCGGGAATAAAAACACTGTTCATATACCGACAAATAACCAAGTCGTGAGTATCGCCATTCAGGAAGGTCTGCACAACATTTGTCATGATGAAATGTACAGTGTGCGTCAGGCTTGTCTAGGGCAAGCGAGCGCACGGCTCCGGAGCGTGCTGGCGACATCTGCTGATAACTGCTGGGTTAGAGATAGCTTGCCATTGCGCGTGCGCGGATCTCGGACAGGGTCGGGCCGGTCGTCATTTCGCATGGGCCACTGTTATTTGCAGACGCCACCACCCACGAGGGGCACTGGTCTTCCCCAGTGCCAGCCATGAGCGGTGACAGGCCAGATAGACGCGCCGTTTGACGCGTTTATCGCAGGCAGTTACGTAATCGCATAAAGCAACGAGCGCCAATCTTCAGCATCTCAAGCGCACCAAACGGAAAGCCCGCAACAAGAATTCACTGCAGGGCTTTCCGTCGAACCTGTTGTGCGATTACGTAAGTCCCTGGGGTGATAATGCACCGCGTCAAATTACGCACTGATCTCCGGCGTCACCGCTCACGGCTGGCACGAAGAAAAGAAGCACCCGTTGCGGGTGGTGATGTCTCCAAATTTTAGAGGCCAAAGCTGAACGACGACCGGCCAGGGCCTGTCCGAGATCCACGCACGCGCAATGGCAAGCTATCTCTAACCCAGCAGCTATCAGCAGATGTCGCCAGCATGCTCCGAAGCCGCGTGCTCGCTTGCCCTTGACAAGCCTGACGCGCACTGCACAGGAGCGCTCGGAAAGAATGAACTTACCTTATAACAACGTCGCTCCCAGCGGGGCTCCCAGCGTGGTGAAATTGACGGATTCCATAGCGTGGCTAACAGGGATGGTAACACCTCACTTCGCAAGCTTCTTCACCGTACGATCACAGCGCACAAACAACAACACGACACACAAAGGATGTTCACCGGCGGTAGAAGAGCGCATACGATGGCTTTTCCTTCAATAAATTCGATGTATCGCCAGCTGCACTGCAATGTCTGACCTTCGATGCTGGTTGAAAAGATTCGCACACGGCACATAAATCGCCAACAACACGAGGAAAGCTATAAATTTGCACAGAACAGCGAGAACGACCGCACGACCGCACCACGCCGGACCCCGCACATCCGGGATTGCGACCAAGCGACATTGGCTTGGTTTCAAGTCGGTTTGCGATGGCTATGCCACAGCTACGCATTCTTGTGAAAACTGAGCGTGAAAACATTGACACGAGATATCAAAAAAACCTACGGCGGCTTGTGAGTCCTATGTTAATATTTACAATAATTTTTTATAGAATTATTACCAACCCCTCTAGCAGCAGTAATAATATTATATTGCAGATAACCGAACTCCGCCGAGGTCGCAATGTTGGCTGTCAGCGCCACTAGCGGCAGTGGCAACGCCGCGTACTAGACATTCGTGACAGCGCGGTCACTTCAGCTTAGCGTGGGAGGGTGCCAGAGGAACCAAAAGAACTGGTTATCGCCGGGTGTGGAGGTGGATGGCACGTCTTTTGTGTCCGGGCGCCCGCTTCGGCGAACTGCAGCAGGAGAGAGGACGGAAGAATTCTGGAAAGTCCAATCTTTGAAAACAGCTTCAAAGTTCTTGATCTGCTTGCGGGCGCAAGATATTTGCTAGGCGCTTGTGTTTGAGAAACGTAGTCCGCGGACGTGTTGACATCGTTAGCGAGAGAGCGGTTCGGAGTGTAACAAGCGGCACGCCAGCCCACTAATTTGTTCGGTTTCTCTTTTTTTTTTTCTTTGTAGTGGCGTGAAGCAGTGTCAGGCTCGTTCTTTCTTTTTGTGACCCTGTGCAGTAAAGATGAGTTGTTAATCAGCGCTTCAGTTTGTCTTTCTTCATTGTTTTCTTCGTTTGTTCGTTCGTTCAGTTCGTGTGAGCGGCGGCGCCTTGGACTGGCGTACGGAGTTCTTTTGCAGTGAAAGAACTGTTTTCACCTGTTTTAATAGAGCGTAAATGCGCGTTTGCTCCTTGTGGAATTCTCTGCATTCCACATTGCTGTTCTACTGTTGTTATCATAGACAGTTCACGGTATCCTCAAGGAAAGTTATGTATGACGGGGAATAGAACTCGCGTCCTTGGGCTCAGACCACGGCGGGGTGCGCGAGTGATAACTGGAGTAATGAAGTTCACGAGTGAACGACGATGAGGCTAAGCCTGCGTTCGCTTGTTTTAAAAGTTCGCTGTGTACAAAAATTTAATTGTTCTTTTTTCGAAGTTTAGGGATTTACACCAAAGTTTTGCTGTTTTTTTTTCTGAGTATTTATCGGCACAATTTCGTCACTGGAATATTCTTGTGCGTTTGGGTTTGTGAGATAAGTATTCATTTCTGCAAAACAGCGTTGTTACTATCGTGCCTCCACAGAAAAACACTGAATCATCGCACTAGGATGCGATGTCACATATGCCTTTTGTAGATGTAGCAGATTGAATCGCGTTTTAAATGTACCTCCTCCCCACCTACCTTCCCGGAACACAAGGTATCACAGCATTGTATGTGTGAAAAGAGGTAGGGGGAGTGACGACTTTTTTTTGTCCCCAGAACTGGGACCCGAGATGTGTAGCCTCCCCCCCCCCCCCCCCCCCCCCGCCTTTCCGTTTTTTCCCGGCGAGATATGCCGGCTTCATGATTCCGCTCCAACTTTCCCGGAAGACTGACTTCGAATGTGTCCACTGCCGCTAAAGCGGAAGCTTAGCAGCAGTAGTGGGGATTGCTCACTCATTATGTCAATGCGTGCTAAGGTATAAAGAAGAAAATGCGCTGCTATAGCAAGGAAACGATTCCGCGGGAGTCACGTGCCAGAAGAGATGAGTCACTAGAGTTTTGTCAATGTTTATTTCCATTGTTTTGTGCAAAGCATGTTGCGGCAGTATTTGAGGAAATGCAGTAAAAAATTGTCCAATATAATTGATTTCCCCACTTAGCAGGTATAATTATTATTTGGGCGAAGATGCTGCCAGGCGTTGCGCTGCTGAGCACGAGGTCGCGGGTTCTATTCCCGGCCGCGGCGGCCGCTTTTCTGATGGAGGCGAAAAGCAAAAACGCCCGTGTGTGCGAGATTTCGGCGCACGTTAAAGATCCCCAGGTGGTCAAAATTAATCCGGAACCCTCCACTACGGCGCGCCTCATATCGTCTGCGTTGCGTCGGCGCGTTAAACCCTACAATCAATCAATCAATCGAAGATGCTGCTGGTAAAGGCTACTGGCCTAAGGAGTTTTATCAGCTTTGAAAATTAAGCTCGAACCATAAAACATGGACAAAAAAGAAGGACACTGGTATATATTTAAACAACGTAGCACCAACTAGCTCGACTCTCAATTTTACTTGATTTTTGTCAGTAGAAACTCTATTGAGTTTCAATTAAACGAAGTCATTTGATATTCTGTTGAGTTTTGTCCATTGAAACCTTGTTGACTTTTTATTGACTGCACTCAATAGAAATGTCAATGTATAATAAAAAAACATAAAAGTTACCTAGTAGTCTTAATTCAGCAGACACAGTGGGCAGCGCTGAAAAAAATAGCCCTTCAAAGTGTATGTTTCAGCCTGATGAGTTTTGTCAATTGGTTCTCCAAAGAGTTTCAATAGACTGGTGTCAATTGCTTTTGTATTGCGTTTTCTCAATACAAATCCTTTTGAGTTTCTACTGACACATCTCAATAGCCAATTGAGTTTGAATTAAGTTTCTGTTGATTCAATTAAAACTCAACAGGAAAAGAATTGAAACTCAAAATCCATTTTTGTAAGGGTAAGAAGCAAGTCTATCACTTATTAATAAGTAAGAATGAAACTGGCCCAAGATCCTTGCGGGACGTGGTGTCTGATTTTTTTTTTGGTTTATTATATTGAGCGTGGTCAATTCCCTGTACTAGAAATGACCACGTAATTCGTTATCCGGCAAAGACAAATTCCTCTAATCCCAAATTTGTTTCGACCAGGGGAATTTGTCCTAGCCCGATAAGGAATTGCGGGGCCATTGCTTGACCACGCTCAGGTGAATTGGCCACGCCTGCAGTGTAATAAACAAACAGTGTCTAAGAATACTCTTGCAGTATGTAATTGGTGCTCGAAATTATCACTTATTTCATCCGTGATGTGTAGCGTGGGGATTTTGGTTTACTCTACAACGAGGAATTGTGCGCTTACTCAATCACATTTCCGCGTTTGTGTTTTATTTTTCCGTAGCTGTGCATACTCAGAGATACGCTGGAACGAAGACTTTATCGACTACGAAATCTTTCCAGCGCTCCCGAACTTTTTGATCTATCGTTATGAGCGATTAAATCAACACGGTGGGGCGTGTTGATAACAGTGAATAGTTCTGCGCGTTACTTCAAGAGAGGAATAAACTGTCGCTTGAAGCACTTTCGATAGCGTGCGTAAGCCCTGTAAGCGCTCATGTAAGCCCTGTAAGCCCTCGTGGCACTACGATATGTGGCGTGTGTTGTCGCCCTCCTAAGCCGTATTGCAATTCCCCTACCCATTTTAACGGCGCCCAACACAAAAAAATTCCAAAAGATAGCTTTATTCTCGTCGGTGATTTTAACTATTCAAACATTATTTATTTATAATATCTCAAGGGCCCCGGTCAAGGGGTGTTACATGAGGGGGTAGGCAGTTCACAAACAGATGATTTGTTCGGTGGCTTCTTTGAAATGGGCGATGCAGGAGTGGTGCACGACGTCAGCAGGAATATCGTTCCATTTTGTTAATGTTTGCACAAAAAAAAAAAAAAAAAAAAAGAAGAGTGATGGGCAGTGGTATGAGCACGGGGCGGATAAACAGCTTTCGAGTGGCTGATACGGCATGAAAGACGATGAGCTGGAACGATAACATGGTTTAGGTGCAATGCATGACAGAATTTATGAAACAAACACAGTCTTGAAATTAATTGGCGTGATAACTGTACCATCTACCCACAATCATAATGAATTTCTAAACCTTTCAGAAAACTATCAGCTAACTCCAGTAATCGCACAGGCTACCAGAGAAACAGCAACCACGTCAAACGTTCTGGACCGAATACTTTTGTCGGACCCTAGCAGCCGGCAATCTGTCTTACACGTACGCAAATTAAGAGACTACGGAGTTATTCTAGCAACATTTACAATGCACGTCGAAGTTGAGAAGTCCAGATACAAACAAATGAAGCTCTATGACCGGGAAGCTATTAACGCGAGACTGAATGAGTGTTGCCACTTTTTGAAAGAAGCATTGGACGACTGACCTTTACAAGAGAACTGGCGTACTCTTTCATCTAAAATAATCGAACTGTGTGAAAAATTTATACCAACAATCACAATAAAAAACCTTCGGCCTCTTGGTTCCCTAGCACAAATAAAAGAATGATAGGCAAGAAAAAAAAAAACGCACGTTTAAATATGGGAAGCTTGCCTCAACTTTGAACTAGAACTCAAAAAAGCCATTAGCACTGCCGAATATCATTTTTTTTCTAGTCAGCTTACCTAGCATGCTGAAGATATAACCCCAAGCAGTTTTGGCGAACCACAATTCTGCCCACTTCTCCTATAATTTTATCCTGCAACTCTTGACGAAACGCCAGTTGATAGGGATTGTGCAAATGTACTCAATGACACATCCTGTTCCGTGGTCACGAAAGACCGCACTACTACCTTCGCAGCGGACAGTGCTGTCATTTCTAATAATGTGCCCCCCGATTACAATTGACAGCAGCGGAGTCACCAACCTAATAAAAAAAAAACTTGAAGAACTCTTTAACAACTTGTCCCGATAACATCGTGTCAAAAATACTTAAAAACACAACGGATGGGACAAGGGCAATATTAACGATGCTGTTCTCACAGTCATTGTCCTCTGGCCAAATACCCTCGGAATGTAAACTCGGAAAGATCGTCCCAATCTTTAAAAGCGGCAGCAAATCATCGCCATGTAACTATCGTCCAATATCACTGACCAGTATTCCATCAAATATTATGGAGCATATCATTTTCCCTGTTGTTCCAACCACCTGGGCAAAACAACAACTTCATGGATCAGTTACAGCGCGGTTTCCGGAAAGGTTTGTGTGAAACACAAGTGGCTGCATTCCTTCCCGATTTGCACACCAATCTTGACCATAACATTCAAACCGACGAAATATCCTTTGATTTCGAAATCGCCGTTTAATACATAAATTGAAACAACTGAACCTTGATTCCTTTGTATTGGCCTGGATATATAACTTTCTTACTAATGGAAAACACTGTCGTAAACAAACAACCCTGCTACCCAAGTGCACTCAAGGCACTGTAAAACAAATTCCAAGTATCGTTCAGCCGGCCCAACATTGTTACATTCGCACGCTCTTTTTAGTGCGCGGCAATTTGGCGGCCGCTATTGCGGTTTGGCGGCGGAGACGGCCTTTTAACCTAGCGAGCGAAGACTGAAAGAAAACGGCGGAGGAAAAGCATGGCGAAAGTGTGAGGGGGAGGGCAGTATGCTGAGCCCGCACTAACGTCTCTAAATAAGCTACGCTTAAGAGTACCGCCACTTCGTGCACCCGGAAGCGTCTGGGGGCCATTTTGTTCCTGGCTTGCAGTGTTGCCATCTCTCCTGACGAAACCGCTGCCGGTTGTGACGTGCAGAATGCGACCGGCTGTTCTAGCGTCCGCGCAGCACAGAGAGAGAGAGAGAGAGAGAGAGAGAGAGAGAGAGAGAGAGAGAGAGAGAGAGAGAGAGAGAGAGAGAGAGCCGTGAAACGAAATGGCTGCGCCCATATGTAAACAAATATCACGTGGTGCCGACCGACCAATGAAAATCCTGGCGGCACATACCACTGCGAGAAAAGAGTGTCGATACTCTAAAAGCCTTTATTTGGTGACGCTATCCCGCACGAGACGCTCGCTCGTCGGCGGCGACGCTTGGCGAACGTGTGACGGGGAGGCAGTGAGACACGCTCCTCGTTACGTGGCTCATCCGACCCACGTGACGTTTGTGCGGGAGGTTCAAACACGATTTACAACAACATGCTCGGAGGCAGCGACGCGCTGTGAGATAACGGCAGGGTAGCGCGCGCCGCCGTGCGTTAGCTGATAACGCGATCGCTTCCTTGGACGCAGCAGCTATGCGCTGTGACCGAGCAGACTGCAGTTCGCGCTTGGCACAAGTTTCGCATTTGGGGGTGTAGTTATGGTCAAGCACTTTTTTTTTATTCGCACACACAAAGATTGGAATGACCTTCCGAAGGAACTGGCGCAGATTAGAGACTCGATACAATTTAGACAATCGCTCTCAAAAATACGAGCCGATTAACTTAGCCGATTACCCGTGCTGAGCGTTTGAAAGGACATCTGAGTCGAAAGGCCTTCGAAATTTGAAATGTCATTCGAACTGGTAGGAGTTCCGCCGATCTACACGACAATTCTCAAAGGCAGTTGAAAGTTTCCGTATTCACCCGCTATATTTTGGTGTCACCGCAGCTGCCCAGTTTCGTTATTAACTTGGCAAAAAAAAAGTTAATGTCTGGCCAAAAAACACCTTTGGGAGCGATAAAATGTATATCACACGATCACTCACTGCTGTATAAGCTGAGATGATTCTCCTCGGCGGTGATTTTAACCTACCCGAAGTCACTTGGCGAGACCACCGTCCGGTTGAAAATAACCGTTCCGAGATCAATGGAGTTCTTTGTGAAATAGTTGGAACATTCAACCTTTTTCAATTTGTAGAATTTCCTACACGTCTGGCCGCTCAGGCGGTAGTATACTTAATTTATTACTCAGCAACCGCAAGGACTTACTGAAGTCGGTTATGGCAACACCTGGGATTAGCGACCACGATGTGGTGGTAGGTGCGGTAATATGTCAGAGCATAGTAATAAGCAAAGCACGACAAATAAAGGTGTTCTCATACGATAAAGGTAACTATGACGCCATTAACGTCTTTGCCACATTTCTTAGACCGCAGCCACGATTTAAACATGGAACAGTTATTATGGACGTTGTTCAAAGAGACAGTTTTAACGTTTGTAAACCGATTTATCCCGTCAAAAATGGTTACAGCAAATGAACGGAGTGGAAAATCATGGGTTACACGAGAACTACGTACATCGGTAAAAGGAAAGCTCGGTTGTATAAAAACTTCCGCAGAACAAACCAGCCATCGTTGCTGGCAAAAGTAAAGGAGCCCAACTTAAGCAAGAAATGAAACAGGAAAAACACAAGTATTTAATGTCTCTCGCTGACATAATCAAAACAAACCCAAAATACATAAAAAATAATACAAAAGACTGTCAGCATTCAACCTCTTTCCCACAACGGTGTGATAATAAAAGCCGTTAATGGTAGAGCTGAATGCTTTAATTCATACTTTCCGAAACAAAACCCACTCATGATTTCCACTCCCTTTCCGCAACTTTTAAATATGAATGATATTCAGATAACTGAGGCAGGGGTAAAATCATTGCTCGCTAATCTGAATGCACACTGTGCGCATGGCCCTGACGGCATACCAAATCAAGTTCTTAAACGCTGTGCAGCCTATATCGCACATTTTCTGGTCGTACTGTTCACACTACCTTTAAACTGCGCGACGTTGCCCAGAGACTGGAAGATAGCGAACGTCCCACCCCTACATAAAACCGGTGACAAAGACAAACCTTGCAACTACAGACCAGTTTCACTAACCTTGCGTTTGCTGTAAAACTTAAGACTTAAGAATCAAGCACCTTCAAGACAATAAATTTTTCACGCCATGGCAACATGGGTTTCGGTCAGGTTTATCTCGCGTAACGCAACTCACTGAGTTTATTCACGATATTGCTCTAGGCTTCGACAAAGGTGTGCAGGTAGATGCTATTTTCTTAGATTTACAAAAAGCTTCCGATGTTGTTCCGCACAATCTTCTACTTTACAAGATGTTGTTTTTAGGCCGTCAAGACTACTTGACTTATTGCCAGCAGCAGGTGCTTGTTAATACTGTTTCCTCATCTCCTGTTAGTGTTTTATCTGGAGTTCCACATGGCTCCGTCCTTGCGCCACTACTTTTTATTATTTTTATCAATGATCTTCCCGTCAGACTTAAATGCACTGTACGGTTATACGCTCACGATTGCATCATATATCACCCTGTGAAATGTGCCGAAGACGTCGAGGTAATACAAACAGACCTTGACAAAATTATCACTTGGTGTGCAGAATGGCAGATGAAGTTAAACATTTCCAAAGGCTATCACGTCCAATTTACGAACAAGAAAAACAAAGTGCAGTGTTCATTGTCGTTGCAGAATAGTAAAATACAGACTGTAGACACGGCAAAATATCTTGGTGTGGTCCTCACAGAAACATTAGACTGGACCACCAACATCGACGCAATAATCAGCAAGGCATAGCGTCGTCTTTATTTCTTCCAGGGGGACTTTAAGGATGCCCCCAAACACTAAAAGAAACGCTTTATTTCACAAATATAAAACCAGTACTTGAATTTTCATGCACAGCATGGGACCCCTCTACTGCAATATTACAAGTAAACCTAGAGAGTTCAAAAGCGAACTGATCGGCTTGTAACCAGTAATTATAGTTTTAATGTCAGGTTTAAAACAGCCATATTGTGTATCCGCACGCAGAGACAATGCACGATAGATTAGAGAATACCAATGTCGCATTAATGTGTTCAAACATTCATTTTTTTTTTTCAAACACTATTAGTGACTTGAATAACCTCCCGAACGAAGTGTTTCTTGCCACGAATTTTGCTGAGGCTATAGAGCATGCTGTATAATTTTCTTTCCAGATTTTATTTGCCTCATGTATTGATGTTCAAATAAGTGTTTCATTGTTGTTTGTCTCACACTGACAAATTTATGTATTGTATACTGTTCCAAATAACCCTCATACAATAATGCCCTACGGGCGCTGTAGGTACGTGAAATAAATAAAATAAATAAATAAATAAATAAATAAACAAATAAATAAATAAATAAATAAATACACGAGCACAACATGCACAAAATAGGCTTTTTTTCTTTTTTTTTGCACCGCCTGTGTTGAGTGCCAAGTGTAATCGTAGACCGAGTAAATGTAAACAAAAAGAAATGAAATTGGATTATGATCGTGCTCTTTAGAAACCAAGTTTTACTCGTAAATAATTATATTTGTAAATACGGCATGCAGAAACTGCGTGCGAGGGTACAAACGTTCGCTTTTTAAAGGCAGTTGAAATACGTTGATAGATGAGATCGATCATGATGATGTTGGCTTTGAAGATGGCTCGCTGATCGATGGCACATAGCTGACGACGGTCCACTCCACAAAGTTTACACTTTATTACAATATTTACAGCTAAGTTGCAACAGACATCGAAGTACCATTGCTCGAGGAGAGCTCAAGACGAGCCCGCATCAAGCGGGGCTCTCTCCCCCCTCTCTCTACAACAAACACCTTGGTTTTATTTAAAAAACCACGCCTCCAAGGAAGGCGGAACCAAAGAGACAGAGAAGGACACATAATGATAATATCTGGCCATTCATAGACCACACAGGCGGGGCTCATAATTAAACAATTGGCCCACCCCTTGTTCCAAACTCCTTTCCCATTCCCACGCAAACCATACTCGGTTACAACTCAAGAACGGCACCACCTCATGTAGTGTATCACTCCGCCAAAGCGCCGGACCCGTGACGTCTGTGCGCGCGCGTTTTGAAAGGGGTTTGCTATGAATGCGTGATATCGTCTGCCTTGTCTCACGCAGTTTATTTGTCGTCACTGAAGTCGTTTATAAGCATATTTAGTCCAAAAAATCATGGGAAAGGCTCACGCCATGTTGAAAATATTCCCAGTGATGCCCTACTTGCGCCGCGCGGAGAAACATCCGGCTACGGTGTTAAGGCACAGCGGCAACTTCTGGTGCCGTTGTTAAAGGAGCACTGACACCAATTTTCGGCGTTAATATAATTGCACAGTTCGCTTCCTTCACTCAACAGAATACCCTGGATGAAATATGAGCGGCCTGCGACGCGAAGAACATAGTTCAATTGGATCTCATTTATCGCGCCGACGGAGCAGCGCGCGGAGCGGCACTCGGCAAATGGACACCAGCGTGACATCACTCCAGGAGCGGAAAAGGAAGTGACGCGACAGCGCTCGTCAAAAACTCGTGACGTCACTTCACGCGCGCGACCCCACAGCGGCGAGCGGGCGCAACACCTTCTCAAGCGGGCGCCGGTGACGTCCGCACGAAGCGGTGAGGTCAGGTAGGGAGTCTGTCATATGCGCTGTTCGGGATGAAAGCGCGGGAATTTGAAACAAACAATTTTCAGGCCGTTCAATGTTATTAACTATCGCGCGCTGAAGTATTTGAAGTGCTGTTTCAGGTTGGCCAGACCATTAAGCATCGATAAAAGCAATAAAAGTGTAACATAAAATTTTCGTGTCAGTGCTCCTTTAAGTTGTCACCGAGTATAGACGTCAATACTCAGAAAGGATTCCAACCGGAAGCCGTGAGACGAAAAACAAACTAACCAAGTTTGACGCGTTCTAACACCGATTCGGGAGTGGCCCCAAAGGGCCCGACAAGGCCTACACTCCCCGAACCCCACATGCCAACAAACGCTTCTTTACCGCTTCTTTACCACACGTCGCTGCCGCCGCACCATGCCCGTTTCCGCGGCCAATGTTTCTGAGAATTTATGTCCAGTTGCGCTCCGTTTCCGGTCATCCACGAACACCCATTGCAAAACAAAACAGAGCGTGTTACAGTTTCAAAGAAAGCCGTCGCCGCCGCTGCCGGCGCTTTGACATCCCGCGTCTTCGTGACGAGTCCACCTAGCGATTTATGACCCGGCCGCTGCGCTGCCGCTACAGGTCCCGCGCCGCAGCCTGGACAGTCAACGCGCCCGGTGCGAAACCACATGGCCCCCGCCGCTCGCATGCTTCCGAGAATTAGGGACAACCGTTCCCAGTTGCCGCCGAAGCGCTAGGCGGTGTCCGCCGCCCCGAGAGCTTTAAAGGGAAGCTGAAGCGCTTTCCAAAAAAAATGAGTTAGATTAACCGTTCTATAGTTTCTTGCGCGCTGATTCCGAATATCACATTGAAATTTATCGTACATGAGTCCAAATGGCATTTATCTTGCAAAAAGCGCGGCCCCGTTTGAAAGACGCGCGCTTTTCGTCTTTTGACGCCCCTGATTGGTTGCGCCCGGCATGACGTCAAAGGAGGACACCCTTCGGCCGCGCGGGTTGTCGGAAGCATTGCGAACGATCGCACGGTTGCCTTTGCGGCAATTTAGCTTGCAGTTTAATTTTCGCACATGACTGGAAGTTTGTTTTATAATTTCCCGTGCTGTTGGTTCAATTATCTTGGAGCTTAAATTTGCTTTACACGACAGAGAATCCCAAAGCAGTGACTGTGACGTCGACTAGTGGGTCCCATCAAAATATTTTTGAATTAGGCAACCAGCATAAGGGGATTTTTTACCTTGTGTTAATATTAGGTACTGCCTTAACTGTTTCTTATTATACACAAAACCATTTATGCCGAAGATTAATGGGCGTTTTATAACCAATCTACCAGCGAAAAGCACGAACGTGCACTGCGCGAAAAAATAGCGTTCATGCGCTGTAAACGTATATGCGAGACACATCTTGCCGGTACACGCATAAACCAACAAGCAGACTCTGCTTCCGCATTTCCTTTGTTCGTTGTCGCCCACCCCATCCCCGTTACTCATCCCCGTACACAGACCCACACGCGCGCGCAATTTCGGCAGCGGTGCTACGGCGCCTCCGCGATTGCTAGCTGCACTTCGATGAGTGGCGTCTTACTGCTTCACATGCATTTATTCTGAAAACACTGCAGCATACTAGTGCCTGCCCAGCATTATTGGCTGTAGTAGAGCTTGATTTTCGCTTGTGCGTTGCGCATTCTGCTACAATATTACGGCCACCTCGTTATAATTAACAGACCAGTCGGACAAGGCCGTTACGTTGTAGTTACGTTACTTTAGGTAACAATCACCAAACGTTTGTGATAATAAATCGTTGGCCTGTTTCAGCATTTCTAGATTTAAGCATTTACCGAGCTAATCGGACAGAGGCCGTATATTTACTCTTCGCTCCTAATTTTTTTAGTATCATCATTATATATATCACCGACTATCACTGGAGCACACTTGAGGTTCAGTGACAACAAGTGCTTGCCAGGTTATAATATGCAGCCACACGGAATCTTGGGCAAAAAATTAGGCCCCCGCAGTCAACACAAATTATGGCACGGTGGTGGTTCGGAGTGGTGTTTTTTTTTTTTTAATGCCAGACAAACATCACCTTATCGTGACATCTATACTTGCAAAATAAGTAATCTGGCTGTCTAGGTTCTTTTACTATGTAGGAATACTGTTTACCTCTTAGCCGGGAGAGAACTTCTATCAGGATTGGCCCCTTTTTTTGTTTCGCCAAAAAATTGTTTTTTTTTAACACTGTCCTGAGCCCATAGGGAAAGAAAACCGACGCGTTTAACGAAACAAGTATTTCCTGAACAAATGCGACTTTGTTTCTGAAATGGAACGAAACATCCCCGGCCAAAGTACAGCAGTATTCCCCATCCTTCCTAAATCTAGAATCTAATGTGAACATTCACGTCAGTCGCATAAAAAAAAAAAAAAGACGCATTGGAGCGGTTTACAAAGTATTTAACGTAGTGTAGTATATTCTCTGTCATCAAGCACAGCCACCTCGGCTGTCGCTTCCGTATGTTATCAAGCATCCCGGAGTGGCATTATTCTGCTTAGGAATACGGCATGATAACAAGAGGGACGAGGTTTGGGCCTGTTGGTGACACATAATGAGATAAAACGCGCTAACAAGATGAGGACGAAGAGAGAATACACAAGCACAAGCGCGTGCTTGTGCTTGTGCTTGTGTTTGCGCGCTTGTGCTTGTGTATTCTCTCTTCGTCCTCGTCTTGTTAGCGCGTTTTATCTCATTAGGCATGATAACGTATGCCTCGTTTGGCGTTCGTGCATAGTTTTTGAACACGAAACTTGTACAAATGAGTGATATCAACCACAACAACAACAAGTATCATTCACAAGGAAACACGGCGAAAAGAGCATGACCGAGTCGGCTGATCCGGCCGGAAGTCCAGGTATGACGTTTTTCAGCCGGTTTTCGCCCGCGCTCTTCAGTCTTCCGGCATCGCGCGGCGAGATGGGGGCGGGGCATCGGGCCACTTTTGTTTGCTCATTGCGCCGCTTCTATTGCATGCATTGCGAAAATATTTCGTACACATGAACTATTCAATGTGTACTTGCTGCTAGTCAACTTTTCTTTTAATTCTAAAACCGCTTCACCTTCCCTTTAAAGACAACAAAATGCACTCGAAGAAAGTGTTTCCATCTGTGGCGCGTCGCGCCCCTCAAGGCCGGCTAGTTGACACTCAGTCCGAGCCTCTACAACAATGAAAGTGCAAGCCAGTCTTAGCAATTAGGCGATGCAACCCCCGACCGCCGGCCTTCAGATTTCTCTTCAGATTTCAGGCCTTCAGATTCTCAAAGGTCGGTGTTGGCGCGCCTTTGACTCAAATGTCATTTCAACAAAATGCCCTTGAAAAACGTCGTGTAGCAGCTCAAAGGTGTCGTTTGAGTCACATGACGTTCGATTCAATGGCCTTCGAAACGCTCGTGTGTAGCACGGGTATAGTGCCTAGTATATACCGGCGTATATTCTAGGCACTATCGCACGGGTAAGTTGCTTCGCGTGCATTCTTGGGTCAACGCCTTCTCCGCGATGCCCTCTCGCACGTTTTCGATCGTCTGCATGTCTTTAAAATTGCCTTTCCCCTTATGACCCGCCCACCTCCTCACTTTTTCAAATCGATTGCTTGGAAACTTCTTTGTTCATATCTCGAGTTGTTTCTACCAGTGAATTCCCCCCCCCCCTTCCTCCCCCCTTTTTTTTAAGCTCGCCCCTCATGTTATGCCCGTTGTCCAGGCCTTCGAGGTATTAAAACAAACAAATAAATAAATAACAGACGAATGTCGCATCATTTCATCGTGTGACGCTTCACTATCTCCCGTCGTCAGCATTCAAAATTGCCGCTTTTATGCGGCTTGCAGCTCTTGTTTTGTAAACACGCGCGCCCGGAATGCCTCCTCCTGTAGTAGAGGGACGCGCCGTAACGCGGCGTTGGTGTCGTCAGCGGGATGCTTTTTTTCTTTTGTTCTTTTGAAGAGCTGCTCCTCCTCCTCCTCCTCTCGCTCTCGCTCTCCCCTGCGTTCTCTCCCGCGCGTGCAACAACGGCGCCGACGGCGCCGGTGAGAAGGCATTTCGCCGATTTCGCTCTGGCGGCGCCAGATCCGCAGACCTCGGTGATGCTGCAGCCGGCGCGAGATCTTTGACGCGGCCCGTGATGCGGTTCGACGCGCCCATCGGTTTGTGACAGTTCTCGAAACAGTGAATACATTGGGCGTGTTGGCGCGCTGTGCGCGATTTGTGATCGCCGTCGACGCCCGAGCCATGCTGTGACGGCTGCCGGCGTGGTGGGAAGAGCGAGGGACGCTCCTCGGATGCTGCGCCGCCCCGGCTCTCGGGCGTTATTGATCGACCGCCGCACAGAACAGCGTATTTGCTCCCTGCACGGTGGTGTGGTGCCTCACCCCTCACCGGTGCCTGTGTGACCCGTGTGGCTTGAAGAAGCACCCTCTGGATATACGTCTGCGGTCACCACCACGCGTCGGGGAGACTCCTCCTCAGGGTACGTGCGTGTCTGTTCGCCGCCGTTTCGTTTCGCGGCAGCCGTCCGAGTCGTTGCGCAGTTCCTCAGCACGCGAACACTGGCAGATGGCCGGAGCGCTAGCCCGGGATACGGAAGTTTTCGGCTCTCGGTCGCTTTTTCACGCCCTTCTGCCGCGCGTCTTGGGGCACCGCGACTGTCAGCGCCGGCGCGTGACTTCGTGGCGAGCCTAGCCTGGGGTGCGTTTTCCGCGTCCAATTCCACCCTGGTAATAAATACTGTGGCGTTTTGTCCTCGAGCATGTTAGGACTAAGCATTCTGCAGCATGTCGCTGAGAATGGGAAGCGTGAGGGCCGTAAACACTGAACGCGCAATCGTGACTTTGACACGCAAACGTGTTGAATGCGTGCGTGAGTGGGGAGCCGGGGTGGTACTTACTCGTATGCTGCGTAAGTCAACCATGTTTTGGCCTTTGTGTTGCAACTGGATGCACTGCGATTTGTATAGATTGCTCTCAGTGGGAACCATAAAGTACAGGAACTTGAGAAATTATATTGGCCGGGTGGTACCTTCGTATTTTGCATTGTCTCCAGCACGTCACTTAGAGGAGGCGAGGCTGAACCGTGCACAGACATAGTTTAGCGTTTACTCCTAAGGACGTGTATTTTACCTATTCATTTCATTCATTATGTGCTGCGTCTGATGGAGGCGAAAAGCGAAAACGCCCGTGTGTTCGAAATTTCGGCGCACGTAAAGATCCCCGGGTGGTCAAAATTAATCCGCAGCCCTCCACTACGGCGTGCCTCATCGCCTGTGTAGCGTGGGTGCGTTAAATCTCAGTATCAATCGAATCAATAATGTGCTGCGGTGGGGGAGGGGGAGGAGTCTTGACAATTTGTTGCAGTTGTGAAATGATGAATCGATTTCTCTTAACCGAATAAAGGCTTGATTTAGAAAGTTTTGCTGAATTTGCACAATATATGTGACATAAGACCGCTTATGATTTTATAGCGTTAAGTTGCATCGTAAAAGCACAAATTACTAAAAAGCAATGTACAAATTTTCTTACCTTGTCCAATGTACACTAATAACGTGCTTGTTTAAAGAAAATGAAAAAAAAGGACGTTGAAGTGCAAAAAAGAAAGCAAATAGCAGCTTTTTTGTTACGAAGTTTGTGCGCGAACAATCAGTGAATGTAGTATGGAGGAGGGAGGTAGAGGGCGGGGGGGGGGCGAATACCCCTGAGGTTTTTTGTTATATAACCAGATCAACGACCAAAACTAAGCAGCTGAAGTGCAAATGAATCCAGGTGCTGTTTTTAATACGAGCCTTGCAGAAATAGTTCCAAGCACGTTCGAGCTAGCTGTGAACAACAACTCCAAACATCGCGGGCCATCTCCACTAACGTGAAACCTGGGAAGGGGCGAATCATGCAGTGCATCGGTGTATCCAAAGATTATGACTCTCCTGCCATGCGGCGCGCGCTGATGGGCGCCGGAGAAGCGCTGATGAGAAAATGAATGGCGCGCTTGATGATGCGGTGGCGCCCTCTCTTGCGTTGAGCCAAATTTAAGAAATTTGCATTTGCCCCAGTTTGGGGTAGTGGCAGGGGTCAATGCAAGCGCAGTGCAATGCCCGCGCCTCGCTTTGGGGCTCATCCTCGGTTATCAATGAGGCACCGGTATGCCTTTTCAATTGCTTCGACATACCACCCCGATCAGGCCTAGCGTCAAGAGCTGGTGGGTATTTGAGTGTTACACGAATTATAGCCCGTCTAATACAGCTTCTGCTTGTGTTTGACGATTGCTGAGGCGGACAGGGAGCGGTATACACTAATCTTTAAACCATGTTAGTTTATTTTGAACCGGTTTATCCATTATACACATTTAGTACGCGTTACATGGTAACGCGAGGCGTTGAAGAACGAGTGACAATCAGTTTTAGTACCGTGACCACATGAGAATACGACGACATGAGACGCCGACAGCCCCAGGGGCTTCGCCCCTAAAACTGTGGCGTCATTTGCCTGTGAGCCAGACAAGCGCTATCGCAGTTTTCACAAAGGATTAAGGCCAAACGGTATAATGGTCCGCTTTCTTTTCTATATACCCGCTTAAATAAACTCACCGTTGTCCAGTGCTATAATCGGTGGGCTATTGTTCAATACTGTTCTTATGGGGCGCAAGCGCGAACAAAGCAGTCTCCGTCGTAGGTACTCGTACTTGCGGGGGCTTCATTCGCTTCAGCCTCCTCTCTACGCAAGAAAAATACCCGAAGTAAAGAGCAGAAATATAAGTCGTGGCTCGCTTCGACATCTGGGTTGACCTTGAACTATTTAGCACTGGCAGCAGGAAATAAGACAATGACGCTGTTGTCGGCAGTGATTGCCCGGCGCGCAAGAAAGACGAGGACAAGAGGAATTAAGGACATGTCCTTTCCTTTGTCCTCATCTTGTGCGCGCTGTGCGATCATTGTCGACAATGGGTCACCAACCCCATAACGACGTAACTGCGTGGGAGTTTCATCAATACAATGATCACCAGACCCCCGAGTTTAATCAAGCACTCGAAATTAATCCTAACCCAAGCGATGAAATTTGCCTTCGGTTAAAATCTGGCCGCGTATCTGCTCCTTCGTTGCAAATGTCGACAAAAGACGATAGTCTTTGTAGACATTTGCAAGTAAATGCCTCCTTTCACCTCTCATGTTGTTCCTCTTGCGTCGCGCTCCTCCCAAGGCAAACACGCTAAAGGTATGCTCAAGTCAATTAAGTTTACCGCGTTCCACTGCTCCAGGCCAGGTGCCTCGATGCCGGCGCTGCCGAACGACGGAGATGCGCGTGGACCTAGGCGCCCTACTTCAACGTTTATAGAACCGCGTTTCCCTAGTCCATCTGCGTTCCAAGCAGAACGTGGAACCTATCTAGTGGAACGTTGCGTAACTGTTGCCGGTTGATTCCTTAAAATGGCGCCAGAAGCTACAGTTGCGTGGGCGACAGCAGGCGACAGTGTGATTTTTTTTTTCCGCAGTGCGTGTAATAGATCATCTCGCAAAAAATCAAGCATCTATGATATTCTTTATAAAGGAACACTGTAAATATCCCTTGTGTATTAATTTCTTGTCATATTTGCGTAATGGCTTGTTCTTGTTCAGCAATGTTGACAAGTATGAACGTATAAACCGGACTTAGACGTTTAGATTTGGCTGTGAGTATATAAGACTATTGCGCAGACTTCGTTTCATTTTGGCCGGGTGGCGGAATCGAGTCACAGGCAGACATATAGACAGACCAAAATTTCTGCGTTTAGGTAGCCCAAGAAAGACTATAGTCTTTAAAATATGGGGTACTTCGGGAGTTCGCACGCGGGGCGCACCGCGACGAATGAACGCGATGGCCGTATCCCCTTTCCCTTTCCTGTTTTCCTCTTACCCGAGCCGCAGTTTCGTAGTAAGTTGCCATTCATTTCATTGTACAACTTGGGTGTACTGCATGCACTGGAGTGTGCTCGGTGTACGGCGTCAGGTGCTCGGGAAGCACTCAGCCGTCGGGGTCACCGCGTGAGGAGTCGTGCGGCGAAGCCAAGAAGCAGCGTCCGTGGGAAGGGCACGCGGCGGCGGCCACCGGGCGTAATGGTTCCCGTGCCGGAATCGATTAAAGGTCCCTCTGGCGTGCAGGCACGTCTGCCACCCGGCTGTGTGCGCCTGCGTGCTGCCCCGATCGTTGGCTGCTGCCTGTGTCGCTGATGCGAGACGCAATTTCATGAGCGGACAGCATAACGGCGAAGCATCGCTGTGGCATTCTTTTGCTACCCTGTGTGCTAAAAGCAGTGCTTGAGGCGTTCGGGAATGAAGCATTGGTGTGAGCTGCCGTGCAGGTTCTCGCTCGCCACAAACGTTCACCCGCGCACATTAGCGGGAACATTACTCCTTGCAGGTGTGCCGTTGTTCGTCTCGGCAGGCAGCAATATAGGTGTCGTTTGTCCGCCTATCGCGCACTGACGCACAAAACAAGGAACAGAGCGGAGAAAAAGGAGGACAGGGACGGAGAGAGAAACACGCCTAGATCTTCCACGGGCTCCAAATTTTGTAGGGTGAGCTGCACTGGCCGAAGTTGAGCAGTTTCGCGTGGCTCCTGGAGAGCCGTGCTGCGCATGCGCGAGGAGCAGTGACGTCTCACGGCGCACAGCTGGCGACTGGATTGGATTGGATTGTAAATCGTTTTAGCAGCAGTAAGCATGATAACCAGCTAATCCTAGACAACCAGGAAACCTAAGAATAACCAACTGAACCTTAGCTCACGCTACGTGTATCCTGGCATATAGCCGAGCTAAGCCACTGCTAATTTTTTTTTTTTTTTTTTGCCCCTGTGGGACATATCGAGGCGGAATTTCCGCGCAAGATAGGGTGTAACTACCGAACGAGTGATAGTTACCGGAACCAATAAAAAGCCGGTTGGAGGCTTGTTCATGTGGCGAATTTAGGGGCGGGTTGCCGAGGCATTGTCAATAATCACATACTGAATATGCCGTCGTATAGCGGCTATTTCAAATGACATCGAAAGGGTTTCCTGGGATATGATTTCACACCACGTGTGGGCTGGGCCACCGGCACACGAATGTAGATGCGCAAAACTGCGCCTGTAAATGCTAGCCGCCTTATAGTAATCTTTGTGCAGGCATTATTGACTGGAGGGCTTTGATTTGTTGAAAGAAAAAAAAAAAAAAAGGCCAACGAAGCGTTTTTTCCCTTGCGTGTTTCGCGCACTGTGTATCAAGCAATATTTCCGATATTTCGTGGGATATGCTATTCCTAGTTATAAGCTATCGGCACTTCCCTTTTCGCATCCACAAAGTATACCCATTCGTGGGAATATGTTTGTTGGGCTCGAGAAATCTCATCTCTGCGTAGGCGCGTTTCTTCCTCGTTTTGATTTTGACTTAAGTATGGAGCTCAGAATTTGTTTACCTATTTCCCCGTCATCCGCACGAGCGTTTGAGAATGATCACGCCCGCACAGGTCCGCAGCTTCTGTCAGCGTACACTAAGCCGCGCTTTTCTTTCTCATTTTTCGGCCGAAGGGCAGCTGTTGCCGATCCGGCGCAGATGGCTGACGGCGTGGCCACGTTGTGCGGCCGTCACTGCACGAATTCGTGACGAAGCGTGGCGCTTGTCTTGTTTAAACGAGTTCCATTGAAACGCGCCGGCCTCGTGCTGTTCGGCGGGACGTTTTGTAACAGGCGTTTGAAGCGGTCGTGTTTCTTCTTGTCATTTTTTTTTTTTTTTTTGCTACGTCGTAGTGACATAACAAAGCGGTAAACTGTCGAATATGCAGCTTCCACGAACCGGACAACAGCTTTTTTCCTTGGGGGCCGATTCGCAATGCGAACACGTCCGTATAGTAAGGAAGAGGTTAACAGGTGATGAAGGAACGGCTTGCTCTATGCTATCGAGCTCGCGTTATGGTTACACGTCTTTACTTTTCTTTCGAAGCGAAGTTTTACGTAGTGAGGCGAAAGGAAAGACTCCTCGTTCGTAACGCTATGCGCACGTGCGAAAGAGACGCGTTGGAGAAGTGTTAGAAGTAAGGGGGGGGGAGGTCGGCTGCGTTTATAGATAGCGTACAAACACTCTCGTGTTTGGTTCAACTTCTCCTCTTTTTCTCCTCTCTCTTTTTTGCCCATTTCCCCTTTCCCACGTGCAGGATAGCAAACTAGGCTCTAGCCAGGTTAACTTTCCTGCCTTTCTTCTACATTCTTCCTTCCTTCCTTCCTCTCGCATCTATTGACCCTGGTGAGTGAGAACGGCGCATCGGAGGGAGTTCTCTTGCAGCAGAGCGCATGCGCAGTGAGCTACTGCGTGAAGCAAACACAGCTCAAGCGGCAACGGCGGGAAGGGGAGGCGGCGATAGTGCGGCCGGAGCAGCGTCAGCGTGCACGCAATGACAAACACCGGCCGCGGGTTACAGCTTCTCCCATCAGAGTGCATGGGCGCATATTCCGTTTTTTTAAAACTCGAAAGTGTTTATTCCCGGATACACGAAGATTTCACAGTCATATCCGTCAGGGAAGTTACGCCAGTTCAACGAAGCAAGCGGCCTGTAAAGGGTGCACCCCTGCACACAGGGTCTTCTTGGGGGGAGCAACCTTTAGAACCATAGAGTACGTTACACTTGGGGTTGTTCGTTTTCGCGTTTGATATTTTAACACGAACGTGTTTTATGCCGGGATACACCAAGATTTCACTGACGTCATATCCGTCACGGAAATGACGCCAGTACACCTTTGACAAAGCGACCCGCCAGCAGGACGCCGCATGCCCAGCACACCCACAAGACAGCCGGTGACCCGGAAATTATGCTCGGCTGCAGATTTCGCTGTACATTTCGCTTTCGTGTTTTACCGATTCCTATGACAGAGGAATCAACCGCAATTTTTTCAGCTCTCTCAAACTCTCATCGGATGTTAACATGTTGTTTGCTAATTATTTTAAATCTTAAATTTAAGCTTCACGGGCGTTGTTTTGCAGCCGTGAAGGTGTGCAAATAGAGACCGAAAAAAAAACTTTAATCGAAAATTGTTTCGTTATTCACTCCCTAATGTAGAACTCATCGCATGATCCTAAAGTAAAAAAAAAAAATACTGCGTCGAAGTCAAATTTTGAAGTTGGAGTAAAGAAACGAATAAACGACGAATGACACAGAGCGCGAAAAACATTCAAGTGCCCTATACACACAGCCGCGCCCCGCTATCTCAAGAAAGAAACAAATTCCTCGGGCGCTTGCGTGCGTTGAAGGCGAAAGGCAGCGATTATCAGACTCGTCCACTGCTGCATCGTGTTTGCACGTCTTTCATCGTCTTTCGACGCAAATGACCCCCGACAGGCACACGGAAGGAGGCAGCGAATTGGGTCGCTCTGACCCGAGGTCGCCGCGCCTAGCTCCGGCTGCCGGCCACAACCTCACTCGGAGGAGGTGGCCCTCTCTGTCGCTCTCCCCCGCGCGCACCCGTTCTGCGCAGTCACGTTCACCTGTCACGGGCCACGCGTCCATTCTGGCACGGTGCCCGTGTTGGCGCAGTACTTTGGCCGCTGCTGTTGCGGCCCGGGCTCGAATCCCGCACGGGCGCGCATGTGTTTTCACTTATTTTCTGCCTAAAATCATCATGATCACCAGCATATCTACGCCCACTGCAGGGCAAAGGCCTATCCCATTAATTACCAGTTACCCCGGTCCTGTGCTAACTGCGACCAATTTGTCCCCGCAAACTTCCTGATCTCATCTGCCCATCTAACTTTCTGCCGCCCCCTGCCACGCTTGCCTTCTTGAGGGATCCACTCTGTTACCCTCAATGACCAACGGTTATCTTGCCTTCACCTTCCCTGCCCACGTCAATTTCTTCTTCTTAATTTCTACTAATATGTCCTCAACACGCGTTTGTTCCCTGACCCACTCCGCTTTCTTCTTGTCCCTCAACGTTACACCTATCATCTTCCATTCCACTGCTCGCTGAGTCGTCCTCACTTGAACCCCCTTAGTGAGCCTCCAAGTTTCTGCCCCGTAGGTGAGTACCGGTAAGGTGCGGCTGTCATACACTTTCGTCTTCCCCACACCTACTTAACGCTGTCATACACTTTCTTCCTATAGCGGCGGCCATCTTGGTACATTCCGTGTACGTTGACGCCAGCGACGATGACTAGGGCCCCCTTTCGCCTTAGTAAAACTGCTGTGTTATCGTCTGACGTGGTGACGTAGCTCGTATACAATCTAGAGCACGCGGCGTCTCTCGTGAAACCGGGTCGCGTTCGCTGGACGCTCGAACCAAAAGCTGGGAGTGGCAGGCGGCCCGTGAAGCTGTGCGCTGCAGCCATCCATCATGCAGTGTGCCAGACAGGGGCTGGTGCTACCGAACTCCAGAAAGGAACAAACGGAGAAGCATAAAAGAGGACGCTGTCCTGTTTATCTAGGTGGCGTCGACTCGCACAGTGCACCGCGTCTGCCTTTCAACAAAGCGTGCGTGGGCATATTGCGGAGGCCGTGCGCACGCCCAAATCGCGTAGCGCTGCGGTTGCTGCTGTAAGGCGCCCCTGGTCGGCGTAATAACGAAATAGAGAGGGTGCTCTCACACACTCACACAGAGAGCGAGGCATGCACACGCATTCACAAGGGCGCGTACAGGTCGCGTGCGGTGCTTTGAGCTCACATGCAGTGCACTGTCGTTGTGAGTCAAACGTGGGGTACAGATGTGCATCTTGAATGTGCCGCACAGAGTAAAACTTCGTCTTCCGCAGTTTCTGTATGACCCTCACACGCTCCGGTCGATCATTGCGAGCGGTAGGAGTGGGGCACGTGGCCCTCCACGGCCTGCCACGCGACGTACGCGCATCGTTTGTGCCGGGTCAAATAGCGAACAATGCTGGGGCTCTAGCTGCGTGCGGCCAACGTTCGTAAGGGCACTCGCTGCGAATGGTGGGAAGGGGAAGAACGGAAGAAGGACGGACATGGCCTCTCGGCGGAGAAAGCCGGCGTGTGTCGTGACCGCGGAGTCGATTTCGGCCGCACGCGAGTGCGGGATGCCCATCCGCCGCCGGTCTCTCTAGAGGTCACCGGCGTTGCGCGGCCGCAGGAGACAGGTAAACGGCCTCGGCACGCCGCGCGGCTACTTCTTGCTGCGCCCTGTCATTTCTCTGGAACGTTTGGACTGACGTTTTCATGCCTTACGAAAACTTCGCCCTGGGTTAAAGAGCCGCATTTCTTTGGGTCTGCCACTTCATTCCTTCCTTAAAAGAATGCCCAGGGCACCCGAGTCTGCCTGCGTGGTCTGAGGGTAAAAACTTATCAGACTACAACGTCATCATGTTTCCCTACTTCCTTCTTTTAAAGCGAAGCTTTCGTGCTCTCACTGGTGCCGGTGTCGTAACTGCAGGAAAGCCGACCTATAAAAAAGAGAGAGTGATGGAGGTGGGAGGAGGAAGCGAACGAAAAGAAAAAAGTTGTACATTAGGCGAAGGTGTCACACAAAGTGGCGACCACCTGTCGCCGCTCTTTTAGCGGAGAGGGCATTCCTGGTCTGGCAACCATGGTAGCCGGGCGGGGAAATGGCGGGAAAATTTGCAGGTACGCCAGCCGAAATGCTACCGGCGATTTTGCACAGTGGGAGGGCACGCCATGAGGATGAAACAAGCAATAAACGCTTCCCGTGGTCGGATTCCAACCTTGGTCCCTGGCGTTATGAAGCCGATGTCTATGCAGCGGTGCCATCGTCGCGTTCGTTTCGCTCAGTATTTCCTTTGGGTTCGTTGCGCGGCCGTTGGATGTTTGGCTGAGTTGCAGTGGAATTTGGCAGCTCGGATTCTGGACGAGGACGATGGAGTTCGCACTTTGACTGGCAGGCCGTTTGCCCTTTGATCGTTGACTCTCTGACTGATTTCAGCGGCTTAACTCTGGCACATGGCCGTTTGATTTTCGCATCCAACAAAGCTTCGCACTTCAAGCGTCGTCGTCGTCTTCTTCGTCTTCGTGCGGTATTACTCCGGCAGGCAGGCTGAGCGCACTTCCCCAGTCAGCTAGGGCCGCTCCTGCCACGGCGCATGCGCAACGAGCCCGTTCTTGTTCCAGGCTAGAGGGCTGCTCTGGCGACCCGGGCTCGAATCCCACCAGATCCCAGTGTCTCTCCAGCGGCGGTCGTTTTGCTGCCATTCGTGCCGACGCCAGGCCACAAACGAAGGCGACTATGCGCCCACTTTTCGTGTTTGATGAGACCGCTGGTTTTCGCCTCAATAAAACGAACAAATGTCAATGTGTTCAGGATCTCGCACCCGAACGAGGCAATGGGCCCCGTCAAAACGACGATCTGGAGAGCAAAGAGCGCAAGACCAAGATATTTTGGCGTTAATTGCGAGAAGCACGCACGGCCGAGAAATCGAAGCCGACGCCGATATGCTAGCCTTCGGTGGTTTCGTGCGGAGCGTGCTTCCTTGACATTAGCCGTGCATCTTGAGCGGTTTTCGTCGCTGAATTGTGTCTCTTACCGGCGCCTTTTAGTGCGAAGGCACTACTAGTCTAGCGCACTGGATTTCGCCTTTGTTTGTATGAAGCCTCCTTTGAGCAAGTGAAAAAAAAAAAATCTACAGAAAACGCGTTGAAGCTGGGTCGTCTCGGTTGCGCAGCCGATGCCTTACCAGCTGTGCCACGCCGGTTCGTTGTTCTTCATGAACAAAGTGTTGGACGTTTTGTCTGTGTAGCGCGTTTCTACAGGCGCTACCGCCTCGATTTGTTCTCAGCGACGCGTGCTTGCACGTGTGGGAAATAAATGTGGAAAGTGAGTCGGGATCGTTGTCTCAGATCTCTAAAGAACAGATTAATCTCGCCAGACTGAGTCCCCCATGTTATTCTACGCTGGCGTCACCCGCTAATGTTGTCGTATCCCTCTGTTATTATTTTCTGTTTCCGATGTCATCTGCCGTTCCTGTGGTATCCCTCTGGTATCCCTCTGGTATTATTTATGGTTCCGATGTTCCCGTTCCCTATGCCACCAGCTAACTCTGGTGTGACCCCCTGTATTCCTATTCTGTACTCATTGCCACCCACCAACCTTGCTGTAACACCCTGTCATCTCCGATTGCCCCACTGTACTGCGAAATTTGCGTGTGCGACCCCTACTACCTGCCTTTCACCTTCTCCCTACCAGGGTGTCGAACCGGAATTTTTTCGGGTTCGGTTCGGGTTCGGGTTCAAGCCTTTCGGGTTCGGTTCGGGTTCAGTTCCAGAGCACCATTCCGTTCCGGTTCGAACCGGTTCGAACCGGTTCAAACGGGTTCAAACGGGTTCGAAGAAAAAAAGCAGGCGTGTTTTTTTCTGTTAATTTTTTGTGCTCGTTTTTCGTTTCCTTATCAAGTCGGCATAAAAACAAAGTCATAATGAAGGTTTCTTTGTCCAAATATTTTGTCTTCGCCAAACTAAAGCGACCCTGCAACACTTTTTTCAACTTTTTTCTAAATCTTAAGTGCTTGCAGGAAGTAGTCAACCAACACATTAGATTATGGGGTCGCAATGTGCCTCAGCCAAAAATGACTGCTCTCTCCTCGTCAGATAACATAGAAACTTGCTCAAAATATTTTTCTCTCCTTCCCGGTCTTCGCGTTCTTCGACCGCTGAATGACGTCATTACAGCGGTGTAGCGGCTGTTGGCCGACTTTCCTTAAATTGCAGAATAGAACGCATTTGATAGCCACTTAAGAAAAAGCCACAAAAGCGAAGCAGAAACGGAAGGTGCATCCGCATCGACGAGAAAATCACGCACTGTTGCTCTGTGCTGGCAATAGCGATAGTTTTCGCAGTGCTGCCAAATGCGAAGAAGAGTGAAAGCGTTTATCGAAAGTGTTGATTTATTTATTTACTGCTTTATTTATTTATTTATTTATTTATTTATTTATTTATTTATTTATTTATTTATTTATTTATTTATTTGTTTGTTTGTTGTTGGGTTGAACGCGCCGATGCAACGCCGACGACGAGGCGCGCCATAGTGGAGGGCTCCGGATTAATTTTCACCAACTGGGGATCTTTACGTGCGCCGAAATTTCGGACCCACGGACGTTTTCGCTTTTCGCTTCCATCAGAAAAGCGGCCGCCGCGGCCGGGTATCTAAACCGCGTCTGTGTGCTCTGCAGCGCAACGCCTTACCCACTCAGCCACCGCGGCGAGTTTACCTAAAGTGTTGAAGAGCTCCTTTAACTGTACCTGCAAAATGTTTTCTATGGTAGTGTGACGAGTACGTTGCGCCGACTGCCAATTGTTGCAGGTGGCATTTAGAGAAATTTCCTTCTGCCCATCTTTTATCTGCTAACAGAGCTGTTAGAAAGAAAGAATGGCTATAAAGACTAATTGGACGGCGTGTATAGGACGGCATTGGATAGGGAACCACCGGAGATACGAACTTGCTAATGGCCCTTCAGCGACCAGTGACAGCGATTGGGCTCTAGGAAAGATGATAGCCAAGTGAAGTCACAAGCAGCAGTAATGATCACTTGTAGAGAGAGAGAGGGAGAAAATGAAGTTTAATTCAATTGAGGCAAAGTTTCAGAGAGGCGTCCTCATTCGAGGGGGCCGAATCGACAGCCGTTTCCATCAAGAGCAACTGATCTTCCAGGCCGGAGCTGGCCATGGCTGTCTCCCAATTCTCTATGGAAACGTGGAGGTTGGATGGATCTACGGCACACTTGTCGCAGCCGCCTACTATGTGTATGAGGTTCCCAGGCTCTCCACAGAAGCAGCGAAATGCAGAGAGTTGTGTCCCGACAAAGAGGTGAAGTCTGGTGTTGTGGGGGAAGGTGTGTGCCCACAGGGTGCGGAGTAATCTTTCTGGTTAATCGGTAGTGATTTGTGCGGGGAGGAATACGTTCTACGGAAGAGGCCATAGTGCTGAGTAACTTCCTGGTCTGTGACTGCAGGATGTATGCACTCGGGCCGAGCTTCATCAGCGCTGGCTAAGCGAGTCAAATCTCGACCCACGAGGTTGGTGATCTTGTTTGCCGGGGATGCCAGTATGAGCTGGTGCCCATACATGCCCGGCTGGTCTCCTTGGTGGTCTCTGATTGATCATCGGAAGTTTTGTAACATGCAATCGACCATTGGCAAAGTTGGGCCACGCCTGCTAAGAGTCTGTTATGAGAGTTTTGTCGCCGCTTTGGCTAAGCGCACGTGCTATCGCCGCTTCCTCAGCTTAGAGGGGGCTGTGTTCGGGGGTTGAGATGCTACACCTGTGGGAGGCTGCAGAACGGTAACACAAAGAAAGAGAAGGTATTGAAGAATGCTATCGGGCGTCTCCTGCATCAAACCAGTTGATCGTTCCTCCCTTTTTTTCTCGCAGTTTAGTTTCTTTCCAACTGTCTCCCCTCATATATACACACGTTTGAAAACCCTTTGATGAATATAAAATATGCATTAGGGAATTAGTTATTAACTTTAGTGCGAGGTGTCAATTTTAATATAGCAACAACATAATGGCGCAATACGTACGGGCATTAAGAAAGACCTTTTATAGCAATCAGGTGGTCGTCACATAACTTTGCGGCTACTTCGTGCGTGACAAAATTTTCTGATTGGTCGAGAAGGAGAACGCTGCAAAATTTCCAAATGCCAAGGACCCAAAGATATCATGTATTGTCCGACCGTCGCACCGCCTTAACTGACCCGCTAATTCCTTTAATCCAAATTAATCAACACATCAGTCCCCCTAATTCCCATTAGCTCATTCACTCACCTAACTGATTCACCCAGTCTACCCGCTAACCCGCACTAATCGACGTCAATCCATCCGCCTCTTAAGTTTAAGGTTGAGCAGATTCAAGATAACATGAAAATGCTATCAAATATACTTTAAAAGTGGAAATTAGGATTCCCCATTTTTTTATATCTCATGTTCTCTTAGAGCAGTAACCAAAGGACACAACAGCACTGTATACAAGAAAAAGTGAAGTTAATTTTGAGAACTGCGAGCGTTTGTGTCTCAGTGCTGTTTGTATATAACTGTTCATTCAAACTAGAATAAGTGGAAGATGCAGATTTATTGTTGATGGTGTCCCTGAAGGCCTTCACAAGCGGACAGGGATGCATGCGAATTAACAACACATTGAAAACTTTACACGATTTTAAACACCATATAGATAGAAACCATGAAGAATATTCAATGATATGTTGCCTCGTAATATGCGTTATCACTTAAGTTATGCTAAATGTAAAAGATTATTGGGAGAGATGGGCAGCACCTAACGCAAACTGATAGTATATACGGACAACTTTAAATTAAATTGAGGGCAATAATTAGAAGAGAACATGATGGGTCTTGGGAACTGCCGACTACGCAAAATATTTCATGGTTCTGTCTGGCGAGTGGCAAAATATCTTCAGACGCAAGGTAGGGTACTGAAATGGAAAACTAGAAATCACATTTTTGAGGCCCCGGAACCGGATCGGAACCGGATCCTCGTATTTGTTCCGCGCATTTTG